>NW_021604753.1:672614-712472 GCF_004785775.1 Grammomys surdaster | reverse complement strand
AGAGAGAGAGAGAGAGAGAGAGAGAGAGAGAGAGAGAGAGAGAGAGATTCAGCCTGGGTATAGGCTGGCTGTGAAAATATCTCATTCTCTCATATTCTTCCTACACTTCCCTCTGTCCACACCATTGCAAGCCTTGCATCTGTTTTAAACACCCTACACCACCACTCCCACCCCTGCCACCAACTAGAGATAAGTGGCAGCCTGTTCCCTGTTTCCTAAGCAAAGGTTAAAAGACTCACTCATACTGGACAGGTCCAGTTCAAGTGGCCACCGCTAGCCCAATCAGGAGTGTGAAATGCACTAATTAGCTTACTCACAGTCACATGATCCACCCCTTTGCACCAGTGGAGTCACCTTCTGGCAGCATTTCCTAATCAGGAACCAAAAGCTTTTGGGAAGAGACAAAGTAATGAATGTTCCCCATACCTCTCTAGTGACCACATCATGTCAGCACATGGTACCTAGCCTTGTCCACAGCTAATGGGCATGTAAAGGGTGCTAACTGCAATTTACTTATGCCTGCTAGACCACAGGGTCCTGAGAGCAGGATCTGTTCTTATTAACCTCAGACTTCCTTCACATTGACCAGTGCCTAGGACACTATGACTTAAATATTTGTTGAACTAATACCATTGAATGAATTAATAAAATTAAGAATTGCAAAAGGGACTGGAAAAAGTCCAAACCTGAAGAGATACGTTCAATCCCCAGAACCCACATCGTGGAAGGAGAGAATATGTTCCCCAAAGGTATCCTCTGACCTCCACAGGTGCCCTGTGAAAAACCCATGCTCCAGAAAACTAAGTAAATACAGCATTAAAAATATTTAAGTTGCAAATATATGGAGACTTCTTCAGCACCCCCCCCCCAAAGGATTACATCATTGCATCAAAGATGAAAATGTAGACCATCTTGCTCCACAATGTTAGTAAAATAAACAAAGTGATACAGCTAAATTATAGACTAGGGCTAATTTAAAATTAGGACACATTCTAGTACATGTTTTAGAGGTTGCAGCCATTCGGATGAAAATTGTATGTATAGGGCCCCAGTCCTTACTTCCTGTTATGGGGAGGGAAGAAGAATAAAATCTGTTTTTTCATCTTCCCTTAAAACTATTGTATCCTCTGAGAAGACAGCAGAGAGAAACATAGAAAAAGCTTTGATCTTAAGAATCACTCACTTTAGAAGATACAGTTAACTCTGATTCAACTAACATAGAATGAGAAAATTCTTTTTAATTCGATATTTTATTTATTTACATTCCAGATGTTATCCCCTTTCCCCAGTTCCCCTGACCCCATTAACCCCCGCTCCCATCCCTCCTCCTCCTCTTTGCTTTTATGCCATTTAAATTACATGCAAGTATTAAAGTCAGTTCTAGGTTGAGGAACTAGCAATACAAGAGATACAAATAGTCAAAGAACAAGCAAGACAATAAACCCAGATAGTCAAAGAACAAGCAGGATAATAAACAGTGTCCCATGATCACTCCCATGACCACTGTTTCTAAGGGATTATCAGGATGACCAAAGTATCTGTGCCTACTTCCCTGTCATAGCCCAAAGTCATTTTCAAGCCTGAAGCCTACTTCTTTGTTCTAGCTTAAGATTTAGATTCCTGCCTGTAATTACTTCATAGTTCTAGGCTAATATTTAGATTTCTGCCTAAAATTACTTATTTATTCTAGCCTAGGATTAAGATTCCTGCCTGAAATTACTTTTTTGTTCTAGCATAATGTCAGATTCCTGCCTGCTGTCCATTTCCTTGTCCTTGGCCAATGTCAGATTCTTGCCAAACAGCCCATTTTCTTGTCCTTGGCCAATGTCAGATTCCTGCCAGGCAGCCCCAAAAGCTCACCACTTCTCCCCCTTTTTTATTGCATAAACAACTCTGAGCATGTCTTAGGTGGTTCTGACAAGAATGCCTTCCTTATCCATTGTGGAAGATGCATTATCAAAAGCAATGCACTTCTGTCTTAGGTTGGTAAGGCTCTGTGCAGAACCTTACCCATTCTTGACTTGCCAGCCTTTTAGTTTAATAACTCTGTCTGGGGGTCCATTTTCAGTTTTAAGTCTTGTATTTTGGCTACCAACATGTTGATGTGGTTAGAGACAAGCTTTAACACAATGAGCAGGAATAAAAGTATTCCCAGGACAAAAAGGGCTAGTATGATCAAGCTATATATGCCATTCTTGAGGTTTGACCAAAATGGAAATACTGACCTCAAGCCATGAATAATCTTATCAGCATTATCTGCAGCATCGAAGCTCAGCAGAGCAGCATTCTTTAAACTCATAATCTCACTATGCAAAGTTAAAACATCCAGAGAAGTGTTAGAATTATGCCAAATACTCTACAGGTGTCTTTAAACTTTTTTTCTAATTATAATGACTATCATTGTAAATTTAGAATTAACACAACTCCAGTGGTATTTGGCATGACACTCAAGATGACTCCTAATTCTTAAACCCTGAACCTCCTTCCAATAATTTGAATAGGATATAGAGCATCAATCTGTTGTTCCAAATGCCTATATAAATAAATCCTCTTGTATCCTCAACACATTAGTAACATTTTTTTTTTTTGCTAACTGATTAACAAAAGTAGCTGTCTTAACTTCTTGTGTCAAAGCTATTGCAGAAAAAGTGGTGCTAGCAATTAATGTACTTAAAGCTGTTATACCAGCAATAATCAAGTCCACTACCCTCTTGCTTCTGCTTAAAGCCTGACTCATTTCTTCCAGCACTTGCAAGCTTTTATTCAAAAAATCAAGGTTTTCTAATAATCAGGGCAGTAAGACAAAAGCTGGTTGATTGACCGTTGTAACAGACATACCAGGTTTCAACACACTAACACAATTAGAAAGTATACGGTCAATGCAACTCACAATAAATACTGTAGAAGAAATGAAAGTAATTTTAACTTGACAACTAAAAGAGCCTTAACACATACACTAACGCTTGTTTGAAATCTAGATTCTGTCCCAACTTTATCTCTTGCTATCATAACATCATAGAAAACTGTAGCTAACTTCCAAATATGTCTCTGAAAATGTCCAGATCCAGACTTCCAAATGAAGACTGTTATTTCCAATATTGGATCGATTTCTAGACCAGTCCATGATTGAGTCTGAATAACTGGTCACCTTTAAGAAAAATACAAGAGTCATTGTAACTTCTCTTTTTGATTCTCTGTCCCACAAGGTCTAAAAACTTGAGGCAAGGCAGCTTGTCCCATCTGGGATATAGGGAAGTAAAGGTGGGTCAGGAACATATGTCCAATACAGCTCCCCAGTCACCACTGTCAGGGCACTCAGCAAGCTCACGGGTCAGCATCCTTCTTTGTCTTAGCAACAGCATGTCTCACCAATCATTCTGGCAGGCACCACGCTCCTTCAGCATCCTGCAGAAAAAATACAAACATGCCCTCTTCCCCATATTAAATACTTGATTGGGATCATGTCATATGCCAGTCAGTGGATCCTTCCCTTTCACCCATGCATAAGTATGCCTAGTTGTAGGGTGCCATAGATACTCAGCAGAAAGTTTCAAGGCATCCAAATTTTCTAAAAAAAAAAAAAAATTAAAACAAAAAGAGCATGATTTAAATAAATTTGTGGTATACATGGATATATCTCCCCCTTTTTATTTTATGAAGATATTATTTTAAAGTTCCATGGGGCCCTTCTACAATTCCTTGTCCTTGAGAATTATAAGGTATCCCTGTAATAAATTGTTGATAAAAAAAAAAAGTCTCAACTGCTCAACTACAATTGCCAGTTCCATTATCTGTTTTTTTTTATTGAATATTTTATTTATTTACCTTTCAAATGTTATCCCCTTTTCCCATCCCCTCCCAACCCCTTATCTCATCCCCTGTCCTCCTACTTCTACGAGGGTGTGCCCCCACCCATCCACCCGTTCTCACCTCCCTGCTCTCGAATTTCCTAACACTAGGGCATCGAGCCTTCAAGAGACCAAGGCCCTCCTCTCTGACTGATGCCTGGCAAGGCCATCCTCAATTACCTATACAGGTGGAACCATGAGTCCCTCCCTTTGTGTTCCCAGGCTGGAGGTTTAGACCCTGGGAACTCTGGTTGGTTGGTTCTCCCCATTGGGCTGCCAGCCCCTTCAGCTCCTTCAGTCTTCTTTCTAACTCCACCATTGGGGACCCTGTGATCAGTTCAATGGTTAGCTACGAACATCCACCTCTGTTTATGTCAGGCACTGGGAGAGTCTCTCAGGAGACAGGTGTGTCAGGCTCCTGTGAGCATGCATGCCCTAGCATCCACAACAGTGTCTGCATTTGGTGATTGCACATGGGATGGATTCCCAGGTGGGGCCATTTCCAGACAATCCAGCCTCCAGTCTCTGCTCCACACTTTGTCTCCGTATTTGCTTCTGTGAGTATTTTGTTACTCCTTCTAAGAAGGACCAAAGCACCCACATTTTGGTCTTCCTTCTTCTTGAGCTTCATGTGGTCTGTGAGTTGTATCTTAGATGAGGAAAATTTTAAATTACATCTGGAGCTAGAAAGGTGTCTCAGCAGTGGGGTGCTTGCGTACTGTCTTAATTTGGGTTTCTATTGCTTCAGTGAAGCACCATGAATGACTAAAGCAACTTGAGGACTGAATCCTACAGGAGAGGAGAGGGTTTACTCACACACAGTTCCATATAACACTTTAACATTAAAAGCTGTGAAGGCAGCTGGGCGGTGGGGGCGCACGTCTTTAATCCCAGCACTTGGGAGGCAGAGACAGGCGGATTTCTGAGTTCAAGGCCAGCCTGGTCTACAGAGTGAGTTCCAGGACAGCCAGGGCTACACAGAGAAACCCTGTCTCAAAAAAACAAAAAACAAAACAAAACAAAACAAAACAAACAAACAAACAAAAAGCTGTGAAGGCAGGAACTCAAGCAGGACAGGAACCTGGAGGCAGGAGCTGATGTAGAGGCCATGTTTGGTGTCTTGCTCTGTCTGCTTTCTAAGAGAATCCTGGAGCTTGGGGAAGGTACCATCCACACGGGCTAGGCCCTCCCCCATCAATCACCAATTAACAAAATGCTCTATGACCAGATCTTATGGAGGCATTCTCTTAGTAGAAGTTCCCTCTTTTCACATAACTCTAGCTTGTGTGTCAAGTTGACATAAAATGACCTAGTACATTTACCATGGACAAGGTCCTATATGTAATCCCTAGCACCATAAAACAGGAATTTATATTAGTATAAATGAGTATAAATTTTTATTATTTCCTGAATAACACAGTATAACTACTTACATGGCATCGACATTGTACAAGGCGTTATATGTAAGCTGGTGGTGATACGAGGTGTCTCAGAGATGTGTTTGGTTACAAGCAAATACCATACTTGTTTACAGTGGTCTTGAGCAAGAGACTTCCTAGTCTTCCATGGATACTAACAGTGACTGGTCCTGGAGGAGCCCATACATGTTTTGTTTATTTGTGTGTGAAAGAGATACAGGATAGAGAGGGGGATGGGGAGATGGGAGAGACAGAGGGCAGGTAGTGCCTATGCCACAGCACTCAGGTTGAAGACAAAGGACAACCTCAGTAGAGGTCCTTACCTTCCATCTTGTTTGAGGCAGGGTTTCTTGTTTGCCATCAAGTATACCAGGTCAGTCTGAGAGCTTCCTAGGATTCTTCTGTCTCTGTTCCCCACACCCCTCTATTTCCTGTAGGAGCCCTGGGATTGCATTGCATGCAAGTATGTCTGGCTTTTATGTGGGTTCAATGGATTCAGACTCGGGTCCTTAGGCTTATCAGGCAAGTGTTTTATGCACTGAGATGTCTGTGCAGCCTGCAAGCTTTCACAATTAATGCTGACTTACACTGAGGTTGAAAAGTTAAGTTTCAAGAGATGTATGGTGCTGAAAGTCCATAATCCCAGCACTTAAGAGGGAGAAGCAGGAGGATCAGTAGTTCAAGGACAGCCTGGGCTACATGAGACCTTATCTTAAAAAAAAAAAAAAAAAAAAAAAAAAAAACCTTGCTGGGCGGTGGTGGCTCACGCCTTTAATCCCAGCACTTGAGAGGCAGAGGCAGGTGGATTTCTGAGTTCAAAGCCAGCCTGGTCTACAGAGTTCCAGGACAGCCAGGGCTACACAGAGAAACCCTGTCTCGAAAAACCTTAAAAAAAAAAAAAAGGTATAGAACTTACAACTAATTAAACAAGGACATGGCACTAATAGCACCCATCTAAGAATCACACTTCCTGTTAGCAGAGAAGGTCTCCTGCCTGTGTAGATACCACCCTGATTGTGACCAGTCTCCTCTAATCTCAGAAGCTAAGCAGGTTAAGACTTGGATGCAAGGAGAGATTTGCTTGTATAAAGCCCAAGGACTTTGCAAGGGAGATAGATACTGCATTACCATACTATGACACATCAGCCCAACTGAATAGTACCTATTCATTATACCATGGCAATGCTTGCACAACTGAGAACAGGCTGGTGCATGTCTCACCATGACTCTATAGCAGCTGCACATCTATCACAGAATGATAAAATCAGGTGATGTGTGCCCTATAAATATATATAATCAGTGCTGAGAACATTCTTAATTACTCAACATTAATAATGTTGAAAACATAAGGGCCTAATTTTGATCAGTCTCTGCTTCTCAGTGATGCTGACTCAGAAACTGCATGTCATTTGCTATCAGAAGTGGAAGAGAAGAGCTGAATCATGTTCTTCCATGTCAAATGTTGCACTATTAATGCACTGTGGGACACAGTGGACAAGATGGAATTAGACCACCTTTGACCAATGGGCACTTAGTGTCACCAACAGACAGGTCCAAGGAACACTGTCACGGTACTATATCACTTTACTTCTTTTGTATGTATGCATGCACTGGGGTTTGAACTTGGGGCCTTACACAGAGTAAGTAAACACTTTACCATTGAGATGTGCCACGACCCCCATTCTGTTAGGAAAGCACAAATTGTTATTACTGGCTATTATCAGATAAGCTTACTGTTAATGTGTAATGATTTGGTCAATGTCATAGTATAGTATTGCAAACTCCATTGCCTATACTATATAACTATATCAACTATAGATGAATGCATCATAAGACAACAGGAAGTAAAACCTGTGGTGAACTATGTCTTAGTGGAACAGTATTGTAGTCATGTGACCTTTTCCAAAAATTGACAAAGGAAGTCCAAATATCCACAAATGGGCTCAACCTGAACTGTAGGAGAATTTCTGTTAATCATCAGATAAAAGCCAGAATTCCTCAGGAACTAGTGAAGCCAGTTCCCCTCTACCATTTCCCCTATGGGCAGAGGGACAAATGGCTTTCTACTGTACGTATTATCACACCAAATGCAGGCCTTAGCCTTCCTCCGTATCATCACAAGTACCTGTTACACATTTCAGAGTCCTTGCTAGCTAGCGTCCTAGCCCTTCTCATCTCCTCCCCTTCTCTAAACTCCATCCAGCTTAAGGGCTTCCCTCCCAGAAGCCACTCACTCTCCTGCTATTTTCTATACGTGTGTTTTCTATCTCAAACTCCTTTTCTAAGTTCCTCTCTGTCTCTGTCTCTCTATATCTCTCTGTCTCTATCTCTCACTTGTCTGTTTCTGTCTCTCTGTCTCTGTCTCTCTGTCTCTCTCTCTCTCTCTTTCTCTCATCTACAATAAAAACCTTCCCTTTAACCATACTATGGAGTGGTCTTGTGGTCCATTGTAATTTTTGAGACCAACTCTTATGTGTATCCCAGGCTTTCGATGAATACTCTATGCAGCTGAGGATGACCTTGAGCCCCTGATCCTCCTGCCTCCACCTCCCAAGTGCTGGGATTACAGGTGGGAATCACCACACTTGGCCATCTTCCCATTTTATGAGATTCCACAACTTCAGAGTTGGCAGAGTTCTGGCTAGAGAGATCTCATTCTTGGGGTCCTAACAGAGCAAGACTGACCACAATACATAAGCCAGTGATGTTGAAGGCTGAGAAGGGATCTGCTCACTGTGGACACAGAACCAAACAGCAGGTCCATTTGTCTTTAAGGTACTGACAGAAACTTTAGGATTATATAGGAGAAAGACAAAAGTGGGGCTCGATGGGCACCCGCAGCTGATGAGGTGGCTCAGTAGGTAACGGCACTTGATGCCAAACCTGACAATCTGATCAGTAGGAAAAAAAGAGAGAACCAACTCAGAAATTATCTGCTGACCACTGCATGCAGTTAGCACGTGTGCAGACATACACAGATGTGCATGTTCACACACACACACACGTTTTGTTTTGCTTTTTTTTTAAAGTTTTAATATAAAATTCTCTAATTCTCAAACCCTTTGGGTATCATAAAAGTATCCTGTAGACTATTAGTTTTCACTAATCTAAAATATCACAGAAATTTCTTCCTTTTAAACATAAAAAGGATGTAGCAGAGCAAATAGAAGCATCCACACCTCGGTCATAGTTGAATGAGCAATACTCTTTTCTTTTTTTTCTTTCTTTCTTTTTTCTTTTTTTCCTGGATCCTGAGAGTGTCCTTCCCCAGCACCCACTGCTATACAGAACAGCCAGAGCAGCACCAGCCGCTCCTCACACCTCTTCCGGTCTCACACCTAGAACAAACATGTAAATGGCTTCACCCCAGCTTTCCTTAGTCTATAGAAAGGAAAGAGTTACAATCCTAGCCATTCAGTCAGTCTGAATGGAACTTCCTGCTGGGGGGTGGGGTGGGGGTGGGGAAGCCTTGTTTTAAGAGGTTCATTCTCCAAAAGTAATGTATTCGGGAATGTTTGCTTTTCATCGGACCAGGACAGATGCTCCTCCTGAGTTGCTATGGCTCCGGCCACACATTCATATTGAGGGTAAATATTTGCTCTGAAATGAAAGACAGGTGGTCTGATCGTTGCTGTGTTGTAAATCTCAGAGGGGTCTGGAAGCCTCAGTCATCCGTTTCCTCAACACAAACCCCAAGGAGCTTGCTTTTCACTGATTCAATAAATATTTTAGTCCAAGCTGGTGTTTTCATCTACTTTACGCCTACGCTGACATTTTACTGTCTCTGCTTCTGCTCTTAACCAGGTACTCCATTATCTATGTTACTAAATACAAATAACAGAGGCCACTGTTCCAGACCGAGCTTCTGCATAAATCTGGCTTAAAAATCAAAATGGAACCACTTGTTGTAAAGGGCCACATCATCTGGCTGAAATCAAACTGTTTATCTGATCTTCCTGGAAATTAGGATTACAGAGATCATTAACATGACAGTGGAGGTCCCTGGTCCTAATCCTAACATGAAAGGAGCCTGAGATAACTAATCCTTTATTTTCCCATTATTGTGTCTCCCAGTTCACAAAGCAAAGTTGATTTAAAATGCCAGCCTGGGGCTAAGGATGCGCCATCCCTTGTGACCTATTCCCAGAACTGCAGAAACTGTCCAAGGTGGAACACGACTGTAATCTCAGCATGTAAGAGAGGGAGGCTGGAACATTGTAAATTCAATGGCGACTTAGACAGATCTTGGCCAGCTAGGAATACATGAGACCCTATTTTAATAAAAAAAAAATAAAACAAAAACTAAAAAAACAGCAATCTGACTGGACATTTTTTGGCACACACGCCTGTAATTCCAGCACTGGGGGACACAGACAGGAAGATAAAAGTTTAAGGCCAACCTTAAGTAGAAATAGTAAGTTCAAGTCCAGACAAGGCCAGCCTCCGCTAAGCAGCAAAACCTTGTCTAAAAAACCCAAAATCATGTGTAATATATAATAAAATGAGCAATCTTTTTTCTCTCTTTCATTTTCTTTCCTTCAAACCCTCCCCTGTCTAAAAACAACCTTCTCTGCTTGGCCCATCAGAACTTCATTTTATAAAGAGAAAGAATGCCCACCCAATTCTAGAATTGAAAAAAAAGCTAATTTATGTGGTTCAACTAAAACATTGTGTTCTTATCCTTTTATAATACCTGACATGAAATTTTCCAATTCGACCACTTAATAAATGTCTGCACAGAACATCCAGGGTCTAGAAAAAAATATAAACAAGGTTTGAAAAGTCTAGCCTGACTCTGTGATGCAAGAACAAATATCACAAGCACACATCAACATGTTGGCTTTACTCCTGGAACCTACCATATTTGTGATCTACATCAGTCAATTGAACTAAATAATAATTAAGTATTCTCAATTTTTACTGCGATATTTTGGTCCTTTTTTTCTTCTTTTAAAAGGTTTACTTTATTTAGTGTGTATCTGTGTTTGTGAGTGTGTGTGTGTGTGTGTGTGTGTGTACCCAATAGCCTCGTTTATTACTCTCCACCTACCCCTTTGAGGCAGGATCTCTCCTTGGCCATGTGCTGTCTTGTTTTCCCAGCTAATTTGAACCAACCAACCAAAAAAAAAAAAACAAAAACAAAAAAAAAGCCAACAACCCTTTGTCTCTGTCCCCTTGGCACTTAACTTGCAGGCATTTGCAGGAATGCTGGCTACTGGGATCCAAACCCCATGACTGCAGAATAAGCACTGTTAACCTGACACTTGGAAGGCCAAGGCACAGGACTCGACACCAGCCTGGGCTACATAGTAAGGCCTCCTACTGTGTCAAACAAAAATATTAAAAATGCCAAAATCAAAAACTACTGCAGCAGATGTGGGTGCCCTCCCACCTTCCATGGGCTCTTCTCTTGCAGGGCCCTTGGCTCTCGTTCTACCCCTTTCCTCTACAACATTGTTCCTAATGGAGAAGAAACAACTGTAGTACAGTGACTTCCCTATTTGAGAATGAGAAACACCAAAGCTTTGTCTTCGTTGCTCAGCTAGACCTAGCTCTGCAATGGTTGTGTGGCCATACATCCCATTTAGATCCCCTAGTTCTTCCTCCTCCTCATCTTCTTCATCACTCAATTCTGAAGAAAAAAAATAACCATTTTTCTCTTTACTCATGTACTTAGCTCATAACTCTCCTGCGTAGATATTTGCAGAGTTTGCATGGACACCCACTTTTCTCCAGTGAACACCATCTGGGGTTCTATGAGCAAATTCAGTACATAAACACTATACCTGGAAAAAATGTCAGATCTCACAGATTAAGGGTTTAGGTCCTACATGTCTGCCTT
Source organism: Grammomys surdaster (assembly GCF_004785775.1). Lineage (NCBI taxonomy): Eukaryota > Metazoa > Chordata > Mammalia > Rodentia > Muridae > Grammomys > Grammomys surdaster. Next base: position 701,364 of record NW_021604753.1, on the reverse strand, counting down.
CACTGGAGGCACCAGAAAATGTCTAATAGACTTCTGGGAAAGTCATCAAAATCAAAAGGGAGTTTCCTGTGTCAGTCCTAACCTAATAGAAAGTAATACTGAAGCTGTGAAGAACATGTGAGCAGTGGTAGGGTATGGGTCAGAGACATGCCTGAGAGATACAGACCACTATTCTGGTGAGCTTGGGTAATTGATGTCACAGCATTTCAGGAAGATTTCACAGAATTTCAAGAGGAGTCAATATGGAGCAGAGTCGGAGTTTATTCAGAAGGTAACAAGAGAGCAAGGGCTCTTAGGAAGAGAGCCCTTAGTAACGCTCTAGTGTGCGCTCTCCAGGAAAGCTGGATCAAGTATCTTTATAGTAGCCATATATACAATTCTGGTGGCTTCTAAATGTATACCTATAAAGGCTTCTTTCTTTCTTTTGTTCTTTCTTTTTTAATGTATGGGTGTCGGTGTGTGTATTTATGCAAACGTGTGCACTTGCCCATGAAAGTCAGAAGACAGCATTAAATCCCCATAGAGAGAGAGAGTATTGTGACCCCCCTGCTCTGGGTTCTGGGAACTGAACTCCTCTCCTGGTTCTCTACAAATGCAAGAAGAACCACTGAGCCATCTCTCCAGACCCTCAAAAGGTTTCTAAGAGTCCTCTTTTCCCCCAAGTAAATGAGGTCATAGAGAGGTCCTTCAGATGCCTCAGAAAGAATTACAAACCAATGAGGTAGAGCCACTTGTCACAAGTTGGTGGTGTATACTTGAAGGCCTTGTTCTGGATCTCAAGCATAATTTATTGCTATTTTAACTTTCTTATTTGCAATATGACTATATGAAAGAAATACTGTCTCTATGTTGGCAAGCATCACAACAAATGTTGCTAAGTGTGCTTCACATGGTGGCTCTCAGCTGGTGAGAGGCTTCCATCAGCCTCTTGAGTGTAAAGTTCCTTTCCCTTTCTGTGTCCCCTGAATTTCCTATCCTTCTATCCTGCTTCAGTAATAAATATCCAAAAGCCTACAAATTTTCACAGAAGCCATCACACCTTATATGATAAGTAATCCTGCCAAGCATGGTGACTTCTGAGGGAGGACGATTGCTCTAGAGTTCAAGGCTGGCCTGGGCTATATACAGTGTGAGACCCTGTATCAGGAAAGAAAAACAAGGGCTCAGCAGTTAATAGTTCTTACTGCTCGGGCAGAAGAGCAACATTTGTGTCTCAGTGCCCATGTCAACCAGCTCACGAGCGTAAGCTGAAGTTCCACTTGAAAGAATCTGATGCCTTCTTCTGGCCGCATGGCAGAACACATATACAGATACACTCCCACACATAAACACACATACACATATATATATGGACATATTTCTGCACATAAACACACATGGACACATAAAATTAAAATAAAGCAAAATAGCACATCTACAAGAATATGTGCTCAAACTGACTTTTTTTTTTTTTAAATTAAGAATCATGTATCTAGCCTTCCAGTCTAGGTTCGAGCACTGAACAGATCCCAGGTGGCAGCTCTGCACCCAATCTCACAAAATGCAGAGGAAGCTGGCTTCCCAGGAGCTCTAACCCCGGCAGTATCTTAGGTAAGGAGACAGCAACACCGGCCCCAAACAGGGAGTAACTGGAACCCACTGGACCCAGGAATTCACTCCTGGCCCTGAGCACTGGTTCTTTCCAGTCTGGGCCCGAGCAATTTACAGATCTTGGGCCTCAGTTCTAACCTCAGTAGTAACACCAACACCACACAGTTCTGACATAACCAAGATAATAGGAAAGACAGGCTCCAGTCAGAGTCAGGGCTAGTAGCACTAAGGAGATCCAGATGGCAAAAGGCAAGAACATAAGCATCAGCAACCTAGGGTACATGGCATCATTAGAACCTAGTTTTCCCACACTAGAAAGTCCTAAATTCCCCATATCACCAGGAAAGCAAGATTCAGATTTTAAATCACTTCTAATGATAATGATAGAGAACTTTAAGAAGGACATAAATAACACTCTCAAAGAATTTGAGGAGAACACAGGTAAACAGGTAGAAGCCTCTAAAGAGGAAACACAAAAATCTCTTAAAGAATTACAAGGGAACACAACCAAACAGGTGAAGGAATTGAACAAAATCATCCAGGACATAAAAATGGAAGTAGAAACTGATGGATTTATAAAAGGATAAAGAGATAAAGAGTGTGTTCTGTGGATGTGTGGAGAGGTATGGGGGAAGGGGATGTCTCAGTGGGCCCATGCCTAAGCATCTCTTCCCTCTGAGAGACCAGTCACACGCCCCTATAGCATAGAATAGAGTTTATTCAGAGCATGAGGAGGGGAGCCAAAACGGTAGTAGAAACAGAGAGGGGGGGGAGGGAGAGAGAGAGTGAGCACAGAGAAGTAGAGGCTGGCCATGACCACGTGGAGAGAGAGAGAAAGGAAGGGAAGGGAAAGGAAGGAAAAGGAAGGGAAGGGGAGGGGAGGGGAGGGGAGGGGAGGGGAGGGGAGGGAAGGGAAAGAAAGGGGGGAGGGGACAGAGAGAAGCTATAGGCAAGAGATCAAGAGATTAAGAGAGACAGGAAGGGGCAAGCAGCCACTTTTATAGTGGGTAGGCCTACCGGGCTGTTGCCAGGTAACTGTGAGAGGAGCATACCTGGCTGTTGCCAGACAACTGTGGAGGTGGAGTTTAGACAGAATACTAACAGAAACAATAAAAAAATCACAAAGGGAGACTACCCTGGATATAGAAAACCTAGGAAAAAAATCAGGAGTCATAGATGCAAGCATCATCAACAGAATACAAGAGATAAAAGAGAGAATCTTAGGTGCAGAAGATACCATAGAAAATATTGACACAGCATTCAAAGAAAATGCAAAATCCAAAAAAGTTCTCAACACAAAACATGCAGGAAATCCAGGACACAATGAGAAGACCAATCCTGAGGATAATAGGTATAGATGAGAGGGAAGATTCCCAACTTAAAGGGCCAATAAATATCTTCAACAAAATTATAGAAGAAAACTTCCCTAACCTAAAGAACGAGATGCCCATAAACATACAAGAAGCTTACAGAACGCCAAATAGACTAGACCAGAAAAGAAATACCTCCCATCACATAATAATCAAAACACCAAATGAACAAAACAAAGGAAGAATAATAAATGCAGTAAGGGAAAAAGGCCAAGTAACATATAAAGGCAGACCTATCAGAATTACACCAGACTTCTCACCAGAAACTATAAAAGCCAGTAGATCCTGGACTGACATCATACAGACCCTAAGAGAACACAAATGCTAGCCCAGGCTACTATAACAAGTACAACTCTCAATTACCATAGATGGAGAGACCAAGATAGTCCATGACAAAACCAAATTTACACAATATCTTTCCACAAACCCAGCATTACAAAGGATATTAGCATGAAAGCTCCAATACAAGGAGGGAAATTATACCCTAAACAGAGCAAGTAAGTAATCCTCTTCCAACAAATCCAAAAGAAGATAGCCACACAAAGATAATTCCACTTTTAATAACAGAAATAACAGGAAGCAATAGTCACTGTTCCTTAATATCTCTTAACACCAATGGACTCAATTCCCCAATAAAAAGATATAGGCTAACGGACTGGATACGTAAACATGACCCAGCATTTTGCTGCATACAGGAAACCCACTTCAGTGACAAAGATAGACACTACCTTAGAATAAAAGGCTGGAAAACAGTTTTCAAGCAAATGGTCCTAAGGAACAAGCTAGAGTAGCCATTCTAAAACCTCCAGCCCAAGAACACAAAGGGAGGACTCATGGCTTCACCTGTATAGGTAGTAGAGGGTGGCCTTGTCAGGCATCAGTGAAAGTGGAGGGCCTTGGTACCCAATAGTTTGGATTCCCTAGTGTTGGGGAATTTGAGAGCAGGGAGGCGGGAATGGGAGGATGGTGGAAGCACACCCGCATAGAAACTCCCAGAATAATATGGATGAGATATGACAGAGACAGGCTACCAGAAGGCTAGATTCCAGAATTCAAACAAAAAAATATCTTGATAGGAAAATTTGTTTTGAGAATTGTATATTGCAGAATACACAGCCTTGGTGTATCCACTCATCAAGCAAGCTGAGCAGACCTGCTCGAACCTCTGATGTCCTGGAATCTCAGCTGAATGCAGTGAAGACACAACCTCAGAGGCTTATGAATTTTCTCTTTCCCCCACCCCTCTTCTAATATCTCAACACCAGTAATCAGCTTGAAGAAGTTAATGAAGAGTCAGCGCCCCTATTCCTTGGGCTTGGGGACTGAGGTGGTTAATATTTGGCTGTCTTTCTAGGGAAAAGTAGTGGTTTTGTTGGAACAGGGAGGAATAGCTAGGATTTATTGCATAGCCATAACGTATTGGTAGAAATCTGTATCATTGTTATTAAGCTGAAGTTATAATTTCTTTTTTTTTTTAAGATTTATTTTTTTTATTTTATTTATGAGTACACTGTCGCTGTTTTCGGACACACCAGAAGAGGGCATCCAATCTCATTACGGATGGTTGTGAGCCACCATGTGGTTGCTGGGATTTGAACTCAGGACCTCTGGAAGAGCAGTCAGTGCTCTTAACCGCTGAGCCATCTCTCCAGCCCCAGAAGTTATAATTTCTTAAATGGTACAAAACTTACTTTGATTTCAAATTTAAGGTTTTCATTGGTACGAATTTCTTATTGATATAGAAATGAGATTAATATTGTTACTCTCATAGGCATTGTGCCTATATAACACATTTAGGAATACAAGGCTTAGGCCCAGTCCTTCTTTAACTTTTTTAACTGATTTGAGATGGTTAGCCTGTGAGTTAAGGGCCTATAGCAAATTCATGGCTCTGAGTTTATTGTTAGAGTGTTTTCTATATTTTACTTAGAAATAGCTGAGAGGAATTAACAGACAATAGTCCAGATTGCCTTACATGGATAGTTGGTTTTCAAAACATCAGAAGTCCACAGAATAGATGTTACAAACATTTCTGCATTAAGGTTCATTTTGATTAGAGACTTATCTGCTCCTGGCAGTTTCCTGTCTTGGAAGAAATTGGGCATCTTTGGAGTTACTCCAGTTGTGGTGAGACAGCCACTAGGCAAGAATGGCCTCTTTTCATCTACAGATAAATTACTGTCCAGAAAAGGAAACACTTGCGGAATAGTTGGCTGATTATATCTGCCAAGACAGAGTAATCAGCCCTTAATAATTCTGCATCACTAGGTCTGTCAGGTGATCCTGGGCCAGAAGGCTGAAGATCGGATGCTTTTGTAGTATAGGAACTGTCCAGGTGTTCAGTGGTCTCTATAAATTGGCTAAGGTTTAGAAGCTATGCTTTGTGCTTCCCATAATTTCAGCTAATTCAGTCATTCTGGATTTCTGACGGGATTAAAGACTTATAGTCTCATAGCCAATCCTGGCTATTTACTTTGAGAGAAAAACTTGGGAGGATAGTTTTCAGCTGACATTCATTCTAAAGCTAAGAAAAAAGCCAGGTTCAGAACTAAGTCTTTTAGTTAGGAGAGATGACAGAGGTTCTGTTTAGTCAACAAAATGTTGGACTGGGTATTAGGTCTATCTTGTACCTTACTGATACAGATTGGTATAGTTATGCTCTAATTGTATTTTGAGAGAAAGGTTTTATCTTAACAGGACGGGTGATATGTAGGCGGAGCTATGGTGGGAGCAGTAAGAAGAGGAGGAGGAGCTAGGAGATGAGACATAGAGAAGGGGGGAGGGGGGGAGGGGAACATAGAGGCGGATGTTTTGAATGTTTCCACCAGTTAAAGATAGTTGTTGTAGCTAGGTTGGGTATTGGGTTACACTTCTGATTGTATGGGCATCTTGTTATTGAGCATTACCAAACTTATAAAGTCTGTGATTAACATTTTAAAATAAAAATTAAAATTAAAAAAAGAAGAAAAAAAGGGTCTCACGGTTTAAAGTGACGGCAAGAGGTTCTGCTGAACCATCTCATCTGCTTCTAAGCCAATTCCATGACTGAAAGCCTTAGAACAATATGGATACAGGTCACTCGGTTTCTCCCCATTCTGTGTGATTCCAAATGGAATGAAGGAGACAACATGGGGATAGGTAGGTCATCTTTCTGGTGTTCTTTTATGAATATATTGTGTGCAACAGGAGCTTTTTCTATGGCTGCCAGATGTGGAAGTGCAGGTACAATCCTGTTCTCACATAGGCTGTTCCTGAACTTGTACCTCCCTGGGAACAAATGGCTAGTTCTGCAAAGCCTCATGCTGGACTAAGCACCGCTTCAGAGAGGCAGAGGATGATTGGGTAGGATGATGGGTGGGAGGAACTTGCTCAGTTCATTGTCTGTGAATTAGGACAACGCAATGCAACAATTAAGTGGCATGTTCACAGACAGTGTCCTGGTCATCTTGTTAGTGCTGCAACAATTCACTGTGACTCAGAATGTGTGGTCCTTCACACCTCGCACCCACCATTTGTCATAGCACATGGCATTCCTCTTTGCTATGTAAGGTTGTGAGATCCTATACCATTTCTTTTAGTTGTCATAATAGCACTCTCAAATTTTGTTGGTTTATTTATTTATTTATTTATTTATTTATGAGACAGAGTCTAACTATGTGGCCTTAGATACCTTAGAATTCTCTATGTAGACTGCTCTGGCCTCAAACTCATAGAAATCTGCCTGGTTTCTACTTCCTGAATGCCAGAATTAGAGGCATACGCCACTATGCCCAGGCTTATTTATTTATTTTTGACATGATTTCTAGCCTGCCTGGCCTCAAACTCACTAAGTAGCTAAGGATGACTTCCTGCTTCTACCTCATGAACACTGGGATTATAGCTGTGAACCACCATCCGGCTTATGCAGTGCTTGGAATTGAATCCAGGGCTTGTTGCACCCTAGGCAAGCACTCCATCAGCTGAGCCACATACCCAGTCTATCTAAGAGCATTAGAATGTTTAAAGTCAAAGAAACTAAAACATAAAAGCTAGAGAGATGGCTCAGTCATGTGCTGGCACGAGGATCTGAATTTGGATGCCAGCATCCATTTAAAAACTGAGAGTAGGGTGAACCAGGAATCCCAAAGCTAAAGAGATGGAGACAGGAGAATCCCAAGACTCGTTGGCTTTGTAAATCAGCAGACTCAGGTTCAGTTCGAAAACCTGTTTTAAAAGAAGATAAGGTATATCGGGCTGGACAGAAGTCTCAGCAGTTAAGAACACTAAGTAGCTCTTTTAGAGGACCCAAGTTCAATTCCCGGTAACTACATGATGGTTCAAAACCATCCAAACTTCAGTTCTGGGGAATCTTCTGATGTTCCCTCTCAGCAGATACCCAGGTGGAGTACTTACATACATGTAAGCAAAATACTCACACACATAAAATAATAAAAAAGATAAGAAGCCAAGCAGTGGTGGCACACGCCTTTAATCCCAGCACTTGGAATGCAGAGGCAGGCAGATCTCTGAGTTTGAGGCCAGCCTGGTCTACAGAGGGAGTTCCAGGACAGCCAGGGAGATACAGAAAAGTCCTGTCCTTGGGGGAAAAAAAAGGTAAGGTAGAGTAGTTGAAGAAGAAACCCAGCATCAATCTCTGGCCTGTACATGCATGTGTATACACATATGCACAGTTATACCCACAAATATATATTTATACATATAAACCATATATATAATATACATATATATATATATTATAAATATATATGTGTATAAATATACATATATTTATACATATACAAACCAGAGAGAAACTTAGGACTGGGTATAGCAGCACATGCTTTCAATCTCAGCATCCAGGAGGTTGAGGAAGGAAGAGTGAGAGAGTATGAGATCATCTTATAGTACAGATTGAGATTGATCCTCTCTCTCTCTCTCTCTCTCTCTCTCTCTCTCTCTCTCTCCCTCTCTCCCTCTCTCTGTATGTGTGTCTGTGTTTATGTATGTGTGTGTATGTGATGTATATGTGTTTGTGTATGTGTGTGTCCCCCTCCCATCCTCCACATGCAGCAGGAGAAAATAAACTTAGAGAAATTAAATGATACATCACACAGGGTACCTACCATAACTGGCAAGTGGCAGAGTGGGGGAATACAACCCAGTATTCCATATTTCAAAGCTCATATTTTTGAAAACCATGTTGTTCTGATAAGCTCCATATCATTCACATTTGAAACTGTCAACACACTGGATAAAGTATCTACTTGTCAGGGTGATGCTGCAGTATTCTCCTTTTCAGTCAACTGAAATGACAGGTGCGGAAGTGTCTCTCATTCTGGTCCCTGCTGGCCTAGCTCTCAGTAATCACCTCTTGTCTCTCTGAATCCTTGGCTTTCCACCAGAGCTGAGGCAGCTGGCCAGGACAAGGAGCTGGCAGAAGAGTGCCTCACTCTGCACAGGTGGCCGTGGTAGCCAGCTATTGAACTTGAAGCACTGTTGCCCAATGCTAACAGGAACAGACTGGCTCAGCCACAGTGGTGTAGTGATGGCCTGGTCCTCCAGGATCACAGAGTTTGTGTCCTCACACAGTGTTAGAAGCTAAATCCATTTATCTTTAAAATGACACAGCAACATCTGCTCTATTGAAAGAGGAGGGCTTTTCTTCTTATCTCAATTCTACAAACAACTGTTGGTAAAATTTTCCTAGGTTTACTCCATGCACTATAAGCCTTATTACTTAGGCAAGTGTGGTGGTACATGTCCGTGAGCCTAGCACTGACCAGATAGAGGCAGGAGTTCAAGGTCATTGTTAGATACAGTGATGTTGAGGCCAATAGAACATAGGAGACCCTCTCTTAAAACAAAACAGAGTTTAGGATTGAGCATTTGCTTGACACATCACTATCTCCTCTAAGCTCAAGGAGCATCAGAGGATACGGGGAAGAAACGTAAGACCCGGAACAATGGTAAGAAATGCCTCCTGTTGACCATGACAAGTCCACTGCAACCATCTCACAGCAGTTGTGGTGACTTGCTCATAGCCTACACAAGGCTCTTGGCTCTTTTGGTATGTCGAGATGGCTCAATGGGTAGAGGTAGTTGCTACCAAGACTGAAGACCTAAGTTGGATCACAGACCTAAGTTGGATCAACTCCTACAAATTGCCCTCTGGTGTTCATGGAAGTACATGCATGCATGTGTGTGCATGTTCATGTAAGTACATGCATGCATGTGTGTGCATGCACACACACATACACACATTAATATAATAAGCCATCCCCCCAAAGACCGTCCTTGTCCACAATCATGGATGAAGGAGGGGCCCATGGGGCCTGATTCCTTCCATGCTGTACTACCAGCTACTAAAAGACCTTGAGAGGGGCAGTCACTGTCTTCAGTTGTGCACATGTTGGTGAGCCCACCAAGCTCCAACTGATAGTTCCAAACTCATGGCCACACAGCCCTAGTTAAATGCAATAAATTTTATCACAAGACAAAACAGAAAGACATGAATGTTGAGTTGAGATGCAGGGGATTGGGGATTGGCAGGAGTGGTCAGAGTATCCAGAATGCATTTTATACATGTATAAAATTTCATAGAACAAATTACACTAACAAAAAGAGCAAACAGTCAGTTTTATGATTATAAAAGTAATGCAAATTATCTCATAGGAACATTGGAGAATACAAGCAAATCATTTGTCATCATGGCATTTATAGGTAACCATTATCAATACTTTGCTGCTTGTCATTTCTTTTCCTAGTAATGTAAGCAGCTTTGTAAACATATAAAGTGGAGAATCATTGCTGGTTGAGGTGACATAATCCTAGCACTCAGGAGGCAGGGTACCTCCTCAAGTTCAAGGTCATCCTTAGATACCTAGCTACTTTAGGTCAGTTAAGGCTGTAAAGATCCTGTCTCAAGAAAAAATAAATAAACAAAAAATGTCATTTAATTTCTACCACTGGTAGTCTATGAAATAACAGGATCGAGATCACAATGTACATTTAATGTTAACTAAGGTCAAGAACAAACAGGACCTAAGTGCGCAGGCCTAACATCCTAGTTCTTGTAGAGGCTGAGTCAAGATGGTCAAAAGTTCTAGATTTTTCTGGAATACACAGTGAATCCAAATCCAGCCTGGACTACATAGTAAAATTCTAAAGGAAGGAAGGAAGGAGGGAAGGAAGGAAGGAAGGAAGGGAGGAAGGAGGGAGGGAAGGAAGGAAGGAAGGAAGGGAGGAAGGAAGGAAGTAAGTGAAGGAAGGAAGGAGAAATAATAGAAAAAACACAATAAGATATTTGTTGATGGGTCCCAAACAATTTAAATATTACTGAGCATATGGAGAGATTAGATGTTACACATTCCTGATGGAAAAGTAGAATGTTTTGGCAGTTTCTCAAAAAGCTAAACACAGAATTACCAGATGGTCTGGCAATTCTGCTTCTAGGTGCATATCCCAAAGAAAATCAAACAGGTACACACACCCACACACACACACACACACACACACACACATACACACAGAAACACAATGCTGTAGACAGGGCTCATACTAGAACTAGTCACAGTAGCTAAGGGGCAGGAGCACTCAACTGTCCACCAATGGCTGAGTGGATAAATGGACTATGTATGGCACAGACATACCAAGAAAGACTAGTCGGCCTATAAGGGAGCTACAGGAGCACATGCTTCGGTGTGGGTGGACCTCAAAAAGAGTGGACTAAAGCACAGCAGGCAGACACGGGAGTCCATGCAAAGGCACCTTACCTATGAAAAACTCACAACACGAGTTCTTAGAGAAGGAGAGCAAGAGTGGTTGCTAGGAACTGGAGAGCAGAGGTGATTTCACCACTTCCTGGGTATGGAGCTTCTCTAAGGGTGGTGAAGTGTTTTAGAATTTAGAATCCAGAGTGCACCCTCTTCAAAATATCTTTTCATTGTACAGTACTGAAAGCACTCTTCCATAGTATGTTCTTCCATTACCAGCTTTTTCAGTTGTGTTTTTCTTAGTTACCTCCTTTATAAGTGTGTGTGTGAGTGTGTGTGTGTGTGTGTGTGAGTATGTGTGTGAATGTGCATGGTCTGTAGGGGTCAGAAGACCGTTTAAAGGAGTTAGTTCTTTCCTTGTATCATGTAGGTCCCAGGGTGGAAACTCAAGTCATTAGACTTGGAAGCAAGATCCTACCCACTGAGCAATCTTGTAGTCCTATTTATTTATTTTTGAGACAAGGTCTTGCTGTGTAGCTCAGGCTAGACTTGAAGCCGCAATCTTCCTGCCTCTACCTTCTTTGATCAGGGCTTACTGACTTGTACCATTATACCCAGTCTTATTTCAATTCTTTAAAAAAAAAGTATTTTTATTTTATATGCATGGGTATTTTGGCTGTGTGTCTATGAACGTGCATACAGTGGTCTTGGAGGCCAAAAGAGGCATTGGATACCTTGGAACTGGAGTTGCTGAACATTGTGAGCTGCCATGTGGGTGCTAAGAATGGAGCCTTGGTTCTCTGCAAGAGCAGCCAGTGCTCGGAATAGCTGAGACTCTAGCCTCCTTGTTTCATTTCTTATGCCTCATTAGTAAATAAAATATTATTTTTATGTCTTTATATAATTAAGTTAGGGCCTCTCAGAAGTGACCACATGGTAAAACCCCATCTCAATTCAAACTCCCAAACAAAACAGAACAAAACTTGTTATAATCTAGGTTTACGTTTCTAGAACTTTTTGAAGCTGTTTAGGAGTTCATTGTTAACTAACTTTTTTAAGTGGTAAAACCATTTTCCTGGAAAACTGGACTGTTTTACATTTCTAACTCATAAAAATAGACACTGATGTCCCCAGGTGACATAAGAAAATAACTATTAAACAGCAAACCAGCATCCTCTGACCTAGAGCCGCCTTTGTTCCTCTCCCTCCATACAAAACATAACTACAGCTAAGGTGCAGCAGAGATGGCTCAGCTGTTAAGAGCAGTCACGACTTTTGCAGACAACCCAAGTTTGGTTTCCAGCAGGCATATCTCTTGGTTCACAACTGCCTGTAACTCCAGCTCCAGGAGATCTAATACTTCTGACTGCTGAGGGTCCTCACGTTCCCACAAACCTCCCTGCGTGCACCCCAGCTCATGCACATACATATTTGTTTAGGCTCTTTAACTATAACCACAGACAAGGAAATAAGGTCAATAAGAGTCAGAATCTGAATTCATACAGTCTAGCCTGATTCAAGTACTGATGAGATACCCTGGAAGTTTGAAGATATGGGTTAGTGATCTCTCTGCACTTCAATTGTGTCTTCTGTAAAGCAGGGGAGAGAGGAGTGCTAGGTTTCACAGAGACATTGGGAAATGTTCTACGTTTAGCAGTAATTCAAAACATAGTGTTGACTTTTGTTTACACTTCATTCATTCATTCATTCATTCATTCATTCATTCATTTGAGACATGGTCTTGTGTAGCCTAGGCTGCTATACAAATGCCCTATGTGCCCAAGGATAAATTTGAATTTCAGCTCTTCCTGCCTCTTCTTGTGTGCTAGGATCACGTACCTGGTTTATGTAGTGCTAGGGATAGGACCCAGGACTTTGTGCACATTATGCAAGCATTCTGCCAACTGGCTGCATTCCCTTTATATTAAAACCAAAAAAGTGTGCACGTATAGGCCGGAAGTTAGTATAAGGTGTCTTGGAGCAAGCAAGCCCCGGGTTTCCTCCTGCCTTTACTCCTAGCACAGGGACTAGAAGTGTACATTGCTGCGCCTGTTCTTGTAACACTTGCACTGTCCTGTAGACCAGACTTGGGTTCTCATGCTTCAGCTGTGAGTGTTGTACTAATTGAGTTCCATTTCCAGTCCTGACATCATTTTTTGTTGTTGTTTTTTTATTGCTGCTATGTTTGGTCAATACGATTACTTTCCAGCTTTGTAAGGATCAGTGTTCTGAATGGCTTTGTTGGCCATATATACAAAACATTTTTGCCTCTCTTGTTCCTTTCCATACAAATGCACAGGACTGACATAGGTGTACACACACACACACACACACACACACATACACACACACGATGGCTGATGTCCTCCTTTTACATTCAAATCATGAACATAAATGCAAACAATAAAGAATCCAAAAGCAGCGGTCCACACTTGGGCTTGTCCACAAAGAAAGATCATTGTCTACAGGTATGTTCTGGCTCACCAATCACACTGGAACCTACCAGCCCTCTAACAGATCCCAAGCCACCCACAGTGCTAGCTCCATCCACACAAAGTCTGTCTACTGTCTGTGGGCAGGTGCCTTATTCTTGCTTCATTTGGGGATGATTTTATTTCAGTTGTTTTTGTTTTTGTTGTTCTAAAGAGTTTAATCATTTGTCCCTCTTTCTCCCTACCCAGCCCCCAAACCTCCCCACTCCAGCCTCCACTGCGCATGTGTTATGCATCCCTCCCCCATCCTGGGTACCAGTTGGGTGCTTTCGGGTTCTGGAGATTGAAGAGATGGAGCAGCTTCCTCAGCAACGCCCGGCCCCTTAAAACACTGCCGATTTGAGCCTTCTTCCTCCCTGCAACCTTCAGCAGGGATGGAGTGAAACAGACCCCAGGACCTGCCCGCGGGGATCAGCAATGGAGTTAAAGCAATCTCTCTCTGTTCATCTGGAAGCCGAGAAGCCTCTGAGGCGCTATGGGGCGGTGGAGGAGACAGCATGGAAAGCGAAGGGACTGGGAAGTGAGTGTTCGGGCAGGGACCGGGTGGGGACAGTTGGAGACTCCGTGTGCTGAACTGGGGGCCCCTAAAGCAGAGAAACGCAGGGCGAGCAGACTGGGGAAGCGCCCCCGCAGCTGGGCTTCCAGTGTTGCACAGCATCAGTGTTCTTCCTACAAACAAAAGAGGGGACCCTCCAGGGCTGGGTTGCACAGGGAGGCTCCTCTGGAAATCGCAAGGCAGCTAAGCTAGCCCAGCTGAGCTGGACTAAGGAGTCCGAGATCCGGCAGCCTGAGGCTGCTTTTGCGAAGGACTGTCTTCTCTGCATCCCAGGAGGAGGGATGCTAGAATGTTGAGATGCTTGAGGGCGCAGGAGCCAAGGGCGGCTTGGAAAGCGCCCACATTACAGAGATGGGGGAGTGTCTGCATTCTCTTTCTGTCTTGAGGTTCAGGGCATAGCTGAAATCCCAGCATCTTCCCTCCTCCTCCTTCTGGGTCAGAGGAGGGGTGAAAGAGCAAGCAAGGGCAAGGTTAGCACTGTGCAGCCCCCTCCCCCACTCTGTTAGCCCTTGACTTAATGATCCAATTTGGTTTGGCTGTTTTGAAGCAGACCTCTACTCATCGGTTCTCTCTTTGGTGTTTTGGTATCAACAAACATCTCTAAATGAATTCAAGACTTTTGCTGGACTCAGTACTCGAAACTCTGTAAACAGTGGAGGCTATCTGGAAAGTCTAAGGTCACTGATGTCCCTACGATCCTAGGGGCTTCCCAATGTCCTCCACCCTGCCTCCTATTCTGATCTGGCTTGCCCAGCAGCCCTGGTATAGCCTGCAGGACTGGAGAAACCCCTCTTACCTTCTTAAGGGCCCTGCGCCTACCTGCTCTGACTGGGTATCTGGGCTTAGTGCTCTTCCCCAGGAGCAGCCCATGAGTTACCAGTACTTAAAGTATTGTAAATAAGCTCCTTTTCTATCCTCACTTGGGAGAAAGTTGTGTGTGTGTGTGTGTGTGTGTGTGTGTGCGCCCGCGCACGCGCTTTGTGGTTGTTTTCTCCATTCTTGTAACTATGGACTCAACTACTCAGCGGTATTGTGTTTGGATTTCAAGTTCAAATGTCTTCATTCCTGCTATGATGGGTGTTCTGATGCTTCCAACCTCTTTCTTTCTTACATTTTCTTTCTCCTTTTAGACCTAGGTCCTTTATCCTGCTTCATCCTCCTAAGTCCTTTGGCTTTGGCACTTTGAGGTAACCTAGAGGTTGCAGGTCTGTGGTTTACAAGCTCAAAATAATACCATCCACGGCTGCCTTATATTGTTAGATTGCCATGTCCTGAAAACTTCAGAAACACCTCTTATTTCTCCCTGCTGCAATCTTGTGTGGCCTTGCATAGATGGGAAGGCGGGGGCTTGCTAGAGAATACAAAGGGAAATGGTAGGACCGGGATCAGACCCAGATTAGTTGGACTCCGTACATTTTTCATGAAGGTTTACTGCTTTCAGCATTCCTGGGTCTGTTTCAATGGTGGTCAGTAATTTTCCAAGCAGGTAGTAGTCCCTGCAGTCCATAGTGCTTGATAGACGGTTGGGTCTCCATAGAGTCAAGGAATCCCTGGTTTGACTAGGGCTCTGCTCTTTGGCTAACAACATGACAAGGTGTGTTTCTGTCCTCTACCTTTGCTCTTTGAAAATGGGGACAATAATATCATACACCATGTGGCTTCATATCATGAATATTGAATAAGATGGTACATGTAAACCTCAGGTAAGTTCTCAGGGCACAGCTATGTTTCAGTGGTTGCTCTATCATCTGTAGAGGGAACTCAGTTTCATCCTTTCTATTCAACTGCATAAAGCAAGACTGAGTTAAAACTGCAATATTGGTCATAGCTCTGTGACTTCTAGGCCAGCCAGGCTACAAAGTAAGGCCCTGTTTCAAAACAAAAACCGAAAGCAAACTGAAATATTGGGCACTTCCCTAAAGCATTCTGTCCTCTCTTCCTCCCCCATCTTTCTCTGTCAACCCCCACTGCCCCCAGGTCTCATATAATCCAGACTGGCCTCAAGCTCTCTGTAGCCAAGGATGACCTTGAATTTTTCTGCCTATCCTCCCAAGCGTTGGGACCCAGGTGTGTGCCAACATACCCAGTTCCTTCCCATTTTCCCACTGTTTACTGGGACCAAATTTGAGCACATAGGGAAAACTGAGGTAAGAATTCACTTTAAACCATATAAGTCCCTGAAAATTTTGTACTTCTGAGTCCTGGCTGTACTCTCTGGTCCTTTTTGTCCAAACCCTCCAAGATTCTTAGACTTGCTTCTTGTTCCATTGCCAGGTCAGTTTCTTATGTGCCTTGGCACAGGTCCTCAAACCAACCCCCTGCTCTTTAAGCTAGTCCCATGTGAAATCTCAAAGCGGGAATCCAGAGGCCCACTTTAGACTCTTGACTCTGGCAAATTTGGGCATTTTAATTTCTGTCTCCAACGAAGCATTTTGGGCTTTTTTTTTTTTTTTTATGTAAACATCCTCTCAATTCACAGGGGTTTGCAGAGCCATTTGACAGGTCTGAGCCTCTATTCATTTATTAATGAAATATAGAAATTAGTAATACTGGGGCTATGGCCAAAGAACTGCCCAGGCAGTCCTGCTGTGGGTGACACAGACATGCTGTAAAAAGAGCCCATTAAAAAGATTCTGTTTCACTTCTGCATGTATTTAAAGATTTTTCTAAAGAACTCAGGAGTGGAAAGATGGTAGACTTGGTTGTTTTTAGCTGAGATTGTATTAATTGCTTCCTTTTATTTCAGCTAGAGTATTTAGAGTAGAATATTTATGTACTCTGACTTATTCACAGATAGAGACAGACTTTGTGAATGCTGGGCAAATGCTCTACCAACCTAGCTATACCCCATCTCTCAATTACGGAATTTATTTAACCTACTATCATTCTTATTTGTGGTAAAGGTGGTACTGAACACAAGCACATGATACTAGACAAGCACTAAGCCATATTTTAAAGTCATCTAGGCCTTGAACCTATACTGTAGTCCAGGTATGACTTGAACTTGGAACCCTTTTAGGCCACCTGGTACTACATCAGCTAAAATTTTTAGATGAACATATGTGATGTACTATAGTTACAGTAGGAAAGATGGGAGTGGGGTGTAGAGGTACAGACCTGACATGGAAGTACCAAGACAAAGAGGCAAGAGAGTCTGAAGTTCAAGGTCATCTTTGGCTACAAAAAGAGTTTGAGGCTAGCACATGAGGTCCCATCTCAAAATCAAATAACTAAAACAGAAAGAAATTAAAGAATAGGAATTTGAAGTCAGGTGTAGTAAGTTCAAACTAGCCCTTGTCCTTTCCAGCTCTGTTTCCATGGGTGTTTGCTTTGTCTATAAAACAGGAACAGATGGGACTAGAGAGATGACTCCATAGTTAAGGGCACTTGACCCAAGTTCAGTTCCCAGCAACCACATTGGGTGGCTCATAACCATCTGTAACTCTAGCTCTAGGAGATCTGACACTGTCTTCTTTCTGAATTGTACAGACACTCACCTGTGTGCCCAACAAATAAATAAAAATAAATACTTTACAATGAGAATAATCATAGTAATGGATGCTTGGGACCCTCGGAGAACAGAATCAGGTCATTTATCACACAGCCTGGTCTTCTGTGAGCCCCAGGTCAATGCCAAATGGTTGTCATAACAGGACCCAAGTGGAAGCCCCTTGGATCTGCAGAGATTATTGATAAGTGTATCTGATGACTGCAACCATGCCACCTTCTTCGCTGACTATGCACAGAAAGACACCTTTAGTGTCCTGCCTCCTGTGCATGTTCTCATTTCTAGGGATTGAGCTAGGGCCTCATGAATGCTAGGAAACCATCTAGTATTTTCTCACTTGAAACAGATTCTAAAAAATGGCTTCTATTAATCTTTTCATTCTTCAACCTTTACCAGGTAGCCCAGGTTGGCTCAAAGTTGAGCTCCTGGTGTTTCTACTCCACCTCCCATTTTCCCGTAAGCAATGGGGCTTTTTTTTTTTTTTAAATAACTCAGTTGGAAAATGCATAGTGACATTTCACTGTGGTAAGATCTATAAAAATATTGCTTTCAACTGACTGTAATTAATTAAGGGAGACACGAAGACAAGGTGCCTTTTGAGAAAGCTCAGGGCTTTTGAAGATCACAGTGGTCTGTTGTCAGGGCCATGTCTTGGCTGATCTGAATATGTCTTAAAGGATGTTGAACTGGAGTAGGGGATGTGGGGGGAAGGTGGCCTAGAGTGTATGCTGGGGGAGAAGTTTTCCAAGGGCATCCAAGGTAGGAGGGGCTGCAACAAAGCAGCCAGCACAGACAGCAATCTTCCCAGAAGCTCCTGGAAGACGGCTGTTACTTCCAAGTCTAAAGATGTGAAATGACTAGCAAGAAGATCATTAACTGACCAGCATCTCCGGTTAATAAACAATGCAGAGCTTGAAGCAGTGTGACTTGCTGCCTGTCTGTGAATCCTCTGTTGAAGGTTTCTGCACCCTTGTCCTTGATTTGACTCATATTCTTTGACTTTTTGATTAGAAAGGAAAATTATTTCTCATTTTATTTTAGCATTATTATGTCCTCTTAATTATGAAAATAATACATTTACTTTTTGTTGTTTAGAGACAGGATCTCATGTAACCCAATACAGTGGTTTGAATAGGTTTGGTTTCCATAGATTCCTGTGTTTCAATGCTTGCCATAGGAAGTGGCACTGCTAAAAGGTGTGACCTTATTAGAAGAGGTGTGGCCTTGTTGGAGGAAGTACATCACTGTGTAGGAGGGTTTTGAGGTCTCCTATGCTCAGGTTCTGCCCAGTGTGGATGATAGTCTCCTCCTGGTTGCCTGTGGATCAATATTTAGAACTCTTGCCTCTTCCAGCATCATGTTTGCTTGCACACTGCCATGTTTCCCACCATGATAGTTGACTATACTTAAACTGTAAGCCAGCCACATTAAATGTTTGCCTTTATAAGAGTTCCCTTGGTCATGTCTCTTCACAGCAACAAAACAGTAACTAAGACACCCAGGCTGGCTTTCATTCACCACATAGCCAAAGATAACCTTGAACTCCTGATCCTCCTACCTTTACCGTGAGAGTGCTGAGGTGGCAGACAAGTGTCCTCACTCCTGGCAGTGCTCTAAGAGATGTCCATACAGTACTGAGCAAGGCAAAAGCTCCCCTATTTGGAGGGTTTATTTAGGGGACATCAGGACATTAGGAATGAGGGTATCAGATTAATATCTAAGCAGTGTTCTAGTCATAATAGATATTTCCTGAGCATTTTCAGGGAGGAATACTGCTTATCTGGTCATCAAGGAATACCTGAAGAGTATTGTGACATTCTGACATGCAAATAGCAAGGGATCCAAGCTCTAGATGCAACGACTTTTGGAGTATTCCAGGAAGAGGCAGGTGGCTAAGGCAGCTGGAACCCAGTGAGTCAGGGCAGGATGGATGATTAGTCAGGAAGGAGGCAGGCCAGATATGATCTGTAATTGGTTTTAAGAAAAGTCTGAAGTTTATTGCCATGGTAAAGCATGTTGCTAGGCCATGCTTTTCCACATATTTTATGTATTTATTAATTCTCTGTGTGGGGAGGGCATGTGGAGGTCAGAGGAAAGGAGTCTGTTCTCTCCCCCCATGGTGTGGGTCCTGGGGTGGTCAGTCTTGGCAACAAGCCCCTTTACCCACTGAGTCACCTTGCTAGGCCCCTACAGGGTATTTTAAGCAAGGGACGAACTGAAGCTGGCTTTTGTTTTAAATGGTCTCCCTGGCTATCAGGGGAGAGTAGGACCAGACAGCTGTGACTACACAGTGGTGCTTGAGCAGTACTGAAATGTTTCTTCTTCCTTCCTAATGACATCCATTTTGAGCACATGGGGAATGGTCTTGAGTGTGAACCGTTGACTAGGGGTAGAGACAACATGTCTGGCCTGTAGGAGGTCAGTCACTGAGAGACAGCATGTCTGGCCTCTAGGAGGTCAGTCACTGAGAGAAAAAGTAGAAGACATGTATTTCCTTACCCTCTGCCGGTAGGCTGCAAACTCAAGTCATGGCTACTATAGAAGCAGGGGTGTGGAGTTATGAAGATGCTGATATTAAAGAATTTGTTTTGCTTTTATGGCAGGCTTCAAACTCTTAGTGATCCTCCTGCCTTAGCTTCCTGACTATCAAATTTACAAGCATGAGCCATCACCCTTGTATCTGATGGGTCTTGTTTTATGGTTTATTTTCATGTGTTAAATGGAGGGGGAAAGTCAACAGTGTTTACTCTTGGTATCTGTGTTTCTCTGTGTAGCCCGGGCTATCATGGAATTCATTCTGTAGACCAGGCTGGCTTTGAACTCAGAAGTTTATCAGCCTCTGCCTCCTGAGTGCTGGGATGAAAGGTGTGTGCCACTGTGCCCGACTCTTGGTATCTGAATGGTTATTAAACACTTGTTAAATAGTCCTTGGAGCTCAGCTGTGGACTCACAGTCTTACTTCTCATGGCAAGCTATGAGATAGGCAGGTTGTAATTGCCATTTTATACTTGAGGAAAATGAGGTGTAGGGAAATTAAAGAAGTTGGTGGAGGTCTTTTTTTTTTAATTTAATTTTATTTTTAGTTTTTATTTATTTGAGGCTATGTAGCTCTGGCTGTCTTGAAACTCAGGCTGGCCCTGAACTCACAAAGATGTGCCCATCTCTGACTTCCAAGTGCTGAGATTAAAGGCATGTGTCACTATACCAGGACTGCTGAGGGACTTAAAATCAGTAATTGGCTGAGCCTAACCTGATCTAACTCCAAATGTCTCTTTCCAAAGAGGTCTGTTACTTCCTGGCCCAGTGTAGAGGCTGCAGAGATCGAAAATAAAGCAAGACATAGCTTGGAACCTCAACAAGCATAGTTATGGGGAGAGGGGAAGCAGTTAGAAGAACACTGCGATAGTGTTCGTGGAATAGACCAGTGCTCTCTGTCAGCACGAGCAGGAGATGAGAGACCAGTGCTCACAGGGGACTTTAGGCTGACGCAAAGAAGAATGTTTGCACTTGGCCTGTGAACTAAGAAGTTTCTAGAAGTAAAGAGAGGTAAGGATGGCATTTCAGGTAAACTGCCAATTTGAAGAGAGGACATCCCAGGTAAGCCACCTGCTCAAGGCAGGGAGGAAGCAATTTCAAAGGTCAGAGTCCATGCACTGGCATTGGGTTTTGCTTTGATTTTTTTCTAATTTCTATCTTCTTGGCTTAATGAAATATGCTTCCATTGTGTTACGGGATTGTGGATCCATGTGGTCTCTGATCCCAGTCATCTGTTTCCTTCATGCACACGTGGTCTGGAAGCTAACACAGGCAGAGGCTTATATGCCAATCATGTGGTCTGGAAGCTAACACAAGCACAGGCTCTTCTGGAGTAGCCTTTCAAAACACTGCTTCTGAGCACCCCTGAAGAGTCTAACTACACTGTTTTCTCATTCCCTCACCATTTACTTGCTGGACAGGATGAATGCCTACTCTACGCTAGCTTCAGAGTGGACAGTGCCTAGGGAATGACAGTAAGGTTGACTGCTGGCACACATGCACACATCCACAAGCTTGTACACACACACATACATTTATTTTTAAAAATGACTGGTAGGTTGGTGGAGCTGTATGCCCAGTGCCTATCACATTATCCAGCACTGAGACCCTTCTCATTCAATCACTAGGCACCGAATTGGGAGACTGTTAATTCACGAGGCTGAGGTGAAATGATTTCATTGTGTTTTTTGTAAACCTTTAAAATCATGAAATGGTGAACGGAAGGCAGAGTCTCAGTTAGTCTGTATTGGCTGTCCATCTCCTTGACATAGTTTATTCCCAAGGTTGTGCTTTTCTGCAAGAAGCAAGATGTTAAGATTACAAAATATGAAACTGGAATGGCAGTGTTGTTGATAACCAGTAACATTGACAGTATGATTGTGGGTAGAGGTTGGGGTAGGTTCCCACAGGTAGCAGATTCCCAATTCTTAGATGCTACCATGGGTGGGGCACTGTTCTTAGGGTGTTTTTAGAATTACACACACACACACACACACACACACACACACGGGGTGAGCCACATTTATCAAGCTGGTCCATGGCTTCTTGGCTTTTGGCTAACATCAAGTACAACATATTGGTCCATTCAACGGGCATTCGGATTCATGCAGGGAACAGGGACATGCTGGTAGAATTTGTGGTGTGTTGCAGTCTTTTTTGGAAAGTAGTCAGATAATAGCTCAACATTCAAAATAGGGGCTGCAGAAATAGCAGTAAAGCATCTGCCATCCATGCACGAGGACAAGCTGGATACATCAGTCTGCTCCTGTGCCACGGACCATCCCAGTCGGGTATGGGAGTGCCTGGGATGAGGGTTCTTGAAGGCTTGGTGGGTAAGGATTCGGCAGTGACAAACAGAAACAAACACAGAGTGTATTTTGCAGCTCTCAAGCAAGGGTTCTATACATAGAAAAAAACAAATATTACAGCTCCTAGGAGATGTATACAGGAAAGCAATCATCATTATCATTTGGCACAGTAAAGCACAAGAATCATCCAAGCATATCAACTCTGAAAAGATATATTCAATAAATCACAAATAGAACAGATAACATCATTATTATTATTTGACACAATAAAAACCATTCAAATGTTACAACTCTGAAAGGACGTATTCAGGGGGCGGTCATCCAGGGCTGGTGGCAGATCTCCAAGAGCAGGTTAACTAATCTTTATGATCAACTATTATTTAACATCTAATACCTGATATTTTTATAAATCTTCAATGCACAAATTTAAACTATTTTAATTTTTATTTAAAACTTTCTTTACCATATACAAAATCCCACCTCTGATGACACACATGTAGCCATATAAAATTTTATTGTTGGGAACATTTTATTTATCATAATACTGTTATATAACTTTGTAAATGATTACAAAGTAAAGTGTCAGTTTCCCCGGAGGCAAGGTCATGTTAGTGACCCCATCTCAAGGGATGGTTTCTTATCCATTTTCTTTGCTTAAGATCTTGGCCTAGGCTATCAAGAACATGTTGTAAATAAGAAAAGGAATAAAAGAAAATAAAACAGATAAGATGCCATGAGAACTATGGCTCACTGTTTTATTCCAGGCAAGAGTTCCACAACCAGTTCCAGGAGGTCTACTTCTTTTGAAGTTTTCACCTCAGTCTGTGGAACTTGTCACACAGATTCCACTGGGGTTGGTGTGGCACTCCTGTAATCCCAACACTAGGGAGATGGGGATGGGAGGGCTCCTGTAAGCTCCAGCTTCAGTGAGAAAACCTGTCTCAAAAGATTAGACAGAGAGTGATAGGAGAAGACATGTGACATTAGCCTGTGATCACCACACCGTTGTGCATATTCCTATGCTCCTACAAAAACGTAAGTGTGTGCACACACAACACACACACACACACACCTCACAGGTTTTGACCCAGCAACTTTACTGATGCTAGCTTTTGTTAAATACTGAAACATTTATATGTTCTGAAGAGAAACATAAAAAGTCTGCCCACAGGAAATAGAAACCTTAGTGCACAAAGAGATTCACTGGACACAAAGTGAAGGCATCTAGAAGTTATTGTTTATCCATATGAAATGCTGTGCTGCTGTTAGCAAGGCTAAGTTGTCTCCCAGGCTATCTTTGAGAGACAGAGGAGGTCCAGAAAGTGTCTGTGGTAGAAGTTCATTCTTGTGAGACAGAATTCATGCTCTTCCCTTACTTCCTTATTTCTGCTTCCTTTTCTCACTCTGTCTCTGCATATACAATATCTATATGCCTGTACAGAGAGATACCACATGTATGACCGCATTTGCATTAAAATTTTATTAATCAGCTTTGCATTATGACAATGAAACAGATGAGGCAAGAAGCTTGTGAAGAGAAAAGCTGTATTTAGCTCACAACTTTGGAGATTCAAAGGCTAAAATCAATTGGCTCTATTAGTTTGGTTTCTGGTGAGGTCAGTAGATGTGTGTTTACATTGCTGTGAAAGATACTGTGACCAAGGCAACTCATAAAGGACAACGTTTAATTGGGGCTGGCTTACAGGTTCAGAGGTTCAGTCCATTATCATCAAGGTAGGAGCACGGCAGCGTCCAGGCAGGCATGGCATGGGAGAAGCTGAGAGTTCTACATCTTGTTCCAAAGGCAAACAGGAGAAGACTGGCTCCCACATGGCTAGAAGGAGGGTCTCAAAGCCCACCCCCACACAGTGACAAACTTCTTCCAACTGTGTTTGTAGGCTGGGAGGAGGGACCATCATTTCAGAAATGTTCAAACTGTGGGTAAGTATATATGTGTATGAAGGTGTGTGCTAATGTGGGTCTCAGATTAAGGAAATTTAGTTGTATCTGATGGAATCCTTCTTATCCCAACACTACAAATATTGTTAGTGTTTTTAAATTATAAATGGAAATCAGTCTTTCAGACAAGGTCTCACTCCTGCCCTGACTAGCCTGAAACTCTCTATGTAGACCAGATTGGCCTTGAACTCACTAAAATCCACTTGTCTCTGCTTCCCAAGTGCTGAGATTAAAGACATAAACTACCATGCCCCACACTACCTTATCTTTTGATGCAGGATCTTTCTTTCACCAGTTTGGTAGACTAGCCGGTTAATGAACCCCAGGGACAATCCTCCTGTCTCTACTTCCCCAGCTCTGAGAGCACAACTCCACAGTTTTTTTGTGTGAAAGACAAATCTGGGTCTTCATGTTTGAGCAGTAAGTGGTTTACTGTCTGAGACATTGCCTCTGTGCCTGGAATCTGCTCTAAAGACAGCAAGTTCATCCGTAAAGGTTCTGTCCTCATGAGTTCTTAGTTTTTCACAAAGGCACACTTCCTTATTCCCTTATGTGGGGTTTAGGTTCGGTGTCTGGGTTTTGGAGGTTCATGAACAGTCTGCAGTGAGCTCCTTGGTCAAGACGGAAATGATGACAGCTGAAAGCTGGAGATGCGGCCAGCTTTTTCTCCAGGGCTGAAATACTTTTAGCTCTTAAGAGGAACTGCCATTCTGACAAGAAGCAAAGATGCTGAAATGATTTCTGTTTGGTTCTTGCCATGCACAGATTTCCAGGATGAGATAGAATGTCATCTCTCTGTGTTTACAGGTCTGTGTAAATCTGGAGACCCACTATCCATCCAGATTAAACCCATCTATCTTCAGCCTCTTTGGATAGACACTATGCAGGTGTCAATGGGGCTCTTCCTGGTGGTTACAACAATTGAAAACTGGTCCTGCAGAGTTGTCTGCTGGGCCTCAGCAGCTGTGGTAGGTGCCAGGAGTTGAGCAGCCCTGTTCTCTGGGGTTAGTTCTGCCTTAGTTATTTCCCAGAAGCACACTGGATGAGAGACTAGGGTAGTTTAGTCATCTCTGCTGACATAGCTCTTTTAATAAACAGAGGTATGATTCACAAAGTTAACCATGACCTTGTGTCCTGGATACTTTTCCTGTTGCTCTGATAAAATACCCAACAAAGCAATTTAAGGCAGTCTGAGGGTCCAGTCCATCATGGTGAGGACATCAAGGCACCAGGCACTTGAGTGGAAGCTGCTTGTGCTGTATGCGGTCAGAAAGCAGAGAAGGATGGGTGCTGGCGCTCACCTCACTTTCTTCTTTTGATTCGGTCCAGGACTCCAGCTCAGGGAATGGACCTGCTCATAGGTGTAAGAGCCAAAGTTAACAAGTAAGTCCCACTTGCCCAGGGACAAGATAACTTCCTGGAACACTACACCAGGTGTGCTTGATCACCACATGGAGGTGGGAAGAACATAGGCAGGAAATCCATCAGAAGGTGTGCTTGCCCCTGATTGACCCTGTTGGGAAATGCAATGAATTATGGGTTTTGCCTTTTTAAGTCCCTACAAAACATAACTGTAGCCACTCCCTGGAATCCCAGGGTGGACCTGACCAAAGTCTATCCTGGTCAGTATTTAATTAATGAAAGCTTGCTTCAGATTTGGTTCAAAATTGTGGAACTGGTTTTTCTCTTGAGAATCTCAGTATTAACCACAGTTTAGGCAGATTTTCCTTCCCATGTCTATTAACCTAGTCCAGGTAGTGCCTCACAGGCTTGCCCAGAGGCTTGTGTCCTAGGTGATTTTAGTCCAGGTCAAGTTAAAAGTCTTAACCGGCACAATTGGTTTTCAAAGTTGTTTTTTTCTT
Organism: Grammomys surdaster; assembly: GCF_004785775.1. Lineage (NCBI taxonomy): Eukaryota > Metazoa > Chordata > Mammalia > Rodentia > Muridae > Grammomys > Grammomys surdaster. Next base: position 675,492 of record NW_021604753.1, on the reverse strand, counting down.
TCTTTCTCTTTTCTTTTTTCTTTTAAGACAGGGTCTCAGGCTGACTGGGAACTTTATAGGTAGCTGAAGATAACTTTGAATATCTGATCCTGTCTCTACTTTCAGGTGCTGAGATTAAAATGCTGTCTCACATCTGGTTTATAAGGTGCTGGAAATGGACTCCAGGCTTTGTCCAAGCTATGCAAGACCTCCAACTGAGCTTGAGCCCCAAACCTTAAAGTTTATAATGTATTACCATTTAGTGCTTTCATAAAGTGGGGCAAACATTCTTGCCTCATTCTCATACATTTGTTCAACCCTAAAGAGAACTCTAGTGGGATTACAGGAAGGAAGCCTTCTCTATCCTATTGCTAGGTTCACAACTGATATCCCAATAACAAATGATAACAAAAGAAAAAAATAAGAATTTGTCCATATGGGTTGAATATTCCTTATCTGAAACATCTGGAACCAGAAGTATTTTGAATGCTGATTTTGAAATGTTTGCATATATTTGCATATGCACAATGAGATGTCCTGGTGATGGGGCCCAAGCCTAAACACTAAATTCATTTATGTTTCATGTTTCTATATACATACAGCCAGATCATTTAATACCATATTTTTAGTGTATTTTTGAATTGATTATGAGGTGTTACTCCACATTCTGTATGGTATTTTCAACTTGAATTATTATATTGGTGCTGAAAAGGCTAGGCACGCAGCTCAGGAGTAGAGTGCTGGCCCAGTACACATAATGCCCAGGCCTCTGTTTCTAGCCCAGTATACATAATACCCAGGGCTCCATTTCTAGCACTATAGGAGGAAGAAAAAGAGATAACTTCAACCTTTTATACATGGGCCATGGTGTCTTATACCTATAATTCCAGCACTTTGAAGGCTGACACAGGAGGATTACTGTGAGTCTGAGGACCATGTCTCCATAAAATAAAATATTCCGGGTATTTAAGCATTTAAGACTTTTGAGGTTTTATGGGACCACGTGGTGAAGTGTCAGAGGACACTGTAGAGGTCAGAGGTCAAGTCCAGCTGTTATTCCTCAGATTCTGTCCATCTTGTTTTTGTGCATGTGACAGGGTCCCTTACTGACCTAGACTGGCTGGCTAACTAGCCAGCCCCAGAGACCCTCCTTTCTTGGCTTCCCAAAACTGGAATTACATGCTGTTGGCTTTTTTCATGGGTTCAAAGAATCAAAATCTGGTTTTTGTGCTTGCATAACAAGCATTTTATTGACTGAGCCCTCCCCAGTTCTCTGTGTGACATTTCTTCCCTTTGGATGTAAGACAGGATACCTGCCACTCAATCTTCAGGGAATAAAAGCCTGAGGCTGTCCAAGTAACCTCCCTATTTCTGCCATTTCCTCAAATGCCATGGGGCCATATTTTGGGCTAACATGTTCTAAGCCTCATTGTGGCCCGTCTCCATGTCCTTAGCACCCACTTTGCTCATTTTCTTTCTGAAGAGTATTTTTATATAAATAGAATTCATCCAACATATGACCTTTTGTGTCTGGCTCATTTCCTTATATCATATTTTCAAGAATCCTCTGAGTTCTAGAAAGCATCAGCACTTCAAACCTTGCTACTAAACGCTGCACTTACAGGAGGCTACATTTAGTGTATACACTCATCTGTAGATGGATAACAAAAACTAGTCCTCACTCCATCACTGGGCTCCACCCCACAGCCATAAATACCTGAGTTTAGGATGCAGATATTCTAGTCTGATAGTATTCCTATCTCCTCTCTTCATCTCCATCCTTAGGATACCTCTGTCTTTAACTACCAATGTCTCAGTATTCTGTACACATGGGTGTGTACACATATGTGTATGCACAGGCACATGTTTGAGTACATGTGCATGTACACACACACACAAACACACACACACACACACACACACACACACACACACACACACACACAGAGCGAGCACTGACAATAAAAACTGTTGCATGTGCTCAGAGTCAAGCCAAGGGAAACACAATTAGGAGCTCCTGGAAGCAAGAGAAAACTTCCATGCAAAATGGCTTTGATTTCACTCCAAGTTTTCCTGCCTAGAAAAATCACTGCTTTTGACAAATTGAAGTGAAGGAGAAATTGTCACTTCCACTTACAGTCAAAAATATTTCAGCTGGCTGACTAGAAGTACCCTGTACACATGGAGGAAGAGGAGGAGGAGGAAGAGGAGGAAAAGGTACCAATGGCCAATCCCAATAATATTCTGACATATTAGGTACTCCTAAGCATTGAGAGGTCCTTTATCTTCTCCAGTGGCACTGAGTGCATATTCTCCATGGTAATTCTCAATTGCTTCTATTACTGCTATCAGGCATAGAAGTAAAATGGGGATGCTGAGGTACACCTATCCTATGGGCTTGCCATCTCTGGCTATACATTAGAGCCCCCCGAGTCACATTTAATACACTCCTCCACTTTCCTTTCAGGGTGGACTATAGGCCTGCAGTTCAGAGGGAGGAAAATATCCCCAAGGTCTGAGCAGTAACAGAAGTCAGTCTGAACATAAATATGTATATGTATGTATATGTATATATGTTGAAATGAAAGAAATAAAAAGCAAGTCTAGGATGTACCTCACTATGTTTGCCTAGCACTATGTTTGCTGTGGAGAGTGGTCTGAGTTAAGTTTATTTTGCAAAATTTTGGTCCATGGATCCGTGAAGAGCAGAGAATTGCAGTAGGGAGCCTGTGGTTAAGTCAAAGCTGCTCACCTCATGATACTGGGAAGCAGTTTCCCAGTATCTCCTTCAAGGGTGTGTACCAGTGACATAACATTCTTCTACTTAGAAGTTCACTCTGCCCACATAATAGGTTGCAAGACATTAAACTTAGGACGTAAGACTAGCCAGTTCATTAGC
>NW_021604753.1:669746-672514 GCF_004785775.1 Grammomys surdaster | reverse complement strand
CTTTGGGAGATATTCGAGATTGAAACTATAGCACTTGGCCAAAAACAAAACAAAATCTTATATTATTATAAAAAGATAATTCTAAGGAAAAGATAAAATCTTGTCACAAAGACTAAAAACAAACAGAAATTAAAGATTGTTGTTTAGGTCTGGGCTGAAGTTCAGTTGGTAGAGTCTTGCCTATCCTGCATTCTTTCCCCAGCACCACATAAAACTATGTGTGGTACTGAACATCTGTACTCTCTCCCAGATTTTGGGAAGTGGAGGCTGGAGGATTAGAAGTTCAAGGGTACCCCATGAGTTTTAAGGTCATCCTGGGCTACACAAGACCCTGTAAATAAATAAACATATATTGCATTCATCTGAATCATTGTGGGATCCAGGCAGGTATGATAACAGGGTTAAAAGGACCTGAAGGACCACAAAGGACCTTCTAGTCAGGAAGCCAGGACCATGTAGTTGATGAGGATACAGGGATGAATGTCCCCAGAGAGACTGACCTCCTATAAGACAGGACAGAATCTGCATGTGGGCCAGAATAATTTGTACGTTGTTACTTCTTCCCTGCCACTTACATTGTAAAGACAGTGAAAGATCAGAGTCAGATTGCCTGCAGCAGTGGCCTCGAGACAGTGTTTTCCACAGACACTCAGGCTCCAGAGAAGCACATAGCTTTTCTATATAATTTATGTGCATTCCTGAGAAGCCAGGTACTTAATAGCATCTCAGGTTAGCTTCAACCAGCTGTGCAGCAGAGGACAACCTAGAACTTCCAATCCTCCTACCTTTACCTCCCAAGTGCTGGGATTACAGGTTTGTGTGGCTATGCCTGGCTTATGCAGTGCTGGGTCTGAAACCCAGAGCTTTATACTAGTTAGGCACACTAACTAGCAAGTCACCTCTCCAGACCCACAGAATGATTTCATATGAAACCTGGCCCAGTGAGTAGTGATCCTTGAAATTCTGGGGTCTGCAGGTCTGTAGAAAAGTAACTGAAAATCCAGATATTCTCACTTGATCCCCAGTGTCTGATGCTTTATTCGCTTTGCATAAACCTCAAATAGATGTGAAGTTTGATGTAAGCTCAGACAGAATTCACCCCACATTTGCTGTTACCAATTTAGCTGTCCCACAAACTAAAAATACCCACTAGGGACACATATTTTCAGTTCAGGTCACAGCTTTGACACCTGTGTGTGTGATGATCAGCCTGCTTGGCTGTTAGATCAGATGATCCTTGTGAAGAACAGGTTGTTAACACAGGCGCTGGCACGGTAGGAATTCTACACATACCTGATGATTGCATAGAGATACTTGATTCCTAAGCAACCAAGAAAATCCAGGTGTTGGTTCCTAAAGAGGTTGGGTTACTGGGCATTAACACAGTTCTAAAAATGTCCTAGGTGAACAGATCATTTTGACCTCTGTGGGTTGGAACAAGGTATCCAGATTTCAGCATTTACTCAGCTGCTGTAACTGTTATCTAAAAATACATTGAGAACAGCTTGGAGCTGGTTGCTGGGACTAACCCTCTGTGTGCTTCTGCTTGCCAGCCCGGCACAAGCTGATCTAAAGGTACCACAGAGAAGCCTATCACTACAGAGACAGAGTTTAAACAGCATTTCCCTGTAGCAATTTGTCTTTCTCTGAGGCAGTGTTTTGTAAATCTTATTCTGAAGAACCACAGCTGTTAATAGGTTTCTAAGAAAAGGGGGCGGGGAGTGTAGTCAATAAATTTGCAAATGGATGTATAAACATGCAAGGAGGGGGTTTCTTGGCTGTCTCACAGTTCTGCAGTGTTGGCCCCAACATGAGCTAGGCAAGCATTCCATGCCTGAGCTGCAGCCCTACCCAGCTGCTGCACACTGGAACCTCTGTGATTGAGGCAGAGCTGCCCTAACTGCTGTTGACTTTGCATTAGATACATAGTTGAGCATGACTTTGAACTTCTGATCTTCCTGCTTCTACTTACTGAGTGCTGGAATTACAGGCATGTGCCCCATGCCTGCTTTGCTGGTTTTTGTTTTCTCTTTTGCTTTGAGTGATGGTGCAAATTTTCCATGACTCTTTACTTCTGCTCCTACCTCCTGAGTGAGGAGATTATAGAGTCTATATGGACTTTTGTTTTCAGTGTCAAGGCTAGAATCCAGGGTGTTTATATTCACCAATTGAGCTATATCCTACTCCTGGAAGCAACATTTAAAAAATGGAATAAAGAATACAAAGTCCAAGCTTGCCTCTGAGGTACTGAGGTGTTGCTTTTGTGCTTCTTTTATTTGCCTTATGTTCATATGGTAGGTAGATATTGAGTCATTGTATATTTCTTTTTTTAACATTTACTTACTGTGTGGGAGGGCACATGTGTGACACTGCATGGGTGTGGAGGTCAGAGGACAACCTGTGGTAGCCATTTCTCTCTTTCTACCACATGGGTCACTGGGAGTGTGGCTTAACTGCAAGCACCTCTACCCACTGAGTCCTCTCACCTGCCCGTACTGCATGTTTATTGCTGTGGATCACAAATAAATCTACCTAAATAATTTTGCAAAGCCCAGAACCTTAATAAGAAAAAAGAAATGTGGTGGGGAGTGGTGGCGCACGCCTTTAATCCCAGCACTTGGGAGGCAGAGGCAGGCAGATTTCTGAGTTCGAGGCCAGCCTGGTCTACAGAGTGAGTTCCAGGACAGCCAGGACTACACAAGGAAACCCTGCCTCAGGATAAAAGAAAGAAAGAAAGAAAGAAAGAAAGAAAGAAAGAAAGAAAGAAA
>NW_021604753.1:660139-669736 GCF_004785775.1 Grammomys surdaster | reverse complement strand
AAAGAAAGAAAGAAAGAAAGAAAGAAAGAAAGAAAGAAAGAAAGAAAGAAGGAAGGAAGGAAGGAAGGAAGGAAGGAAGGAAGGAAGGAAGGAAAGAAAGAAAGAAAGAAAGAAAGAAAGAAAGAAAGAAAGAAAGAAAGAAAGAAAGAAAGGGAAAGGGAAGGAAAGGAAAGGGAAGGGAAGGAAAGAAAAAGAAATGTACTGGAAGCAGGTGGAAATTGCTCCAGAATAATAAATTAAAAAAAAAAAAAAAGCAAACAGCCAGGACTCAGAAGAAGGGCCATAGCACTGTGAAGTTCCAGGTAGTTGTGTTACACTATGGATGTCTCTGACACACTGTGCTCACTATCCAGATCCTAGGGGTGAGGGGTGAGAAGAAGAAAGTATAGTGTTAACTGTCACTTTTGGTGGTTAATAATTCTACCTCCTATTCTAAGATAAACACCTCTAAAAAAAACCTGCTGAATCCTGCACACTCTCTCTGCGGTTCAGTTGCAGTTGAGCAGTTGCATTGCAGGACTTTCTTGGGGGGTCTTAAACAAACATTTGTTCATCCCAGATTCACTTCAAGGTACTGATGATGAGCCAAAGGGAAGACCCCACCCAAGACCAGCTTGGCGCATCAGTGAGCTTGTTGAGGTCACTTACAGGAGCCTGGGGTCAACTAAAGTAGCTGCATCTTTGGAAAGCCCACCCCTACCTGGGCCATGACTCTTGAAAGATGCCTCCTGGGAGTTCCCCTAGCAAGGAAGAGTCTCATGCCCCCCACCCCCATCTGTTTACTATTTACATAGCTTCGGGGACGGGTTTCCTGAGCCTTGAAACTTCCTTCAGAGTTCTTGTAAGTTTCTTGTGAGGTTCATGAGTCTTCCCTTTCCCCCTGTAGGTGGAAAAGCTTCAATCAGGAGGCAGTAGCTGCACGACAGCAATGGAGCTGTCCAATTCCTTGATCTGCCCACTTAATTCCCCTCCACTTTAGATCCTGTGCTGTTACCCTCTCTTAGTCTGCCTTTTTCTAGGCCACTCCCCCTCATAACCATACTTGCATATACTATATACTTGCATATACATCACATATACAGTTCTGAATAAGAAAAAAGAACTCAAACACTCGTCTGAATCTGTGAAGATGGCTGACAGTCTCATCTATTTTATTCTTTATGATTGAATACTACTCCTTCGTGTTTGCACACTATATTGTCTTTGCTCATTCACCTGTTGGTGAGTATCTAAGCTGGCCTTATACAGTACGGCTGTCCAGATATCTCTTTGGTGTACTGACTCAGTTCTTTTGGTACATACTCAGGAAGAGAACAACTGGGTCATATGTAGTCCTGTTTGTAGTTTTTGGAGGACTCTTCATACTGGATTCCACAGTGGCTGTACTGGTTTATGTTTCTATTTGCAGTTGATAAAGGAGCTGTCTTAGGGTTTCTATTGCTGGGACAAAACACCATGACCAAAAAGCGAGTTAGGGAGGAAAGTGTTTATTTGGCTTATACTTTCAGATCTTAGTCTGTTGTTGGAGAAAGTCAGGGCAGGGACTCAAGCAGGGCTGGAACCTGGGACCAGGAGGGGTGCTGCTTACTGGCTCGCTGCTCATAGCTTGCTTTTTTATAGAAGCCAGGACCACCAGCTCAGGGATGGCACCACCAGCGATGGGCTGCCCCCCCATCAATCACTAATTGAGGATCTCATGGAGGCATTTCCTCAACTGAGGCTCCTTTCTCTCTGATGACTCTAGCTTGTGTCATGTTGGCACATGAAATTGGTCAGTACAGGAGGGCAGGGTGACTTAATTGCTGGTTCCCAAGATGCCACATTCCATGGATGAGGTATAAATCCCAGGAGAACAACAATGGACATGTCAATACAAGGATGAGCCAGTTGCTGGATATGGGACAAGAGCCACAGCAACCTCTATGTAGGGATATCAGCTTCCATGCTTAACAAAATAGTTTGATATTGTTTTGATAATAAAAAAATCAATGTGCCAGGCAGTGGTGGTGCACGCCTTTAATCCCAGCACTTGGGAGGTAGAGGCAGGCAGATTTCTGAGTTCGAGGCCAGCCTGGTCTACAGAGTGAGTACCAGGACAGCCAGGGCTACACAGGGAAACCCTGTCTCGAAAAACCTTTAAAAAAAAAAAAAAGTCAATGCTATAATGCTTCCAGCTTTGGATACCCAAGTACCCAAGGAAAACATCTTCCCAGAAGCCCCTGCTTTTCTCATCTCCCTTCTCATCCTCCTCTTTTTTTTTTTTATAAAGCAAGATCATTGGATCTACTCTGTCTTTGGGGGAACTTTTCACCGTGTAGATATCATGGGAAATTCTTTTCTTTCCAGAGTTTGAGTGAAGTGTCAGGTAGAAGTGAGCAGAGCTGGTGGCGAGGAGCTTAAGAGACAGCTGTATGCACTAAACTAGATGCCACATGTGTAATCTGGAGCTACAAGTGCACAGTGGAATGTAACAGAAAGTCTAATCCAATCTGGCAAACAGTCTTTGTAATTCTTTGGCACAAATATTTCTACTAAGTGCTGGGGAAAAAGAAGAAACCCAAAATACATAGGGCATAATCGTTCATCCATCCATCTATCCAACCCCACACCCACCTGAGTTGTATGGTGACACACCACCTGTCTGGCAACTGCGTAGACTAAGCATGTTGGGACCTAAGAAAATGCAATTCAAATCCAGTTGCTTCCTCATAGGTTTCCACTTTGTCATGTGTAGGCCTCTCACTTGCCTTCGACTCCAGCTGCATGGACCTTCACCTACCTGCAGGCTGGAGATGGAACCCTGGAGCCCTGAGTATACTAGGCAAGCACTCTTACACAAACCCCATCCCCAGCTTGCTCTTGGTTCTTAGGGTGGGGTAACTTTTCTTTGGGGGTATTCTGCTTTGATTTCTTTCTCCCTCACTTTATAAATTCCTTCATCCTATCAGATCTCAAATATCAATACCTACTTCCCTGAGATCTCCTCCGGTCTCAGCAGCTCTCTCTCTCAGCTGCCTTCTTTTGATTCACTTCTCCCATCTTAAGAGGGTGGTTAGTACAGAAATATGACCCCCAATAGATTCATGGGTTTGAATGGATTGCTCATAGGGAGTTACACTATTAGGAGATGTGGCCTTGTTGGAGGAAGTATGTCACTGTGGAGGTGAGTTTCAAGGTCTCATATATAAGCTCAAGCTATACCCAGTGCAGAAGACGGTCTCCTCCTGGCTGCCTTTGGATCAAGATGTAAAACTCCCAGCTTCTCCAGCACCAAGTCTATCTGCATGCTGCCATGCTTCCCACCTTGATGATAATGGACTGAACCTCTGAAACTGTAAGCCAGCCCCAGATAAATGTTTTCTTTTTAATAAGAGTTGCCTTGGTCATGGTGTCCCTCACAGCAATGAAACCCTAACCAAGACAGAGGAGTTGTTACATTGGTTTCCCTTTGATTCTGAGTGGGAATCACTTGGCATATTAGCCTAGCATTTGTCTGTGTTCAGTTAGTATCTTTTAAAGGCACGAGAAAGCAATGGCCATGTTAATGAAGCAATGCAAGGAGGAAGGGGAGCTGAAGGCATCGGTTTGGGTTAAGACAGGTGGTTGCTGACAAGATGCTGAGAGCAGCATGGGGCCCTTGAAGGGGAAAGGCAAGTAAGTGGGAATCCTGGAAACTTTGAGTCAGTTATTTTTAGTTTTATATTTTTAGATGTTAGATTCTTCGTTTTGATAGATGACGTTTTCTGTATGTTGTTCATGTTTGTGGCAAGGGAAAGGCTCTAGGGGAGCTGTCTCTGCTACCACTACAGACATTTGGTAAATCCCAGTAAACCTTAGCCATTTGGCTCATGCAGAAACCCTCTGATGTAACATTCTTTCTCACCTTCCTTTAGAACTCCTTCTAGAATGCTGGTATCATTTATGACTCTCTTTGTCATGTGTGTGTGTTCATGTGTGTACAAGTGCACATATGTCTGTGTGTGTGTGTGTGTGTGTGTGTGTGTGTGTGTGTATGTGGAGGCCAGAGGTCAACCTTGGATGTTCTTTCTCAGGAGTTGGCTACCATGTTTTTAAAGACAAGGACCTTCACTGGCCTAGAGCTTGCTCAGCAACACCCAGGGATCCACCTGTCTCCACCTTCCTGGCTCTGTGATTACAGGTACACACTGTTGAGTCTGGTTATTTATATGGGCCCTAGGGATTAAACAAAAATTCTCACGCTTTACTAGCTGAGCCATCTCCGAAGCTTTCTTTTTCTTTTTAAGCAAACAAGCAACTGAGTTAATCACATGAAAAAAAAATTGGGGTTCCCTGTAAACTCTACTGCTGTCAGAGAAGTGAGTATTGAGAAGCAAGAAGGTTTGGCACAACTTAGTAAGCTGGGTTGGTTTAAACTTATTGTAAGCATATTCAAGCACAGTACCATTTAGAGAAAGGTTCCCCTAGTGTCACACAATCCCAGGTGCGCAAGGAGGCATAATTACGTAGAAACTCAACTGAAAGTACATGTCATTTCATCCAGGAAGATGGGTTCTAGAGACTATAAGCACTAGCGTAAGGGCTTAGGGAAGGATCTGGTGTGACAGTGTAGAGGTCATCTGGGCTGTTAGCCACCTCCAACCCTGATGGTGGAAGCCTAGAGGAGCCCCTGGCCATACAAATAATGCAAAGGTCACTGAGAATATTAGCCACCTGCGGTCTTGCTCGTGGGAGCTTAGTATGACCTGAGCCTTCAGACAATGCAGATTACCTGGCTACTAACTACCTCCATTCACAGCTTTCTTGGGAGAAAAACAGCTTATATACCTTTTTTCTTTGAAAAGACCACCCCGCATGTTTAACATCCCTGATTACTTTAGTGGTCTGTGAGTGAAAGGACCTTTGTGCTTCCCACAAAAAAAAATGATAAGAAAAATATGAAAAGTTTTTTATCTTTGTATGTTGAGTTCTATAGATTTTTTCTTGCTTGGGTTTGATCAAATATAGTTTGAATTTTTCAAGAAAAAGATCAAGACTCTCCTTTTTCTTGTTACAACGTGAAAATAGAGATATAGGTTAATATGACGTGCAGTTCAATGACAGCATATTTTCCTCAAGTGTGCAAGGGGCTTGATTGTCAGCAACACATATGCACGTGTGTGTGTACACATAGTCATGCTTCTCCAGCTCTGAGAACTTGGCTTTCTATTAATTGAATAATGACAAACTGTTCCCCTAACATCTCAGGTGTCTTTAGTCTAGTCTAGAACATTTATTAAGGATCCACTCAGCGTAAAGCAGTAGTGCAGCAACAGTGGAAACTGGTCCAAGTGCCTCTGTAGGCAAAGGACTCTCACTTTTATAGAAGTTTTATAGAAGAAGAGGAAGTTCAAAGCATTGTTAGGGTTGGGAACACAGCTCAGTTGATAAAGAGTACTTGACTAGCATGTGCAAGGTCCTGGGTTTTGTACCACCTTTGGGAGGTGGAGGCAGGAGGATCAACAGTTTAAAGTCATCTTTAACTACAATAATCAGGCAAGTGGATCCTCCCTAAGCCCTTACGCTGGTACTTATAGTCTATTGCTATGGGCTATGTGAGACTCTGCCAGAAAATAAGACAAAACTAAAAAAGCTCCCTCAAAGGGCTGGAGAGATAGCTGAGTAGGTGAAAGCACTCAGTGTACAAGCCTGGCCATGTTGATTTTGGGCCCAGAACCCATTTCAAATCTGGATACAGCAGCACGATGTCCATAATAATATCAGTGGACACAGAGGTTAGTTCTGGGGTCAGTTAGCTTGGTTTAAACTACAGGAAAGAGATTCTGACTCACCCAACGTGGAAAAGCAAGGACTGTAATGTGTGTGCGCCTTCGTGTATGCATGCTCACACGCACGCATACATACATACATACACATTAAAAGAAAAAGAAAAAAGTTTCCTCCTTACAAAATTTTTAATTATTGTTCAAGAAAATGCATGTGGCCAATAAAATATTTGAACATATTTTTTAAAGTCAACTTATATTGAAACCAGACCACAGTATCCAACTCATGACTCATTCTGCTAATACTAACTGATTTCTCCTTCCGTGTTCTCTAACTTGTAATCATTATAAGATGATCTATGCTCTGTGGTTAATTCTTAACTGCTTAGATACAGAGCTGTGGCTGACCTCACACTCTAATGAGGCCTTCTAAAGCTGTCCATTGGGAAGAACCCAAAGAAGCAGCCATATGTCATACCCTCCCTGTCTTTCACAGACTTAGAGTTTCTTCCCTGATAACCTACTTAAACTACTGGTGCTTGGAAGGTCGTAAGGCCAATCAGAGAGACCATTACTAATGCCTGGGAGTAAACATTGATGACCAGACATAACTTTGTGCTAAGGTTCAAGATCAAGAGGCTGGGGAGATAAGAAAGCCCATCTGTTAAATTGCTTTACAAACACAAGGACCTGACTCCAATTTCCAGAGCCCACATAAGAAAACCAGGCTAGGCATGGTGGTATTTTCTTGTAATCCCAGAGCCGAGGAGACAAAGACAAGACAGTCTTGGGAGCTTGTTAGTTACCAGGCTTTGTAGCCTACTTGATGAGTGCTTGGTTCTAGTGAGAGACTTTATCTCAAAAAAACCAAGATGGATAGCTCCTGAGGAATGATAGCTGACCTTGTCCTCTGGACTCCATATACAGGCACTCAATACAAGTATGTGTATCTGAAACACACACACACACACACACGCATGCACTTGTGCATACACAGATACATGCACATACACCAGCACACATGCATGCATGCATGCATGCATGTCACAGACACACAAAGACACATGTGCACACACATGCATGTACATGCATGCAGACACACACAGATACACACACACACACACACACACACGCATGTGCACACACATCTACCACGAACATGCACTCTTCCACACTCAAGAAAGCATCAAATGGATACTCTCCCATGATGTGAGCAGAGTGATGGACTGAGCAGGAATGCAGGAGAGTACAACAGAAACCTGCACAGCACAGGCCACTTTGAGCACAGCAGTGATGGCAGAATTGGGCTGTAATGGATATGTGTTGAAAGGCACTCACAAGGTTCTGAAGCATCCAACAGTCTCCTCAACAGCAGAGGTGGAGGTGGACAGTGGAGTAGAGAAGAACATCAGGAAGAATACCCAGTGATGGCCAGTGCTGGTATTGTCAGCCACTCTCCTTAGTCTGAGACTCTCCTGGTGTCAGTACAGGAAAGTGGGGTCTCCCAGAAGCCACCAATTTTCACCAGAGCAGCTCTGGTGACACACACTCCAGCACTGTCCTGCTTTGTGGAGAAGAGTTGAGATTTACAATATATTGAGGATCAAACCCAGGGCATTGTGCATGCTAGGCAGGTACTTTGCCAGTTGAGTCACAACCTTATCTCCCAGCTTTATTTCCAAGAATGACCTGTTTCAAAGGTCTTCACTGTCACCCTACTCTAACCTGACCTTCCCATTGTGTTCTCTGAAAGGACCATAGTTAATGTCTGATTCTTCACAGCAGTTTCTGGCTCGTCAGGTTGACATCTTCCTTTCCCTTTCAGTGGCTGAAACTTATCTGCTGAATTAATTCCATGGCGTTCTTGCAGGGACTGCACGGGAACTGTCAGGAAACTTTTATTAAGTCATTTTGAAGTAATAAATCCTCATTATAAAAATTTAAGCCATACCAAAAACTCAGGAAGTAAAAGTCACTCGTACTGGCATGTTTTGTCCACACACAAGTTTAGTCTCTGAACTCCTACATTCTTAGTGGGTATTTGTGTTTTTATTGAGACGGTCTCCTGAAGTCCAGGTTTGCCTCAAGTTGGCTGTGTAGTTAATGATGACTCTGACCTTCTGATCCTCTTGCCTTTATCTCTGGGATTATTGGTGTGTACCCCTACACCCAGTTCATAGAGTCTTGAGGATCAAACTCAGGGCTTTGGACATGCTAGGCAAATACTTTACCAACTAAGCTATATCTCTAGCCCAGACATATATTGATTTGTGCATTTTCATTTTTAAATTCCATTTATCTATTTATGTGTATATTTGTGAGCATATGTGCCTTGATGTACATGTGGAGGTCAAGGACAACGTGCAAGAATGGATTCTCTCCTTGCACCATGAGGGCCCCAGAGATCTAACTCAGATCCTCAGACTTGTGGCAAACGCCGTTATCCACTGAGCCATCTTGCTGGCCTGTCTTCTACAATGATTCTTTAAAGTGGACTTGCTCAGTAAAGATTCTCAGTAAGGCTGAAAGGTTGGAGAGGTGTATGTCTCACTTCATTTTATGGGAGCTCATTTTTTTTTTTAATTGGTGAAAATTTCTTGAACAAGAAATGAAATATAATTGCAGTGGTGTTATGGAAGAGACAGCAGATTGGGGATCAGGAAATCCTGGGTGAAGGCCCTGTTCTTCCAGCTGCCCAAATCCCCAACACTTTTCTGAGTATTTGGCTCTTGTCTCATTGAGCATATGAATAATTGACAAAGTCATTTTTTTAATCAAAAATTTTGTTCACCTGTGTTCATATGTCCATGTGGTGGTCAGAAGGTAATTTGGGGTGGGAGGTCCTTGCTTTCCTGCTTGTTTGAGGCATGATCTCTTACTGTTTGCTCTTGCATGTGCCGGGCTAGTTTCTGCAGATTCTGCTTTCTCTGCCTCCCATCTTGCCATAGGAGATCTAGGATTACAATCTCAGCTACCACATCAGTTTTTACCTGGGCTCTGGGGATCTGAACTCAGGTCCTCACAGTTGTTTGGAAAGTGTTTTATCAACTGAACCATCTCTCTACAGTGACAATGTTATCTGTCATGCAAATATGACCCTCCTTGAGCCCATCAGTTAACCATTGTCTTCAGAAAGAAGCTAAAATGGGTCTGCACCAGCCCACTGTCTGGCTTCTCATGCCCATCCAGGGCCTTTGATCCCACTTCCCTGCCTATCCGTTCACAGTCTGCTACATCTGCTGCAGATGTGGCTCAGACTGTTCCCATGCCTCTCACCAACAGTCCTTCTCACACATCTTTGGAAGCATTTTCTGGCCCCTATGGGTTGAACTGAGTGTAGCACATCATTCTCAGTGTCTTTATTCACACTGTCTGAGTTCCTGGTCTGGATAGCTACATTCATTCATTCATTCATTCATTCACTTATTTACTTATTTGCTTATTTATTTATTTATTTATATTTGAGACATTGCCTCTCAGTTTAGACTAACCTCAAACTCACTATAAACTAAACATGGTCTTGAATTTTTGACCCTCTTGCCTCCTTGCCTAGTGCTGGAAATAGAACCCAGGGCTTCATATATGTCAGGAAAGCAGTCTCCAGCATTTAACATAGAATAAGGGACTAACAGAGAATCACACACACAAACAAATGTTGAGAAACAGTAAGAAAGCATGTGTAAATCAGCTATATCATTAATCATATTAAATGTAAGTGGGGTGAAGCTAGGTGTGGTGGGGCTCATTCCTATAATCCCAGCCCTTAGGAATTCAAGGCCAAGTTAAGCTACACGTGATACCCTGCTGAGAGAGAGAGAGAGAGAGAGAGAGAGAGAGAGAGAGAGAGAGAGAG
>NW_021604753.1:638462-660129 GCF_004785775.1 Grammomys surdaster | reverse complement strand
GAGAGAGAGAGAGAGAGAGAGAGAGAGAGAGAGAGAGAGAGAGAGAGGGCTTGAGACAAAGTTCAGTATTTGAGAGTACTTGCATGTACATTTCATATTTAAAGACAGAGATAAAAAGATGATGGAGGAAATAGTTTACACACAGATGTAAGACTGAGGAGGTGCTGTGCATCTGTTGGAAAAGACTAAGCTTTCTAAAAAAATACAAAACAAAACAAACAAACAAACAAGTGGCAGCAACAACAAAACTCAGGTTACTAAAGGCAAGGAAGGACATTTCACAGTGATGAGAAGTCCAAGGGGCTGGAGAGATGGTTCAGTTATTATGCTGTGCATTTGTTGTGCAACCACAAGGACCTGAGTTTAGATGTGAGTAGCCATGTAACAAATCAGGCCTGGCCTGTATGTGCTTGTAACCCTGGTGCTGTGGGAGAGGTGGAGGCAAGAGGGTTACCAGCGTTATTGGCTGCCAGCCTAGTTGAAAAACAAAAACAAGCCCCAAGTTCAGGGAGAGATTGTCTTAAAGGAACCAGGCAAAGAGTGACAAAGACACCTGACACCCTCTTTTGGTCTCCATAGCAACTTGCACACATGTTATATGATGACAGTTACATCATACATGCACTGAACCACAAAGATAGAAAGAAATTCTAGGGTGAGTTGTGTGTGTCTCCAGATATCCCAGATTTTTTTACCTAGTAGCCTAGTCTCCACTAGAGTCTAAGGCGTCATCATGCTCAGGCACATCCTAGTGGCAGCCTTAATAGAGAAAGAAAATTCTACCGTCTGAGATAGGGCATGCTGTTGTTAGATGCTAAAGATCCAAACCCACGGGACGTGCTCCCCCAGAGATACTCACGGACAGGACTCGATGCAATTTGCATGAGGTTTATTGAAGAACTGATAGTGGCTAGTGTTCCGGGGCCCTTCTGCTCGAAGGCAAGAGGGAACCCCGAATTGGGCCAAAAGGTGGTTTATATACAGAGTTCTCAAAGTCAGTTAATTGCTTCTTGAACAATATTAAAAAACATTCATTCTCAAGCCTAGTTTCTGTTCCCAGGCTTGGTTCCTAAGTAACTCAAATTTATACCTTTATCTTTATAACCTGGGGGATTTCATCCAAGTGGCTTCTGTTTACCCAGGTGTATTGTTTTAAGGGCTTATCTCCCTTATCTTGGGCCCTTTCCTCTGGAATGCTTGTTCGAGCCTTCCAGATGTACTCTTCCCAGGATGTGCCTTGGGGGGCGCTAATATTTGAGAGTTAATTGAAATTCCAAGCCTAAGAATCCTTCATGCTGCGGCCTGAAATTACATTCTTACACTGTTTGCCTTGGGTGTAGGGGGCAATGTTTAAAAGCTCATTTTAATCATCCAGTTTTCTGGTGCTTGGAGTATTGTCTACTCTGATTTAGTCTCTTCTCATGTCTTTCTTTCAAAAAATCTTTTTGTAAGTGTTATGTGAGGGGTGTGTGTATGCATGTTCCTATGAGTGTACTATGTACGGAGGTGTAGTTTGGCTATGCTTAGAGGGTGTGGCCTTGTTGGAAGAAGTGTGTTGCTCTGTTGGTGGGCTTTGACAGCTTCCTCCCAGCTGCCTGAGGAGGACAGTCTCTCCTCCACATTTGATTTGCAGTCAAATCCAGATGCATAACACTCAGTTCGTCTCCAATACCATGCCTGCCTGGATGCTGCCATGCTTCCACCATGATGATACTGGACTGAACCTCTGAACCTGTAAGCCAGCCCCAGTGAAATGTTGTCCCTTATAAGACTTGCCTTGATCATAGTATCTCTTCACGGCAATGAAACCCAAACTACGATAGGAGGCCAGAGGTTGACTGGTTGTCATCCCCAGCACTTGAGAGGCAGAGGCAGACGGATTTCTGAGTTTGAGGCCAGCCTGGTCTACAGAGTGAGTTCCAGGACAGCCAGGGCTATACAGAGAAACCCTGTCTTGGAAAAAAATGATCCAACCTAAACACTGTTCTGTGGGCTCCTATTTTTATCCATGTAACATCTTTCTTTCTAAAGTCCCAAACTTTCTTGTAATTGTATCCTGTCTGTTTAAACAACTCTCTTACCATTCTTTAAAGGCAGACTCACTACCAGTGAAGTCTCATGTATTGCTTTGAATTCCTAAAAGATTTGCAGCCTAAATACAAATCGTATAATCCAGGAAGCTCTTCTGTCTGCTGGCGACACATGAGGTGCTCCCTGCGGTTTCCACATCTCCCACATCCAGATGCGCGAGCCTCTCTAAGCAGCACTCCGTTCTTTTTGGATTGATTCATTCTTTCAAAATCTTTTCCTTTGTTGACTTTAATGACGTATGTTGGAGAGATTTCTTTGGATTTAGCTTATTTGGCATCTTTTTTCTGCATATCCTATAGAGTCTTCTTATCATATTTGAGACTTTTTTTTTTTTAGCCTTTTCAGTTCTTTGTCCTTCTTGCTGACTTCCGGATCTCAATGATAGGAACATTGACTATTTACTCATTTTAAAAAAAATATTATATTTGCTTATTGTGCATGTATGTGCATGAACACGTATGCCACAATGAATGTGTGAGGGTCAGAGAACAGTTTACAGGAGTCTTTTTTCTCCCTCCACTATGTGGTTCTTGAGGATCAAACTCAGGATGTCAGGCTTGGCAGCGAACACCTTTACCCACTGAGCTATCTCGTGGCTCCCATGTATGTATTTCTTTATTTCCTAGCTTGAAGCACTTATTCTTGTTATTGTCCTATGGGGCCCTGAGGCTGATTATTTACTTCTTTAGAGACAAGGTCTCACCGGGAAGCTTAGATTTGTTCAAATTCACTCTATGCTGGCCTTGAACTCTAAATCTTCCTGCTGCAACTACCTGAGATTACAGGTGTGTACCTCACCTGGTCATTTGTTTTCTCTGTGGTTAGATTGGCTAGTACTACTCAACAGACCTTACGTTCATTGATTTTTATCTTCATAAATCTACTGCTGAACCCATCTGATGACCTCATTTTGATTAGGTGTTTCATTCTTATAATTCCTTGTTTAAGATACGTGCAGGGTCTCACTCTGTAGCCCAGGCTGAGTTTGAACTCACTGTGTAGTCCAGGATGGCCTTAAACTTCTGACAATCCTCCTGCTTCAACCTCATGAGTGCTAGGATTACAACCGTAAGCTACCAACCAGGTTTTATTTTGGTTTTGTAGTAACCTTTGTTCTGAAGATTCTTTGTTGGAATTTTCTAGTTTTTCATTTGTTTCCAGAAAACTTGTAGGCCTGGTGTGATGGTACATATCTTTAATCTCAGGCAGAGGCAGGAGGATCTCTGTAAATTTGAGGCCAGTCTGCCTACTCTATATAGAGAGTTCTGGGCCACACAGGACTACACAGTAAGACCTTGTGTGAAACACACACACACACACACACACGCACACACACACACACACACAGAGTAATAATAAATAAAAGTTAAAAGTCAGCAGTCAGCCCTTTATTACAACCAGTCAGCAGCTAGACAACCTCTAGTACATCTCTAGATTGCCTTTAGACAGATGAGGAAGAATGAATATTTATAAAATAGAAAACATAGTGATGGGCCATGTTGGAATGCCAACACTAGAATCCAGTCAACACTTAGGTCTCTGGCAGTACAGAACTAACAATTGAAAATACAGAGACATACCTTCACACAGAGTAAAATTGGTCACCCCCAAAAGGCAGTACAGAATCATTTGTAGTTAAGGTTTGACATAGCTTAATCTTTGAGAAACACAGACTTAATCACAAACAGGAATGAGTTTAGTTTGTTTTTACTATAAGCTGGCGTTTAAGCACAAGATGGAGGCAAGTTGGTTCAGTATTTCCCACTTGTCTTATGTGTCCCTATCAAATTCTGGATAGGGATTAGCATTATTTATCTCTGGGGTGGGGTGGATGAAAAAATTGTAATGCATTGAAGGAAATATGGCCTATTTATAAATTATACCTGTTTAGATAGCATAAAGAGAACAAAATTTTAGGGTTATTACAATCTTGGTATGCTAATAGTTACTATAGGTAACCATTTTGTCTCCTCTGCCAGGGAGTTTCCTTTTGACCAACCATTCCAGACTTCTGTTGAGGATAAGGGCTCATGTATTTTCTTGGTTATTTTCTGCTGAAGTTAGGACAATATTGTTAGGGCCCAGGAAGGCTGAAATGTTAGTGAAAGTCCAGGAAGGAATTTAGGCAATGGGACATTTTTCAAAAGCATCTGATTTGCTGACCCAGCTGAAGAAACGGGGAGAAATCCCATTGGCTAGACTGATCCACATCAGCTTTCTCCAAGTCCAGGGCTTTCTGATTTTATAGGACTACCTGGGGATGGTATGGTTCTGACCCCCTTTGGAGCAGTTTGTAGTCCACAGCTGATTTATGGATAATGTCTACTAGCTAAGTGGAATTCTGCCAAGACTGATAGGAGGCAGCGGTGGTCTGTTGTATATTTAATCCCAAACCAGGGTTTCTATCCTGCCTTTGACCCTTTAGTTCCCAGATAAAACACACACACACACCATTTATATTTACAATAAGCCTTAATCAACACTAGAGCTTGGCAGATGATATCTACCCTCTATGCTATTAGAATCTACTTTTCTATTGATAACTCGAGTTATTACTATGTTTCATCTGGGCTGCTCTTAGTTCCAATTGGTCAGCCCTTAGTGCCATGTTTTCATGACTCACCTAGCCCATAATGGCTTCTCCTCCATCTACTTTCTGCTCCTTCTCGTGTTTCTCCTCCAATCCCAAGCTCAGCAATCTGATCTCCCAACTATGTCTCTTCTGCCCAGCTATTGAATGTCACCATCTTTATTTAGGAATCAGAAATAACTTGAGCACTTGGATCTACATGTGGACTCCACATCCTGGAGCCTCACACTTTACAATATACTGCAAAATCAAATCTTAATAATAGTCAGTCTTCAACTGTTATTCAGGGCAGAATTTACTTCCATTTGCTGCACAGAACAGCATAGGCCTTTGGCTGTGAAATCCAGAAGATCCAGTTGATTATCCTGTGGAGGAGGAACTTGGAAAAAGTAACCCTCTGTGAGGAGGCAGACAGGGCAGTTAACAGTGTCCATAGTATGGGCAGAGCCCTGGGGGCAGTGTCAGTTTTGCTCAGGGTTAAGTAATGCCATGATTCAGGTGGAGTTGTATCTGCTCCATCATCTTCTTTGGAGAGTTTAGGATTGCTTCTAGGATCTGTCATTTCTGTCCATCATAGAATGTGTTTTCCATTAATATTTCAAATACCATATTCTGCAGATCTCAGAAAAGTTTTGAAGGATATCTATTAAGCATACCTGATTTCATTTTCTTTTCTTTTTTTTTAATTTATTTTGTTTTTGTTTTATTTTTTATTGGATATTTTATTTATTTACATTTTAAATTTCCCGGTTTCCCCTCTTTAAACCCCCTATCCCATCCCCCCTCCTCCTGTTTCTATGAAGGTGCTTCCCTTCCTACCCACTCCTGCCTCACTGCCCTAGCATTCCCCTACACTGGGGCATCGAGCTTTCACAGGATCAAGGGCCTCTCCTCTCATTGATGCAAGGTAAGGCCATCCTCCGCTAAATATGCTGCTGGAGCCAGAGACTCCCCATGTACACTCTTTGGTTTATGGTGTAGTCCCAGGGAGGTCTGGGGTGGGGGGAGTCTGGTTGGTTGATGTTGTTGCAAACTCCTTCAGCTCCTTCAGTCCTTGCTCTAACTCCTCCACTGGGGACCCCATGCTCAGTCTAATGTTTGGCTGAGAGCATCAGCATCTGTATTGGTCAGGCTCTGGCAGAGTCTCTCAGGAGACAGCTATATCAGGCTCCTGCTAGCAAGCACTTATTGGCATCAACAATAGTGTCTGGGTTTGGTGGCTGCATATGGGATGGATCCTCAGGTGGAACAGTCTCTGGATGGCCTTTCCTTCAGTCTCTGCTCCACTCTTTGTCCCTGTATTTCCTTTAGACAGGAGCAATTCTGGGTTAAAATTTTAAAAATGGTTGGGTGGTTCCATCTCTCAACCAGGGGTGTCTTAGTCAGGATTTCTATTCCTGCACAAAACATCATGACCAAAAAGCAAGTTAGGGAGGAAAGGGTTTATTCAGCTTACACTTTCACGTTGCTGTTCATCACCAAAGGAAGTCAGGACTGCAGGTCAAGCAGGTCAGGAAGCAGGAGCTGATGCAGAGGCCATGGAAGGATATTACTGGCTTGCTTCCCCTGGCTTGCTCAGTTCGCTTTCGTATAGAACCCGAGACTACCAGCCCAGGGATGGCACCACCCACAATATGCCCTCCCCATTGATCACTAATTGAGAGAATGTCTTACAGCTGGATCTCATGGAGACATTTCCTCAACTGAAGCCCTTTCTCTGTGAAAGCTCCAGCTTGTGTCAAGTTGACACACAAAACCAGCCAGTACAAAGGGCCATGCCTAACCTCTGAATATGGTCTCTACAGGTTCTCTCTCCCCTTTGTTGGGTATTTCAGCTAATGTCATCCCCATTGGGTCTTGGGAGCCTCTTGCTTTCCTGGCATCTGGAACTTTCTAGTGGCTACCCCCAGTTCCCTATCTCCCATTTGCTACACACCTCTGTTAAATTTCCTAACCTTCTGTATGTCTCCCATCTCCTCCCATACATTATCCTGCCTCCCTTTTCCTCCCTCCCCCTCCTCTTTTCCTCCAACTCCTTCTCACCTTTTACCTTCCGTGATTATTTTGTTCCCCCTTCTAAGTAGGACTGAAGCATACACACTTTGGTCTTCCTTCTTGAGCTTCATATAGTCTGTGAGTTGGATCATGGGTATTCTGAACTTTTTGCCCAATATCCACTTATTAGTGAATACATACCATGTGTGTTTTTTTGTGATTGGGTTACCTCACTTAGGATCATATATTCTAGTTCCATCCATTTGCCTGTGAATTTCATGAAGTCATTGTTTTTAATAGCCGAGTAGTACTCCATTGTGTAAATGTACCACATTTTCTGTATCCTTTCCTCTGTTGAAGGACATCTGGGTTCTTTCCAGCTTCTGGGTATTATAAATAAGGCTGCTATGAGCATAGTGGAGCATATGTCCTTGTTATATGTTTGAGCATCTTCTGGGTATATGCCTAGGAGTGGTATAGCTGGGTCCTCAGGTAATGCTATGTCCAATTTTCTGAGGAACCACCAGACTGATTTCCAGAGTGGTTGTACCAGTGATTTACAGCGGTTGTACTTGCAATCCCCCCAACAATGGAGGAGTGTTCCTCTTTCTTCGCATCCTCACCAGCATCTGCTGTTAACTGAGTTTTTGATCTTAGCCATTCTGACTGGCTTGAAGTGGAATCTCAGGGTTGTTTTGATTTGCATTTCCCTGATAACTAAGGATGTTGAACATTTCTTTAGGTGCTTCTTGGCCATTTGAGATTTCTCAGTTAAGAATTCTTTGTTTAGCCAGGCGGTGGTGGCACACGCCTTTAATCCCAGAACTTGGGAGGCAGAGGCTGGCAGATTTCTGAGTTCGAGGCCAGCCTGGTCTACAGAGTGAGTTCCAGTACAGCCAGGGCTATACAGAGAAACCCTGTCTCGAAAAACCAAAAAAAAAAAAAAATCTTTGTTTAGCTCTGTACCTCATTTTTTTTTAAATAGGGCTATTTGGTTCTTTGGAGTCTAACTTCTTGAGTTCTTTGTATATATTAGATATTAGCCCACTATCAGTTGTAGGATTGGTGAAGATCTTTTCCCAATCTGTTGGATGCCGTTTTGTCCTATTAACAATGTCCTTTGCCTTATAGAAGCTTTTCAGTTTTATGAGGTCCCTTTTATGGATTGCTGATCTTAAAGCATAAGTCATTGGTGTTCTGTTGAGGAAATTTCTCCCTGTGCTCATGTGTTCAAGGCTCTTGCCCACTCTCTCTTCTATTAGATTCAGTGTATCTGGTTTTATGTGGAGGTCTTTAATCCACTTAGACTTGAGGTTTGTATAAGGAGATAAGAATAGATCAATTTGCATTCTTCTACATACTGACCACCAGTTGAACCAGCACCATTTATTGAAAATACTGTCTATTTTTCCACTGGATGGTTTTAGCTCCTTTGCCAGAGATCAAATGACCATAGGTGTATGGGTTCATTTCTGGGTCTTCAATTCTATTTCATTGAGCTACCTGCCTGTCTCTGTCTACCAATACCATGCAGATTTTACCACTATTGCTCTGAGGTACAGCTTGAGGTCAGGGATGGTGATTCTCCCAGAAGTTCTTTTATTGTTGAGAATTTTTATTGTTGATAATAGTTTTTGCTATCCTGAGTTTTTTGTTATTCCAAATGAATTGAAAGTTGTTGTTCTTTCTAACTCTATGAAGAAATGAGTTGGAAATTTTGATGGAAATTGAATCTGTAGACTGCTTTTGGCAAGATGGCCATTTTTACTATATTAATCCTGTCAACTTATTAACATGGGAAATCTTTCCATCTTCTGAGCTGTTCTTTGATTTCTTCAGAGACTTGAAGTTCTTGTCATACAGGTCTTTCACTTGCTGGATTAGAGCCACACCAAGGTATTTTATATTATTTGTGACTATTGTGAAGGGTGTTGTTTCTCTAATTTCTTTCTCAGTCCATTTATCCTTTGAGTAGAGGAAGGCTACTGATTTGTTTAAGTTAATTTTTTATCTGGCTACTTTGCTGAAGTTGTTTATCAGCTGTAAGAGTTTTCTGATGGAAATTTTCCCTGATGATTAAGGATGTTGAACATTCTTTAGGTGCTTCTTGGCCATTCGAGATTCCTCAGTTGAGAATTATTTGTTTATCTCACTTACATATACTGTCATATCACCTGCAAATAATGATATTTTGACTTCTTCCTTTCCTATTTGTTTCTCTTTGACTTCCTTTTGTTCTCTAATTGCTCTGGAATTCGAGTACTATATTGAATAGATAGGGAGAGAGTGGGCAGCCTTATCTAGTCCCTGATTTTAGTGAGATTGCTTGAAGTTTGTCTCCATTTAGTTTGATGTTGGCTACTGGTTTGCAGTATATTGCTTTTACTATGTTTAGGTATGGACCTTGAATTCCTGATCTTTCCAAGACTTTTACCATGAAGGGATGTTGAATTTTGTCAAACGCTTTTTCAGCATCTAGTGATATGATCATGTGGTTTTTTTCTTTGAGTTTGTTTATGTAGTAGATTACGTTGATGGATTTTCATATATTGAACCATTTCTACGTTCCTGGGATGAAGCCTACTTGATCATGGTGAATGATCATTTTGATGTTTTCTTGGATTTGGTTTTCAAGAACTTTATTGAGTATTTTTTGCATCAATATTCATAAGCGAAAATGGTAGGAAGTTCTCTTTGTTGGTCTTAGTATGGTTTAGGTATCAGCATAACTGGGGCTTCATAAAAATAATTAGATAGTGTTCCTTCTGTTTCTATAGTTTGAAGAGTATTGGTATTATGTCTTCTTTGAAGGTCTGATAGAATTCTCCACTAAAACCAGTTGGTACTGGGCTTTTTTTTTTTTTTTTTTGGTTGGGAGACTTTAATGACTGTTGCTATTTCTTTAGGGGTTATGGGACTATTTAGATAGTTTATCTGATCCTGATTTAACTTTGGTACCTGGTATCTGTCTAGAAAATTGTCCATTTCATCCAGATTGTCCAGTTATGTTGAGTATAGTCTTTTGTAGTAGGATCTAGTGATTTTTTGAATTTCCTTGGTTTCTGTTGTTATATCTCCCTTTTTATTTCTGATTTTGTTAATTTGGATGCTGTCTCTGTTCCCACTGGTTAGTCTGGCTAAGGGTTTATCTATCTTGTTGATTTTTTCAAAGAACCAGCTCCTGATTTTGTTGATTCTTTGTATAGTTCTTTTTGTTTCTACTTGGTTGATTTCAGGCCTGAGTTTGATTATTTTTTGCCTCCTACTCCTCTTGGGTGTATTTGCTTCTTTTTGTTCTAGAGCTTTCAGGTGTGTAGTCAAGCTGATAGTGTAGGTTCTCTCTGGTTTCTTTTTGGAGACACTTAGAGTTTTGAGTTTTCCTCTTAGCACTGCTTTCATTGTGTCCCATAAGTTTTGGTATGTTGTGCCTTCATTTTCATTAAATTCTAAAAAGTCTTTAATTTCTTTATTTCTTCCCTGGCCAGGTTGTCATTGATTAGAGCATTGTTCAACTTCCATGTGTATGTGGGCTTTCTATTGTTTTTGTTGTTACTAAAGACCAGTCTTAGTCCATGGTGATCTGAGAGTATACATGGATTATTTCAATTTTCTTTTATCTGTTGAGGCTTGTTTTGTGACCAATTAAATGGTCAATTTTAGAAAAGATATCATGAGATGCTGAGAAGAAGGTATAGTCTTTGCTTTGGGATGAAATGTTCTATAGATATCTGTTAAATCCATTTGTTTCATAATTTCTGTTAGTTTCACTGTTTTTCTGTTTAGTTTCTGTTTCCACGATCTGTCCATTTCTGAGAGTGGGGTGTTGAGGTCTCCCACTATTATTGTGTGAAGTGCCATGTGTGGTTTGTTCTTTAGTAAAGTTTCTTTTATGAATGTGGGTGCCCTTGCATTTGGAGCCTAGACGTTCAGAACTGAGAGTTCATCTTAGTAGATTTTTCCTTTGATGAGTATGAAGTGTCCTTCCTTATCTTTTTTGATAACTTTTGGTTGAAAGTCAATTTTATTTGATATAGAATGGCTACTCCAGCTTGTTTCTTAGGATTATTTGCTTGGAAATTTTTTTTTTTCAGCCTCTTACTCTGAGGTAGTGTCTGTCTTTGTCACTGAGGTGCGTTTCCTGTATGTAGCAAAATTCTGGGTCCTGTTTATGTATCCAGTCTGTTAGTCTATGTCTTTTTACTGGGGAATTGAGTCCATTGATGTTAAGAGCTATTAAGGACTAGTGATTGTTGCTTTCTGTTATTTTTGTTGTTAGAAGTGGAATTATGTTTGTGTGGCTATCTTCTTTTGGATTTGTTGAAAGATTACTTTCTTGTTTTTTCTTAGATGTAGTTTCCCTCCTTGTGTTGTAGTTTTTCATCTATTATTTTTTGTATGGCTGGATTTGTGGAAAGATATTGCTTAAATTTGTTTTTGTCATGGAATATCTTGGTTTCTCCATCTATGGAAATTGAGAGGTTTGCTGGTTATAGTATCCTGGGCTAGCATGTGTGTTCTTTTAGGGTCTATATGACATCTGTCTAGGATCTTCTGGCTTTTAGAGTCTCTTGTGAGAAATCTGATGTAATTCTCATAGGTCTGCCTTTATATATTACTTGACCTTTTCCCCTTAGTGCTGTTAATATTCTTTCTTTGTTTTGTATATTTGGTGTTTTGATTATTATGTGTTGGGAGGAATTTCTTTTTCTGGTCCAGTCTATTTGGAGTTCTGTAAGCTTCTTGTATAT
This sequence comes from Grammomys surdaster, assembly GCF_004785775.1. Taxonomy (NCBI): domain Eukaryota; kingdom Metazoa; phylum Chordata; class Mammalia; order Rodentia; family Muridae; genus Grammomys; species Grammomys surdaster. The sequence continues at coordinate 648,705 of NW_021604753.1, read as the reverse complement.
TCATGGGCATCTCTTTCTCTAGGTTAAGGAAGTTTTCTTCTATAATTTTGTTGAAGATATTTTCTGACCTTTTGAGTTGGGAATTTTCACTTTCTTCTGTACCTATTTTCCTTAGGTTTGTGTCCTGGATTTGTTGGGTTGGGAGCTTTTAGCCTTTTGCATTTTCTTTGACTGTTGTGTCAATGTTTTTCATGGTATCTTCTACACCTGAAATTCTCTTTTCTATCTCTTGTATTCTGTTGATGATGCTTGCATCTATGACTCCTGATCTCTTTCCTAGGGTTTCTATCTCCAGAGTTGTCTCCCTTTGTGATTTCTTTATTGTTTCTATTTCCATTTTTAGATCCTGTATGGTTTTTTTCAATTCCTTCACTTGTTTGGTTGTGTTTTCCTGTATTTCTTTAAGGGACTTATGTGTTTCCTCTTTAAAGGCTTCTGCCTGTTTTTACCTGTGTTCTCCTGTATTTCTGTAAGGGAGTTATTTATGTCATTCTTAAAGTCCTCTGTCATCATCATGAGATGTGATTTTAAATCAGATCTTTCTGGTTGCTTTTCTGGTGTTGCTTTCTGGTGTGTTGGGGTATCCAGGGCTTCCTGTGGTGGGAGAACTGGATTCTGTTGATACCAAGTGGCCTTGGTTTCTGTTGATTATGTTCTTGCACTTGCATCTTGCTATCTAGTTATCTGTGTTATTATCTCTGGTCTTGTTGTCTCTGACTCGAGCTTGTCCCACTTGTGAGCCTGTGAGCCTATGATTTTAGGTATATCAGCACTTTCCAAGCAGGATTGGGGTGTGGAGATCTGTGGCACAGGGTTAGCTCCAGGGTGTAGAGGGAAACTGGAAGGATCTTGTCCCCGGCTGCTTTGTGGTTCCTATTATTCTGTATAACTGATTTTAAATAAACTTTACTTGTTTTTAGTTATTTGTTTCATGTTTTACCTTGAAAACATATACAGGAGGCTAAATAAAGCTTGTCCCCGTAAATGAATCTTTTTTTTAAAGAATTTCATCATTTATAAAGTGACTATTAATCTGCAAGTCTTAATTATCTTTAACAGTTCACAGCAAGGTAGTAGCTTTTATAAGATTATGATTTTACAGTTTTATTCCTGATAAGCTTAGTCTTAAATTGTTTTTTTTTTTTTTTTGAAATGGAGTTTCTCTGTGTAGCCCTGTCTGTCTGTCTTGGAACTCACTATATAGACCAGGCTGGCCTTGAACTTACAGACAGCCACCAGCCTCTGCCTTCTGAGTGCTGGGACTAAAGGTGTGTGCCACCAAACTTGGCTTAAAACAAACTTTTGTACTCATGCACACAGGATGTTTTCCCCTAAGGCAGGGTTCAAGAGGTCAACATTGGATGTGAGAAAAACAAAGTTTTTTATAGTTCAGGCGTAAGGGATTTCCAAATGGGGGATTTGGTGGGCAAAATAGGTGGGGTTACAGAAGCAGCACATAAGCATAGCAAGTTAGTCATAATGACTTCCTGAAACAAAGGTATGATTGCAAGGTGGGCATAACTACAGGTAGTCAAAACAACAGGTAGTTTTTTTTGTTTTTTGTTTTTTGTTTTTTGTTTTTTTTTTTGGTTTTTTGAGACAGGGTTTCTCTGTGTAGTCCTGGGTGTCCTGGAACTCACTCGGTAGACCAGGCTGGCCTCGAACTCAGAAATCTGCCTGCCTCTGCCTCCCAAGTGCTGGGATTAAAGGCGTGCACCACCACCGCCTGGCACAACAGGTAGTTATAACAACAAATAGTCATAACATGGTGGTCATAACAAACTTTTGAAACAAAGGTAGGGTTGCAAGATGGTTGTAACAACTTTTTGAGGCAAAGGCATGGCTGCCATTTTCTGGAACAAGCAGTACAGAACCATTTGTAGGTAAGGTTACACATAGGGCATAGATTTAATCTGCTTTAATTTAGGTTTAGTGCCTAGGTTGATATTACTATAAGATGGCTTTCAAGTCTAATAAGAAAGCAGTCTGGCTTATCAAAATGTCTATCTGCCACCAACAAACCAAGATGATTCTACCAAAGTCCAACTTAGGGAACCAAAGAGTTTATTGTGCTCACTTAAGGGGCATGGTGAGGGGTTACTTACAGGGGAATGGGTGACCCCAAAGCAGGTGTACCACACCAGAAAGTCTCATCCAGCATGGATGACAACTTCCGCATAGGTGCACTGATAGCATACTCACTTGAGCTAAACTTCGAGCTGATGTACACTCCAGCACCTCCAAGATGATAATGAGGCTGTGTGCACTTATTGAAGAATTATATACAGCTAGCTGAGAGGTGCTAGCTAGGGTGGCTGGAATCTTATGTGAGAGGCCAGTGACCTTCCCCACTCAGGGCCAATTTTGAGAACCTTTTGCAAATTAGTTACAGCTGTTCTGATGATTTTGTACTTGAGGGTAGTGTTACAACAGGGGGAGAGAGAGATGGAGGTTCTGAGTTTGCCTCCTATCTTAGACTTAGCTAATCTTCCCAGCTTGAACTGATTCTATGATAGAGAGAAAGGAAGCAGCTCGTGATAGAGGATACTGATTGGTCAGATTCGGTGTCACCTCTCATTCCCTAAAGGAAATGAATGCAGGGAGAAGTAAGAGAATAGACAGTCTCTGGGCTGGGGAGCTACACTCAGAGGTATTCTAATGACCTGGCCACTCAAGCCTCTGTAAAATGACATACCAACACTGATTCAAATCTCAGTTATAACCACTCCTCCACCAGTGTCAGGAAGCCAGGCCTCTTTTTCCTGTCCACTTTCCTAATTCCATCAGAGAAGGACTCTAGAACTACCTCCACTTTGAGAGACGGGGCCAAGGAAACTCTCCAACAGCGTTTGTAGCTGCTCTGGTCATTTCTGTAATTGGCTGTGAGACACCATCTTCCCAAGCTTCCTCCTGAGTGGAAGACAACACTTCCAGCTGAGTCACTGGAGGAAAATGGGGATGGATCTTTTCGGAAAGAAAATAAAGGAAGCAAACAATCAGAGTAAGAGAAACCTAAGTGAGACCCAGAGGCATTTTTTTTGCCCCCAGATAGTCCTGAGTACCATTCTAGGAATTTAAACCAGTGCATTCATCTGCAAGCCTGTTGCTATGGGAGCTGGCCTAGTTCATGCCCAGCCAAGGAAATAAGCCCAGCAAAGCCGTCATGTGAGGAGCCCACATGGATGATACAGAGAATATGAAAATGGCCATGTTGTTTTGCTTTTCACTGGACAATGTGTGTGCCTCAAGGATTTAAGTGTTAAAGGCTTGACTGGTAGTTTCAGGCACTTTGGGAAGTAGAGGAGCTTTCACGGTCTCGTGAGAGGAACACTCTCACAGACATTGCCAGAGCCTTGTCTCCTAGGTGAGGCTAGATCTTGTCAAGTTGACAGAATAATTAGTCATCAAGCCAGGGATACAGAACTGAGTTCAATCTGAAGTACTATTGCCCAAATTAAAATGAATAGAAGAATGCAAAAGGATATGCTAGAGCATGTAGGCTTAGATTTTTCAAAACCTACTTTAATAAGGATCCTTAAATGCTTTAACTTCTCTTCTAGCCCATCACTCACCAGAGGTAGGGGAAAGAAAAGGTTAGTAGGGCAAAGGAAGATGTGGACCTGTTTAGAAATGGTTCTTTGGGGCAATTCTCATATTTGTTGTCAGGATATCAGCCGTTCAGTTCACATGAATCAGCAATGGTAGCTTGATGCACTCAGAAACACCATTGACAAATCAGCAATGGTAGTTCAATCCAGAAGAAAACCAGATGCTCTGCCAATTGACCTGAGTCCACACAAGCAGCCAGAAGCCTCCAGAATATCATGAGAAGTTTTCTCTATGAAGTCACGACAAATGGTGATCAGCAAGGAAGGCAAGGTGAACCAATGCCATAGCGTTGTCAGTGAAGACCAGTGTCAGCAAAGCCCAATGAAGACCACCAAAGAGTGGCACGGCAAGCTAATGCCACTGCATCATCCACTGCCTATTAAGTTATACTTACATCCTTCCCAAGCATCACTTGTTCTCTCCAGAGTCCACTCTACCAAAGCATCACATACCCTTTTTTCAGGCAGCTTCTAGATAAACACCACATGTCTGTTCTCAGAAAAAAAAAGTATATAAAAAAAAAACCCTCTCATAAGACAGGTTCTAAAAAAAAAACGATATGACACAACTGAATCTCCAACGAAACTATAAATTTCTACTTCAGGATCATGTTACCAATTACATTTCAGACTAGAGCAGCCTCCAACACTGGCATTGTTTGCCCCATAGTATAGTCTAGTTTTTAGGTGATAGTACTATGTGAGCCAGCATTCACTGGCTCTGAGACCTTACATCACCTGAATCTGCCTTAATTTTGTTATGTACAAAATGGGTCAAGAGAATGGCCTGAGAAAAGGATCAGAGTTGTTAAGTGTACAGAGAAACAGAAAGTGCTGACGATGCTTTCTGGCACATGGCAAAGGCTTTAAAAAACTCACAGCAGTTATAGGGTTGGTGGGATAGCTCAGGGGATAAAAGTTTGCTACACAAACCTGTTGATCTAAGCTCAATCCCCAAACATATATAAAAGTGGAGAGAAAAATCGAGTCTATAAAAGCTATCTTCAGACTCTATACATGTACTATTGCATGTATGACTCCTCAATATGCACACAAACATATGTATACATATATAACAAAAAATTAATTAAAAGTAGTAATTGCTATGATTACTGTCAAGTTCATTTAAATTAGGACTTAGAATATTTTTAAGATTATGCAGAATACAGCTGATATAGTTTGTGACACCATAAAAATGGGGTTTAAGTGACTATTATAAAATTGAATATACTATCACTGTTGCTGTAGAGATTATTATTTAAATTCTAGGTGGCACTTTGCTTTATAACCTTAATAGCCTCAATCAACAGGCTTATATAAAATACTAGCAATCATGCCCATTTGATCTGGCAAGAAATATCAGTTGTTTCATTGTTTGCCAACACAGTATGAATGGATTTTAAAAAATTGTTAATGCTTTAGTTTAAAGAAACAATTTAAAGATGTGTATGTGTATGCACATACATGTGTATTTGTACATATTTGCATACATGTATGTGCCTCTGAGTATGAGTGTGTGTGCGTGTGTGCGTGTGTGTGTGTGTGTATACATTTGGAAACCAAGGGTTAACCTCTCATGTCTTCTCTGTTGCTCCTCATTCTGGTGTTTTGAGGCAGGACATTTCATTGGCCTGGAACTCACTGATTTGGTTAGGCCAGTGAATCACAGGATCTGTGTCTGTCTTCCCAGGACTGAGTGATAAGCCCATGCTACCATGCCTGCCTGTGTCAGTTGGGTTCTGGGGATGGAACTCAGGCCATTTTATCAACTGACCTATCACCTATTCAGTCTTTGATGAATGTCTTCAAACACAGAACACAGTGACTGGTTCACTTAGGAGAGGGACCTTTTCTTCAAGAGTTTGTAGTAAATAGTTCTGCCTCAGAGGATCCCATCCAGGTACTGTGCTCTGTTGTAGCATAGAACAGCAATTGAGACAGTATATGACAAATGTGCATGACCCTGTTCCATTGACACTTTCTTTATGGGCACCGAAGTCAGAATTCTGTGTCATTTTCACATCTTGATCTGTTTTTCTCCCTCAAGCATTTGGGAATGTAAAAACCATTTGTGACTCATAGGCTGAACAAGAGAGGCAGCTGGTGGGTTGGATCAGCCTCTAGGCCATCATGTCCAGAGCCTACTTTCACAGATACTGTCTCCTCCCCTCTCCCCTACTTGTCCCTTTTTGAGACAAGGTCAAATATAGTCCAGGCTGGCCTCAAACTTGCTATGTAGCCAAAGATAACTTGAACTTCTGATTCTCCTACCTCTATTTTCAGAGTGCTAAGATCATAAGTGTGTGCCACCATGCATGGTGCATACACTTATGGGAGCCAAACTTTCCAGCTGGACTCAGAATAGCTTTTTTGACATGGGCTCTCAGTGACTCACGCTGGAGTTTGTAGACTTGGGGTATTGTGGGCAGCATTTTCCACTCACACCCACACCAAATTCTAGGCTTTTCCACCCTTCCCCAAATGGAACCAAGGACCTCCAGTGTGACTCGTCATTCCAGATCATGTTTTTCGGAGGGTGATGATGGAGCCTTGTTTTTATATGAGTATGCATGTTCATGTGTACATATACAGATGCAGATGGAGGTCAGAGGTCAAGGTTAGTTATCCTTCCTCATTTTGTGTTTCTGTAACAGATTTTAGAATGAATGACCCCGCTAGCCTGGCTGGCTCTACCTGAGAACACAAACAAACGTGTGCTGCCATACCCAACTTTTATTTCTTAAATAAATGGGTTAAATTAAGGGGTTTCTGGGGCTTTGTCATGTCCTCGTGTTTCTGTGGCAAGGTGCTTTACTGACAACCCATTTCCTGGCCCTTCTGATCCTATTTTTACTGGAAATGACTTCATCATGTAGATTCAGTACCTTTTCTCTCTCTGCTCTGTTAAACTCAGACAGTGACACTGCACAGTGACAGGTGCCTTCCTCAAGAACTATCAAGCAAGACGCTCAATATAATCTTTACTCAGACCTGGATCAGGGCTTCACACTTGGTTTTAAAAGTCAGCTGTGATGCTACGGCTTGTGTCAAGAGGTGCTCAGTCCCCATTCATTCATCTGTCCAGTGGCACTGTGTGAGAACACCAAGCTTGGCAACACTTCACTCTGCACAGAAACTCAGGAAGCAGAAGCTATGAAGTCATCCATGCCTAAAATGTCTAAAGAAATTGCTAATCTCTTTCTGAGTCTTTCTCCCCAGATCCCCATTATAGCCCCCACCGAGTACAGTTTTCTGAGGCACTATTTGGTTTCCTAACCATCTCTGCATGACCAGGGCCTTCTGCTAATTCTTGAGTTGCTATACAAGTTAGAAGTGGGGAGTTATCATAAAAATTCTTGATTCACAGCTCAGGATGGATTCATCATTGTCTGGATTCATAAAGGAAATTGGAAAAAAACATGAATAATACAGTGACCAATCATGCTGCAGAACATTAGTTGTTTATGCTGTCCTAATTGGCCAATTATATTATTATAGGGTTGTTTCCACAGTTTTAACTCAACAGCCAGAAGAACATGCTCTCTCTTTTTATTTCATTTACTTTGTTTTTAGAGATGGAACCTCAGGTAGTCCAGGCTGGCCTCAAACTTGCTCTGTAGCCAAGGATAACCTTGAACATCTGATCTCTCTGTGCTCACCTACCTAAGCCTTAGGTTACAGGCACACACCACCACATCTAGTTAATGCTGAGAATCAAACCTAGGACTTTGTGCATGGTGGATGAGCACTCTACTGACTAAGCCAGAACAGCTCTCTTGAACATTCACTTGTATGGTTCCAACTAGCCTCAGGTATCAGTCTGAGTCCCTCTCACTTAGGCCTAGAACTGTGTCAGAGTGGCCCAGTGACTCACTGAAGGTCATCTGGAAGTGTTGGGGAAAGGAAGGACACTGAGTAATGCAAAATGACATTGCACATGGTCCAGGAATCCACCAGGACTCAAGTGTCATCTCATTTATAGTGCCAGCTCAGTGGTAACACATACATTATATACAGGAAACCTTTTTGGAAATCCCACTTGGGAGCTGCACCTTCTGTCTGCCACAAAGTCTCAGGAACATTCTATATGGTGATAAATCTTTGCCCTGGAGAAGGTTTTCAGAACAAGCTGGACCTCGTGTGATAAATGTCTCCAAGGTGTTATGCAACCAAAGAAATAGGCAGACAGATATGGTACCACACAGAGTCCAATAAAGAGACTGAGGCTTAGCGAGCAGGTCATGTCAACACTTAGAAAGAATCAGAGCCAGGATTTGGGTCCAAGTCTTTTCCCTCCACCCTAATCACAATGCTGACCATACACTCAACCAGTTTTCTGTTATTGTAATGAATATACGAGGCAAAGCAACTCATAAAGAGAACAAAATGCGAACTGAGGAGATGGCTCAGAGTTTGCTGTGTAAGCATGAGGCTCTGAGTGTGGATCCTCAGCACAAACATAAAAGGTGTGTAAGATTATATTGCCAAGATTATAATCACAGAGCTGGGAGACAGAGACATGACAATCATGGGGCTCTCTGGCCAGCCAGCTGAGCCTGCTTGGTGAGTTCCATGACAATAAGAGATCTTGTCTCAAAAACAACACAAACAAACAAATGAAAGCAAAAAACAAGGTGAGAGTGGGAGAGATGGCTCAGTAGGTAAGAGATGCTCTTGCAGAGAATCTGGGTTGAATCTGAGTTTGTTGTAGTAATTAATTAAAATCAGCCTCTGGTCAAGCCGACTACCTAAGCTGCAGCGGCTCTGACTAGCCCAGTCGCCATGTTTCTCGGCCTGTGGCCACGTGCAGCTAGAACTGGCCCACCAGAAACACCAGCCCTGCCACCCACTAGATGCCAGCATGAGAGATGGCTCTGCCAATCTTCCACGCTGTCTCCACAAGGCAGGACATTGCCTAGACCATTCCACCATCCATGCAGGCCCAGAAAGAGAATGAGACTCTAATTCTTATAAATTAATCAAAGGCTTTATATGTTTGATAATGATTAATAACAAGATGCTCATACAAAGAGAGTTGTATCCCAATTAGCTAACCTAATTATAAGTTTATAAGTTGTTCCTCATGAGTGCTCTCCATACCTGTGTGGTTCTCCATCCTCCTACATCTCTGCCCTCTCTAGTTCCTCCTCTTCCTTTTTTCTCTTCCTCTCCCAACTCCTCCTCTTCCTCTCCTTAATCCTCCCACCTCAGCTCCTCCTACATGAGTTTGGTTCCTGGAACCCATATAATAGCTCACAACCATCTCAAACTCCAGTGCCAGGGTTATGACTCCCTCTTCTGGCCTCTGTGCACAAAAGGCACACATTTGGTATATAAGCAAGCAAAATAACCATACACATAAAATAAGTAAATCTAAAAAATAAGTAAAATCTAAAAAAGAATATTAAAACAAAACAAAGTGTGTAGCTTGTGAGAAACAACAGCTGAAAGTATTCTTTGGTTCCCATGTGCATATGTTCATATGTGCGTGTGTGTGTGTGTGTGTGTGTGTATGTATGTGTGTGTGTGTGTGTGCATGCGTGCACTCGAGTGCAAGAGAGAGAGGGAGAGAGAGAGAGAGAACCCATGCACATGTATGTGCGAACACACACGCGCACACATGCATATGCATACCCATATGCATTTATTTTAGGTCAGTTTTGGAGAGTCAGTGTGTAGTCATTGCTTTGGGCTTGTGGTCTTCTCTTTGTGGGTAGGAAGTGAAAGGATGAGAAGAGGAAGGATTGAGGTTTCATTACCTCACCGACAACCTCCAAACCTGAGCTCCACCTTTTAAGTGCCCACAATTTCCTGATAACACCCTTCTGGGAGCCAAGCTTTTAAAACACATGGGGCTTCAGGGGACACAATGCAACCCATAGCATCTCGGATTCCTTTGATGTGCATGGACTGAGAAACTAGAAACTCAGAGAAGCTGAGAAAATGTACTTGAGGCTGAGACAGAGACGAACAACTTCTGGAAGGGCATGGAGGCCTCGTGACTCTGCAGCTGCAGTCTTCCTTACAGGCCATTGAGTCCAAAGATGAATTTTGGCTGCACTGTGCTTTCTCTTAGGCTCTCTCTTCATCCTCCTTCTCAAGATGTGCCGCTGGGATATCACAGCCAAGAGCTTTGAAATTAAAACCAGTTACTTCACCTCCTTGGGAAAGAATGATTCATTAAAATGCAACTGGCTGCTTGCTTCTCATTCAATTAACACCAGAAGAGCTGCGCAGCACATGCTGTTGTAGAATGCTTGGGGCCTAAAATGAGCTTCTTTCTCACTTGGGTGGCTGGCAACAGCAAAGAGTAGCTGCTTCCAGGGTTTAGTTGGGCTTAAATATATATTCTCTCTGTAAGTATCCTCTCATGGGTCAAGGTCAGGAAGATGTTCCCGTGCAGATGTGGGTTTATGGACTAGAGTTTAATTGGGTTGCTACATTTATTCTTTAAAAAGATGGTAAGCTGAGGCTAAAGGGGTGGCCACAACTGCCTGCTGCTCTTGTAGAAGACTGGCATCTAGTTCTCAGCGCCCGTGTTGACTGGCTCACAATTACCTGTACCTCCAGCAACGGGGACTGGCTCACAATTACCTGTACCTCCAGCAACGGGGACTGGCTCACAATTACCTGTA
>NW_021604753.1:582387-638452 GCF_004785775.1 Grammomys surdaster | reverse complement strand
AATTACCTGTACCTCCAGCAACGGGGACTGGCTCACAATTACCTGTAACTCCAGCAACGGGGACTGGCTCACAATTACCTGTAACTCCAGCAGCGGGGGATTCAATGCCCTCTTCTGGTCTCCACGGGCATCCACATCATGCATGTACATTTTAAAGTTTATAACTGAAGATGGGTTTTTTAAATGTTATTTAAATGTGGTAAAACATTCGCCAACCACATTCGAGGCTCTAGGCTCCTCACACTCTAGCACCAAACCCAGTAATAACTGCAAACAGTTAAAAACAAAACAAAACAAAACAAAACAAACCTCCAAACCAAAACGAAAACCAAAAACCACACCAAGACAACAACAACAGAGTCAATGTCAAAAAAAGTACCAGTTAAGTATGTGGAGGTTTCACCTTGACCACCTGGCCCTATTGCTTTGGACCTGGGTTGGGGTGACATGTTCATCCTGGTAGGAACTTGTGAATTCTACTCGGGGTCTGGAGCTTTGCCAGCTCTTCAGTCTAGCACAAAGGCTTTTTAATTAAGTCTGGATTGGAGTCCCTGCCCTGCCACACATTAGTTGTCCTTGACAAATCACTCACGACCTCTCCGAGTCTTTTACATTCAACTAGAAAGAGATGGTTATGATGAAGGCACCCACCTCCCAGATTGTTGAAAAGAACAAAGAGCCTTCATCCCACGTACCAGCTATGGAGAGTGGAGTGGCAGCAAGACGTACGTGGAGCCCAACCATCCGAGCCTGAGGCTTACACTAAGGGAGATTTCTTCTGACATTAGCTACTTTATTCTCATAGCCTGTGTTCATAGACATTTCAAACTGAGAGTGATGCATGTCTGACATCCCAGCCCAAGGGAGGCTGAGGCTGGAGGACTAAAAGGCTAACCTGGGCTTTATAGTGAAAGCCTGTCTCAAAAATTCAATCACTTGATTCATCAACCCAACAGCAGTTTCTCCAGTGTTAATTTCTCCTACCCACTCCTACCTCATCTCTTCTGTTCCTGGGTAACAAGATTCTCAAGATAAATGGCTGAACCTGTTGGCCCATTCCAGCCATACCTGGTACTCAGCTCTTGTTGCTGCTGCTGGGGCTGCTGGGGCTGCTCATGAGGCACGTGGACCCCTGGAGTGACATTTGGGGATAAAAAGATGGATTTAGCTGCTTCTTCCCCCAGAAGTGACTCAGCTCCTGGAAGCTCTGTGACAGCAATGGCAGTTGGAGCCCTGGGGACTTCTGTACCTTAATGTTGCATTAACAGTAAATAAACTCAATTGTGAAATGTGCCCATCTTCCCCAGCCAGCCTGGACACTCCCTTGGTCTCTTCTCATGATTTACCCTCCTCAAGTGTCCAGTTGTTGGCAGGTAATGGATGTCTGCCTTTGGGAAAATACCAGGAGGGTGTGTCCTAGAATGTTAGGTTCTATCACACATGCTCAGACTGTACAAAGAAACCCTTGTAAGGTCTCATCTAATTATTTCCTGAATCTGCCCTGCTGAGATTTGAAGTCTTTTTTTTTATGTAACCAGACATGGCCTTTAATCCTGGTTTATCCTAATCCTTGAGGTGCCCTTTTAATAAACTTCCCAGACAACCGATGTCTGGAAACTTAAGAAAGGCAGAGTTTATGTGGACTCTCATCTTGAGGAGACAGTCATGGTGGGAGGGCACGATGGTAGGAGTGGAGAGATATGATCACATTGCATCTGCCACCAGTAATCAAAGAGAAGAGTGCTGGTGCTCAGCTCACTCCTTTTTAAATTCAGCCCAGGACCCCAGCCTGTAGTGACAGTCACATTCCTGGTGGGTCTCCTCTGTTAACCTCTAGATAGTTCTGCACACACATTTGCAGAGGCTTGTCTCCTGGCTGGTTGCAGAACCTATCATCGACAGTAATCCTAACCCTCACAATCACCTGCTAGCATGTTGGTATGTTCTGAGGGCAATGCAGTCAACACATAGATGGGCTGTCTATCTGAAATGCTTGGATTTTGTTTCACATTTGGGAGCTTTTCAGATTTTGGACCATTGTCACAGACTTTATGTGTTGACGCATCCCTAATTCAAAAGCCCAGGATTCAAAATGTTCCAAAAGGTCTTCTAATCTTCTGGGAGCATCTTTTCAGATCATTAAGGGTTTTAGATACTCAGTTTGTGCTCTGTTTTCTTTTATATATAATAATGATCATGCTTTTCAAGGATTTTAGAGTAGGACATTATCTATCTATCTATCTATCTATCTATCTATCTATCTTTTTTGTTAGACACATTTAAAAGCATAACTATTTTTCTTTTTTATTGGATTTTTTATTTATTTATATTTCAAATGCCATCTCCTTTCTCAATTTCCCCTCCATAGAAATCCCCTATCCCATCCCCCCTCCTCCTTTTTGCTTTTATACCATTTTAATTACATGCAAGTATTAAGGTCAGTTCTAGGTTGAGGGTCTAGCAATACAATAGATGCAAATAGTCAAGGAACAAGCAAGGCAATAAACACAAATAGTCAAAGAATAAGCAAGTCATTTTCATCTCTGAAGCCTACTTCCTTGTTCTAGCCTAAAATTTATATTCCTGTCTGAAATTATTTCGTTGTTCTAGCCTAATATTTAGATTTCTGCCTGAAATTACTTCTTTGTTCTAGCCTAATGTCATATTCCTGTCAAGCAGCCCATTTCCTTGTCCTTGGCCCATGTCAGCTTCTTGCCAAGCAGCCCCCAAAGCTCTCCACTTCTCCCCCTTTCTTATTTCATAAACAACTCTGAGCCTATCTTAGGTCATTCTGACAAGAATGCCTTCCTTATCCATCTTGGAATATGCATTATCAAAAGCAATGCACTTTTCTCTTAGGTTGGTAAGGCTCTGTGCAGAATCTTACCTGTCCTTGGCTTGCCAGCTCATTAATTTACTAACTCTGTCTGGGGGTCCATTTTCAGGTTCAAGCCATGTACTTTGGCTGCCAACATGTTAATGTTGTTAAAGACAAGCTCTACCAGGATGAGCAGGAATAAAAGTATTCCCAGGACAAAAAGGTCTAGCATGATCAAGCTATATATGCCATTCTTGAAGCTTGACCAAAATAGAAATACTGACCTCAGGCCATAGGTAATTTTATCTGCAGTATCTGCTGCATCAGTGTTCAGCAGAGCAGCATTCTTTACATTCATAAGCTCACTATGTAACATTAAAACATCCAGAGAGGTGTTAGAATTATGCCAAATGCACTGCAAGTGTCTTTAAACTTCTTCCTAATTACAATGACTACCACTGTAAATTTTAGAACTGACATGAATCCAAATGGTATTTGGCATGACACTTGAGATGGCTCCTTACCCTTAAATTCTGAACCTCCTTCAGATAATTTGAATAGGATAAAGAGCATCAATCCATTGTTCCAAATGCCTATCTAAATCCTCTTGTATATTCAACACATTAGTAACATTTTTTGCTAAATGATTAACAAAAGTAGCTGTCTTAACTTCTTGTGTCAAAGCAATTGCAGAGACAGTGGTGCTAGCAATTAATGTAGTTAAAGCTGTTATACCAGCAATAATCAAGCCCACTACCCTCTTGCTTCTGCTTAAAGCCTGACTCATTTCTTCCAGCACTTGCAAACTTTTTTTTTTTTTTTTTTTTTTAGAATACAAAGGTTCTATAATACTCAGGGCACTAAAAACAAAAAAGCTGGTTGATAGACCTCTGTAACTGACATGCTGGATTTCAAAACACAAACACAATTAGAAGGCATACAATCAATGCAACTTACAATAAACACTGTAGAAGAAACAAAAGTAATTTTAACTTGACAATTAAAAGAGACTTAACACATGTACTAAAACCTGTTTAAAATCCAAATCCTGCCCCAACTTTACCTCTTGCTAACATAACATCATAGATAACTACAGCTAACTTCCAAATATGTCTCTGAAAATGTCCAGATCCAGCCTTCCAAATAAAGACTGCTATTTCCAATATTGGATTGATTTTTAGACCAGTACATGATTAAGTTTGAGTACCTGGTCACCTTTAAGAAAAACACAAGAGTCATTATAACTTCTCTTTTTGATTCTCTGTTCCACGAGGTCTAAATACTTGAGGCAAGGCAGCTTGTCCCATCAGAGGTATAGGTAAGCAATGGTGGGTCATGAACTTATGTCCAATACAGCTTCCAGTCACCCTTGTCAGGGCACTCAGCAAGCTCACAGGTCAGCATCATTCTTGGTCCAGGCAACAGCATGTCTCACCTGTCACTCTGGCAGCCACCATGCTCCTTAAGCATCCTGCAGAAAAAACACAAACATGCTCTCTTCCCCATATTAAATACTTGATTGGGATCATGTCATATGCCAGTAAGTGGATCCTTCCCTTTCACCCATGCATAAGTATGCCTAGTTGTAGAGTTCCATAGATACTCAGCAGAAAGTTTCGAGGCATACAATTTTTTTAAAAAAAATTAAATAAAAAGAACACAATTTATATAAATTTGTGGTGTACGGGGATATACCTCCCCCTTTCTATTTTATGAAGACGTTGATTTAAGCTTCTATTGGCCCCTTCCATTGTCCCTTGTCCTTGACAATTATATGGAATCCTAGTAATACGGATAAATTGCTGCCGAAAAGTTTCAAATGCTGGTCTCGAATGCAATATCTTTTTCTTTTTATTATTGGATACTTTATTTATCTACATTTCAGGCATTATCCCTTTCTCCATTGCCCATTTCAGAAACCCCTTGTCCCATCCTCCCTCCTCCTATTTCTAAGAGGGTGTGCCCCCACCCATACACCCACTCCTATCTCCCTGCCCTAGAATTCCCCCTCACTGGGGCATCCAGCCTTCAAGGGACCATGGACCTCCTCTCCCACTGATGCCTGACAAGAGCATCCTCCACTACATATACAGCTGGAACCATGGGTCCTTCCATGTGTGTTTTCAGGCTAGCTGTTTAGGCCCTGGGAGCTCTGGTTGGTTGGAATTGTTGCTGTCCCCATGGGGCCACAAGTTTCTAAACACCTTCAGTATTCACTATAAATCCTCCACTGGGGACCCTGTGATCAGTTCCATGTTTAGATGTGAGCATCCTCCTCTGTATATGTCAGGCTCTGGCAGACCTCTCAGGAGACAGCTATATCAGGCTCCTGTCAGCATGCACTTCGTGGCGTCCACAATGTTTGCATATGGTGATTGTGCCTGCTATGTATCCCCAGGTAGGGTACTCTCTGGACAGTCCCTTCTCCACTCTCTGTGCCACACATTGTCTCATATGTCATACTTTGGTCTTTCTTCTTCTTGGGTTTCATGTGGACTGTGAGTTATATCTTGGGTATTGTGAGCTTTTGGGCTAATATCCACTTATCAATGAGTACATACCATGTGTGTTCTTTCATGAGTGGGTTACCTCGCTCAGGATGGTATTTTCTAGTTCCATCCATTTGCCTAAGAATTTCATGAATTCACTGTTTTTAATAGGTGAGTAGTACTCCATTGTGCAAATGCACCACATTTTCTGTATCCATTCCTCCGTTGAAGGACATCTGGGTTCTTTCCAGCTTCTGGCTATTATGAATTAGGCTGCTATGAACATAGAGGAACATGTGTCCTTGTTATATGTTGGAGCATCTTCTGGGTATATGCCCAGGAGTGGTATTGCTGGACCTTCAGGTAATACTATGTCCAATTTTCTGAGGAACCACCAGACTGATTTCCAGAGTGGTTGTACCAGCTTGCATTCTCACCAACAATGGAGGAGTGTTTCTTTTTCTCCACATCCTTGACAGCATCTGCTGTCATCTCAATTTTTAATTTTAGCCATTCTGACTGATGTGAGGTAGAATCTTAGGGTTGTTTTGATTTGCATTTCCCTGATGACTAACAATGTTGAACATTTCTTTAGGTGCTTCTCTGCCATTTGAGTTTCCACAGATGAAAATTCTTTGTTGAACTCTGTACCCCATTTTTTAAAAGGTTATTTCATTGTGTGGAGTCTAATTTCTTGAGTCCTTTATATATTTTGGATATCAGCCCTCTATCAGATATAGGATTGGTAAAGAGCTTTTCCCAATCTGTTGGTTTTGTCCTATTGACAGTGTCCCTTGCTTTACAGAAGCTTTTCAATTTATGAGGTCCCATTTGTCAATTGTAGGTCTTAGAGCATAAGCTGTTGGTGTTCTGTTCAGGAAATTTTCCCCTGTGCCCAAGTATTCGAGGCTATTCCCAACCTTCTCTTCTATTAGTTTCAGTGTATCTGGTTTTAAGTGGAGGTCCTTGATCCACTTGGACTTGAGGTTTGTATAAGGAGATAACAATGGATCAATTTACATTCTTCTACATGCTGACCTCCAGTTCAACCAACACCATTTGTTGAAAATGCTGCCTTTTTTCCACTGAATGGTTTTAGCTCCTTTGTCAAAGATCAAGTGACCATAGATATGTGAGCTCATTTCTGGGTCTTAAATTCTATTCCATTGATTTTCCTGCCTGTCTCTATACCAAAACCATGAAGTTGTTTTTGTTTTTAATCACTATTGCTCTGTAGTACAGCTTCAGGTCAGGGATGGTGATTTCCCCCAGAAGTTCTTTTATTGTTGAGAATAGTTTTCAATATCCTGGGTTTTTTGTTATTTAAAATGAATTGAGAATTGCTCTTTCTAACTTTGTGAAGAATTGAGTTGGAATTTTGATGGGGATTGCATTGAATCTGTAGATTGCTTTGAGCAAGATGGCCATTTTTACTATATTAATCCTGCCAATCCATGAGCATGGGAGATCTTTCTATCTTCTGTGATCTTCAATTTCTTTCAGAGACTTGAAGTTCTTGTCATACAGATCTGTCACTTACTTGGTTAGATTCACACCAAGGTATTTTATATTATTTGTGATTATTGTGAAGGGTGTCATTTTCCAAATTTCTTTCTTAGCTTGTTTATCCTTTGAGTAGAGGAAGGCTACTGATTTGTTTGAGTTAATTTTATATCCAGCCACTTTGCTGAAGTTGTTTATCAGGTTTAGGAGTTCTCTGGTGGAAGTTTTGGGGTCACTTAAGTATACTATCATATCATCTGCAAATAGATTTTGACTTCTTCCTTTCCTATTTGTATCCCTTTGACTTCCTTTTGTTGTCTAATTGCTCTGGCTAGGACTTCCAGTACTATATTGAATAGGTAGGGAGAGAGTGGGCAGCCTTGTCTAGTCCCTGATCTTAGTGGGATTGCTTCAAGTTTCTCTCCATTTAGTTTGATATTGGCTACTGGTTTGCTGTATACTGCTTTTACTATGTTTAGGTATGGGCCTTGAATTCCTGATCTTTCCAAGACTTTTACTATGAAGGGATGTTGAATTTTGTCAAATGCTTTCTCAGCATCTAGTGAGATGATCATGTGGGTTTTTTCTTTGAGTTTGTTTTATAGTGGATTATGTTGATGGATTTCTGTATGTTAAACCATCCCTGCATTCCTGGGATAAAGCCTACTTGATAATGGTGGATGATTGTTTTGATGTGTTCTTGGATTCTGTTTGCAAGAATTTTATTGAGTATTTTTGCATTGATGTTCATAAGGGAGATTGGTCTAAAGTTCTCTTTCATTGTTGGGTCTTTGTGTGGTTTAGGTATGAGCATAATTGCGGCTTCATAGAATGAATTGGGTAGTGTTCCTTCTGTTTCTATTTTGTGGACTAGTTTGAAGAGAATTGGTATTAGGTCTTCCTTGAATGTCTGACAGAATCCTTCACTAAAACCATCTGTCTGGTCCTGTGCTTTTTTTGGATGTGAGACTTTTAATGACTGCTGCTATTTCTTTAGGGGTTATGAGACTGTTTAGACGGCTTATCTGATCCTGATTTAACTTTGGTACTTGGTATCTGTCTAGAAAATTTCCATTTCATCCAGATTTTCCAGTTTTGTTGAGTTTTGTAGACTTTTGAAGTCGTATCTGATTTTTTTTTAAATTTCCTCAGTTTCTGTTGTTCTATATCCCTTTTTATTTCTGATTTAGTTAATTTGGATACTGTCTCTGTGCCCTCTGGTTAGTCTGGCTAAGGGTTTATCTATCTTGTTGATTTTCTCAAAGAACCAACTCCTGGTTTTGTTGATTCTTTGTATAGTTCTTTTTGTTTCTACTTGGTTGATTTCAGGCCTGAGTCTGATTATTTTTTTGCTTTCTACTCCTCTTGGGTGTATTTGCTTCTTTTTGTTCTAGAGCTTTCAGGTGTGTTGTCAAGGTGCTAGTGTATGCTCTCTCCAGTTTCTTTTTGTAGGCACTTAAGAGTTATGAGTTTTCCTCTTAGCATTGCTTTCATTGTGTCCCATAAGTTTTGGTATGTTGTTCCTTTATTTTCATTAAATTCTAAAAAGTCTTTAATTTCTTTCTTTATTTCTTCCCTGACCAAGTCATCATTGATTAGAGCGTTGTTCAGTTTCCATGTATATGTGGGCTTTCCATTGTTTTTGTTATTATTGAAGACCAGCATTAGTCCATGGTGATCTGATAGGATGCAAGGGATTATTTCAATATTTTTGTATGTGTTGAGGCCTGTTTTGTGACCAATTATATGGTCTATTTTGGAGAAGGTACCATGAAGTGCTGCGAAAAAGGTATTTTTTGTTTGTTTGTTTTAGGATGAAATGTTCTATAGATATCTGTTAAATCCATTTGTTTCATAATTTCTGTTAGTTTTACTGTGTCTGTTTAGTTTCTTTTATCTGTGCATTTCTGAGAGTGGGGTGTTGAAGTCTACCACTATTTTTGTGTGAGGTGCAATTTGTGCTTTGAGCTTTAGTAAGGTTTCTTTTATGAATGTGGGTGCCCTTGCATTTGGAGCATAGATGTTCAGAATTGAGAGTTCATCTTGGTGGATTTTTCCTTTGACAAGTATGAGGTGTCCTTCCTTTTCTTTTTTGGTAACTTTAGGTTGAAAGTTGATTTTATTCGATATTAGAAAGGCTACTCCAGCTTGTTTCTTGGGACCATTTGCTAGGAAAATTGTTTTCCAAACTTTTACTCTGAGGTAGTGTCTGTCTTTGTTATTCAGGTGCATTTCCTGTATGCAGCAAAATTCTGGGTCCTGTTTACATATCCAGTCCATTAGTCTACATCTTTTTATTGGGAAATTGAGTCCACTGATGTTAAGACATATTAAGGAAAAGTGATTGTTGCTTCCTGTTATTTTTGTTATTAGAAGTGGAATTATGTTTGTGTAGCTAACTTCTTTTGGGTTTGTTGGAAGATTACTTTCTTGCTTTTTCTAGGTTGTAGTTTCCCTCCTTGTGTTGGAGTTTTCCATCAATTATCCTTTGAAGTGCTGGATTTGTGGGAAGATATTATATAAATTTAGTTTTGTCATGGAATATCTTGGTTTCTCCATCAATAGTGATTGAGAGTTTTTCTGGGTATAGTAGTCTGGGCTGGCATTTGTGTTCTCTTAGGGTCTGTATGTTATCAGTCCAGGATCTTCTGGATTTTATAGTCTTTGGTGAGAAGTCTGGTGTAATTCTTATAGGTCTGCCTTTATGTATTACTTGACCTTTTTCCCTTACTGCTTTTAGTATTTTTTCTTTGTTTTGTGCATTTGATGTTTTGATTATTATGTGATAGGAGGAATTTCTTTTCTGGTCTAGTCTATTTGGAGTTCTGTAGGCTTCTTGTATGTTCATAGGCATCTCTTTGTTTAGGTTAAAGAAGTTTTCTTCTATAATTTTGTTGAAGATATTTACTGGCCCTTTAAGTTGGGAATCTTCACTCTCATCTATACCTATTATCCTTAGGCTTGGTCTTCTCATTGTGTCCTGGATTTCCTGGATGTTTTGGTTTAGGAGTTTTTTGCATTTTCTATTTTCTTTGACAGTTGTGTCAATGTTTTCCGTGGTATCTTCTGCACTTGAGATTCTTTCTTCTATCTCTTTTATTCTGTTGGTGATGCTTGCATCTATGACTCCTGTTCTCTTTCCTAGGTTTTCTTTTCCAGGGTAGACTCCCTTTCCGATTTCTTTTTCTTTCTACTTCCATTTTTATTTCCTGGATGGCTTTGTTTAGTTCCTTCACCTATTTTGTTGTGTTTTCTTTTAATTCCTTAAGAGATTTTTGTGATTTCTCTTTAAGGGCTTCTACCTGTTTACCTGTGTTCTCCTGTATTTATTTAAGGGAGTTTTTTATGTCCTTCTTAAAGTCCTCTATCATAAACATGAGAAGTAATTTTAAATCTGATTCCTGCTTTTCCAGTGTAATAGGGTGTCTAGGACTTGCTATGGTGGGAGAACTGGGTTCTGATGATGCCAGGTAACTTTGGTTTCTGTTGCTTATGTTCTTGTGCCTGCCTTTCACCATCTGGTTATCTCTAGTGCTACCTGCACTCATTGTCTCTGACTGGAGCCTGTCTCTCCTGTTATCTTGATTGTGTCAGAACTACTCAGAGTCCAGATGTCTCTGTGATCCTGTGATCCTGATCTCCTCGGTGGAAGAGCTCCTGGGACTCTGGATGGCTCTGGGATCCTTAAATCTGTGATCCTGGGCATGTTAACGCTCCTGGGAGTCCAGCTTTCTCAATTGCTCTGAGTGCAGTGGATTCTCCTCTGCTCTGAGTGCACTGGTTCCTCTAGGATGGGTCAGGATATGGTGTCTTCATGGGATATACATCTGTATTGTAAATAAATAAAATATCCAATTTTTAAAAAGTGAATAATATGATGACACTTTATTAGTGATCATCATCATTATCCATGCATCAATATATTAGATTTAAAACCCCCAAATTAAGTGAGCAAAGAATAGACATTGTTTTAATAATAAAAAAGAGAAAAATCTTTTAAAATGAAGTTAGTAGGAATTGCCTATCAGTAAAACCCCCTCCGAGCTCCCTCCCAACCCCCTCCCAGCCTGAGTTTAGTTTTTTCAATCTATCCTACCTCCTCTCTCCAGCAGAACATTACTGTCCCAGTCTATGGGGATCTAGGCATTGAGCCTGGAGCAATGGGAACTAGAGATACGGAATGGGAAGCAATAGTCAGGTCCAGGTCCTATGGTGATAGGGGACTGGCAGTCAGGGGCGTCAGTGCAGGGGAGGGGCTGAGCCCGAGCTCCAGGTACAGCTGAGTTCTTGCCTTTCACCCACATGCCATGTATCTGATGACAGGTTTCTGTGGCACCTGGCCATCTCAGTGTTTAGGTACTTGTTACTTTATGTGATCCATGCAATGGAGTCACCTCTTCCTTGATCTGATATGCGTGATAAGTTCTTGAGCCAAGTTTCCTGATAAGATTTTAATGTACCCATGTGCTTTTATAGTCTCATTTCAGTCTTATAGAACCACAGGGATAAGTCATTTATCAGCTGTGCTGGGCGGATGGTACCTGGCAGATGCTGTCATTTCTGGTTCCACCCAGGGGCAGTCATCCTTTTCCCTCAAAATAGAGACAAAGGATGCTTGTAAAATGGAGTAGCCTAGGGCAAGGCATGAATCAAAAGACCACTGTTTTATACAACATGGAATAAGTTAGAGCAGGGACCCCTGGGTCTCAGCACTTGACACACCCATGTGGGTGCTTGGGTTCCAAACTCAAGGCCTTCTGCTTGCATAGTAGCCACCCCCTTCCAGCCCCTTCCCAGCTCCCTGCCAACCCTTCCCAGCCCGAGCTTAGTTTTTTCAATCTATCCTATCTCCTCTCTCCAGCAGAACATTACTGTTCCAGTCTAGGAGGATTTTGGCATTGAGCCTGGTGCAATGGGAACTAGAATATGATTGTGGGGGTATTGGGTGGTGGTGGGGTCTGAAACACAACCACATGGCCCTGAGGAGACCTTTGTCCAGCCCATAATGCTGAAAAGTTTCCTTCATATTCTCTATATACATCTTTACTCTTCCTCAGCCTCAGGAAGTTGTGTGGAAGAAATTAGCACATACCTCTTAACATAAGTTGCCTGCACCACCCATAAAGGCCTCAGAATATTTCTTCTTTTATCTACCCCTGTTTCTTCTGGAAATGTAGCCAGGTGGAACTTCGTCAATGTGTGTAGAGGGCTGCCTTTGGGGACTGTCATTGAAAAGCCATATGTGAGACAACTTAGAATTCTTTACATTGGGAAACAATTTGTAATATGGCCACAAATAGAAGTTCACAGCACTGCTAAGAAGCAGCTGAGGACTGGGGCATGCACATGATATGTACTGAGGAAGAAGACCAAGGAATGACAAACCCAGACTACAGAGCAGGGGCTGCATGGGCATGTTTAATGGTTTATACAGGTATATATTAACATTTTGGTAGATCTTTATTCATCCATTTAAGTATGTTTGAGGCTGGAAGGTTGGCTCAGAGGTTAAGAACATGTAGTGCTCTTGCAGAAGACCAGAGTTCAGCTCCTAGCACTCACATCAGGTGTCTCAGAACCTGTGACTACAGTTGCAGGGGAATTTTACACTTCTGTCTGCATGTAGGTAATTTTATACAGAGGCCAGGTGCAGAATTGCCCCCTTCAGTGTCATGCTGGGGCTCAGAAAGTTTGGACTCGGGATTTCAGATATTTGTATTAGGGATGCTCAACCTCTATCACCATAGTGATGTTCCATGGACTACCCCAGGGAGTGATGACAGGCCTGTCACCTTGGAAACACTTGGCAGTCAGAGACAGAAGGATGGGAGTTCATGGTCATCCTTGGCTACATAGGAGATTCAAGGGCAACCTGGGCTACATGAATCCTAGTGTCAAAAATGAATAAACCCAAATATTGTGTCTAAGTGTCTCTTTCTTTTTCCAAATGTGATAATTTGTTGTGTTTTTTTTTAAGAAAATGAAAAAGAAAAAGGAAAGCCTGGAGGGATGCCTATTAAATGTGATTAGTGGCTCTTGCTGGGTATTGTGGTTATGGATAACATTTTTATTATATTCACTTATTTATTTATTGTGGGGGTAGGGCACATATGTGCCACAGTGTATGTGTAGAGAGAAGAGGACAATGTGGGGGACGGTCTTTCTTTCCATCTTGTGTGTTCTGAGGCTTGAATTCAGATCATCAGGCTTGACAGCAAGAGTTTCTCCCCCTCAATAGCTCTGATTTTTTTTCTGTGTCATTTTTTTTTCCCTACTAGTGTCTTCTGAATTTCCCTTGAGAAAGCGATGTCACTTTGTATTACTTTCACTTACATTACTTAGTAGTGCCTTAAAATAATTAAAACAGAGTTTTCTTTTAGACTTATCCTTAGTCTTTGTGGAGTGAGTATGCAGAGCTGTCATGGTCAAAGAGGCAAAACCAAAGGGTCGGGGCCAGGCAGGGATGGACAATGCCTGAGAAAGTTCCCACAAGCCTGCTGAGCCTGTGCAGAAGGTTCCACATCTGTCTTAGTACATTTCCTGCTATTATGGCAGAATACCCAGGAGCCCATGATTTGTAAAGAAAAGAGGATGATTCTAGTGAAGGCCAGAAAGCTCAAGCCTGGGTGATGCCTCATGCTGCGTCATAATGCAGATGACACTAAGGTGGCAAGTGCACGCAGGAATGATGAGCAAGCTGGAAAACGGGACATGCCTTATGACAAGCTGCTTCCTAGGCAAGCCAGGCCTGAGGAGGAGCGTACCTTGATAATTTCTAATCATGTCTCACAGACCCCAGTCTCTCTTCATTCCATTATCCTGGGAACATATAGCACCATGGGTTTCCTGGTTTTGGAAGGTTCTTCTCACACATGCTGTCAGCCCAGTTCATATGTCTGCCCCTGTGGTGTGTCACGGCTGCCAGGGCATGGCTGTTCCCAGAGCAATAGAATAGTTTTCCCTGTAGGAATTCTTACTTTTTGGAGAGAGAGAGAGAGTCTCACTGTTTCCCAGATGGAATTTAAACTCACAGGCCTCCCACCTCTGCCTCCCTGCTAGCTGGGATGAGGGAACACACCTCCTATTTCTGGTGGGAATTTTTGAAAGCCCTGGTGGCCGTGGAGTCCTGACACCAGTCTCCTGTCCACACAGGTCAGCTGGACATCATCTCCATGGCTGAGACCAGTATGATGCCAGAGGAGATCGAGCTGGAGATGGCGAAAATCCAGCGTCTCCGTGAAGTCCTGGTCCGTCGAGAGTCAGAACTCAGGTTCATGTGAGTGAGTGGGGAAGCAAGGGTTGAAGTATAGAGGACAGAGGCAGCTCATTTCTTCCAGCACTTGCAAACTTTTTTTTTTTTTTTTTTTTTTTTTAGAATACAAAGGTTCTGAAATATTCAGGGCACTAAAAACAAAAGCTGGTTGATAGACCTCTGTAACTGACATGCTGGATTTCAAAACACAAACACAATTAGAAGGTATACAATCAATGTAACTTACAATAAATACTGTAGAAGAAGCAAAAGTAATTTTACTTGACAATTAAAAGAGCCTTAACACATGTACTAACACTTGTTTAAGATTCAGATCCTGCCCCAACTTTACATCTTGCTAACATAACACCATAGATAACTACAGCTAACTTCCAAATGTCTCTGAAAATGTCCAGATCCAGTCTTCCAAATGAAGACTGTTATTTCCAATATTGGATTGATTTCTAGACCAATCCATGATTGAATCTGAATAACTGGTCACCTTTAAGAACAATACAAGAGTCATTATAACTTTGGATAAGGCATATTCCATGATGAGTAAGTAAGACATTCTTGTCAGAATGACCTAAGACAGACTCAGTCTTGTTAATGAAATAAAAAAGGGGGAGAGGCAGAGAGCCTTTGGGGCTTCTTGGCAAGAATCTGTCATGGGCCAAGGTCTAGGAAATGGACTGCTTGGCAGGAATATGACATTGGCCAAGGACAAGGAAGTAGGCTTCAAGCAAGAATCTGACATTAGGCTAGGACAAAGAAGTAATTTCAGGCAGGAATCTAAATTTTAGGCTAGAACAAGGAAGTAGGCTTTAGACGTGAAAATGACTTTAGGCTAGGACAGGGAAGTAGGCTCAGGTATTTTGATCATCCTAATAAGCCCTTAGAAGCAGTGATCATGGGAGTGTTCACGTTATTGGGTTTAATGACTTGCTTGTTTTTTTGACTATTTGTGTTTATTGTCTTGCTTGTTCCTTGACTATTTGCATCTATTGTATTGCTAGACACTTAGCCTAGAACTGACCTTAATACTTGCATGTAATTAAAATGGTATAAAACCAAAAAAGAGGAGGAGGGATGGGATGGGGGTTCTAGAGAAGGGAAATGGGGAAAGGGGAGGTCATCTGCATTGTAAATAAATAAAATATCTAATAAAAAATAAAGAAAATTAAGGGCTGGAGAGATAGCTCAGAGGTTAAGAGCACTGGCTGCTCTTCCAGAGGTCCTGAGTTCAATTCCCAGCAACCACGTGGTGGCTCACAACCGTCTGTAACGGGATCGGATGCCCTCTTCTGGCATGTAGCCATACATGCAGATAAAGCACTCATATACATAAAATAAAGACATCTTTTTAAAAAAAATTTAAAAAAGAAACTTTGTGAGGCAGCTTTCTGTTCTGATAAGAAACAGCTAGGATAGTAAATTCATAAACAAAGGGTTCTCTGGACTCATTGTTTCAGTTCTGTGATCAGTTGATCTCTTTGCTGTGAGCCTGAATGAAGCAGAATACCTTGGAAAGGGAGGAAGAAGAGAAGGAGTCCTATACTCCTTTATGAAAGAATTCCCCTCAAGACCTAACTTCCTCTTACTAGACTCCACCACCTTCTAACAGCTCCATGCTTGGGACCAATCTTTTAATACATGGGTCTGTGGGAGAGATTGTAGATCTATAATACAGAATTATGACAAACCCTAAGCCCTAAGTTAGTAAATCCAGACCACTAGGAGCTTTCTCTGAAGCCTTGTTTCTGCAAAGATTTCTGGGGAACTCTGTAATGGTTCATTTTGATTGCCAACTGGAATGGATTTAGAATCACCCAGGGGACACAGCTCTGGGTATGTATGAGGGAGTTTCTGCAGGGGTTTAACTGAGGTGGAGTGACCATTGCTCAATGTGAGGCGCACCACTCATTGGGCAGGAAACACAGACTGAATGAAAAAGGAGACAGGAGAAAGCCATTTGGGTAAGAACACTCACCTCTCTGCTTCCTGATAGTAGATGTGATATGTCCAGCTGTCTCAGGTTCCTGATGCCATATGATGGAATGCACCCACAAATCGCAGGCCCAAATGAGTCCTTCCACTCTTCAATTACTCTTTGTTAGCTATTGTATCGTAACAGGAAAAGTAACTATGATGCTCACAATATTGATATTTTTTGAGACTTCCCATGGATCCTAGCTCACACTAAGAGCTTCCTAACAAAAAGATATATCAAGGCACCCAGGCCAATGAAATCAAGTTATTTGCCACAGTCAGATTAAAGGCTATAGTCAGGTACATAGCCTCGTCATAATCCTTTAGCTTTCAGTGCTATGTGTTTCCACATCTGAATACCTAGTGTGTCTTCCCTCTAGCTTGCCCTCTGGCTCTGAACCTACAAAATGGCATTTTGAGATTTCTTTGCTGAGGTTTGTTTATCTTTATGAAGTTTCCTAGAAGAAGTCACAGAGCCCCTGGGTATCACAACCCTCCCATACCTTTCCACCCCCCACCACAGCAGCCAGCAGGCAGTTGAAGGCTAATGTTGGGTCTGTTCTCCTCCTGGACAGTCTTGTCCCTCCCTTCCTGTCCTGCTGCTATAATCTAAGGCTCATTGCCTTTCCTTTCATCCCAGCCAGGGATCAATCACATCATTAGCTTGTAATAACTCCTGCAGCCCTTGGCTGCCTGGCTTAGCTTCCTGTTGTCTCATATCCCTCCTCGTTTCTACTGTTTATCTGAGTTCCAGAAAATTAAGTATCTTCAGCCTCCCAGTGGGGTATGCTGGTTATCTCTATGCTCCACCCGATGGTTGGATTTTCATAAAGGGGATGTGTGGCCTGCCTCTCAGCTTGCTCCAGGCATTTGCAGCATTTAATCAGCCTGAGTCAGAACTGCATTAGGCAATAAAGATAATTGTGTGAAGGATATATCTCAGAATATACCTCGGGTCCTTGGATTCTAATATCTCCAAAGCTGTACTTGAACCCTAGAACCATGTCATTAAGAAGCATAATGTTTGAGGAAAAGTGCAAGTCCCAGGAACCTGACCAAGATCCCATGAGGAACAGCAGATGCACATACTGTAAACAGCAGCTATGCTTGGGAAGATTCCCTGTATATTGATGTATTGATTCTCACAAGTTTGGAGGCAGATGATGATTCCCTGTGTGTTGATGTATTGATCCTCACAGCTCTGGAGGTAGATGATGTCTTATACTCATTTTATAGATGAGAAACTGGGGCATAGAGAGGTTAAGTCACTATGCCTAGGCTTGCATAGCTTCTAATAAACAGCTAATAGTGATATGACCTGGGCTCTCTTACAGATGAGGATAGGAACAAATCAATGGTTTTAGGTCTAGTATCTATTACCAACTGTGTGGCCTAGGACAAATATTTGCCCTGATGGAGCCTCAGTTTCTCCATTTGTACAAAGAGGACAGTTATGTCTTCCTAGTAGTGCTGTAGCAAAGGGCAAAATAGAAAGGCACATATGAAAATGGGTGGCTCTTTCCTTTAATCCCTGGCACTATGCTCTGAGGGTGGGTGAGGTACCATGATGGCTTTCTCTCCTTTGGATTCCTCTCTGAAAGCTCCTCCCCTGGGAGAAGCTTAGGTGGAGGGGCTGCCCCAAGAGTCTCTGAAGATGGGCTGCCTCTGGATGTAGCTGTAATAAATCTGTAGGGCTGAGTGGTAGAGTGAGTGCTTGCCTAGTTGTAAAGGAAGCCCTGGGTTCATTCCCCACACTACAAGCCAGTAACCCTAGCACTCATGGACAGACCAGAAATTCAAGGTTATCCTTGGCTACATAAGCCTGAAGGCCAGCCTGGGCTACATGAGACCCTGTTTTAAAATTGAACAAGTCCAACTTTACCACTGTGCCAAAACTATATCATTCTTTTAATTAACAATCTGTGTCTTTCTCTTCCCTTTAACCTGTTAGGAGCTTCAAGCTAAGAGCAAAACAAAATACAGAATGTTTATGTAACATGTCTCAGCCACACTCTTCCCTGCTGCACTCTAATTTTAAATAGTGTATCTCAGAATAGAACACTGGTGCTTGAGCCAAGTTTGAAAATGCTGGGCTGCATCCTGCCTTTTGAGAACTCTGGAGGGTAGGTGGTGTCATGGTTATGTGTTCCAGAGCAGGTAGAGGTAGGCAGTGAATGGCTCCACTCCTACCATCCTCAGATCTGAGAGTCACAAAGTCTGAGCTCACTCAACCTTACCAGTTCTTCTGTCTGGTGGCATGGGCCACTTGCCCCACATGAAGGGATACTCTTAATTACAGATGATCTAAAAAGGATCTTATTTGGACAAAAGATGAAGAAACTGGAGGAGCAGTAAGGGAACTGAGGAAGATCTGGAGAGAATAGGAATGGATGGAGGAACAAGAGAGATGAGAGAAGGCAGATAACAAGTTAGCTAGATTTCTGTTCCTATTTTGTTTGTTTTAAGGTTGCGTCTTCTTATGTAGTTCCTGAGTACTGGGATCACTGGAGTATATTGTTGCCCTCATGCCTAACTCCCCTGAGGAATTTCTGAATGTTTTAGGGGTTGTGGGGTGAGTTTAGGTTGGATGAAGAGAGCTCAGGCCTGGAGCCATGACACAGGGTAGGATGCAGCATAAGGTCAAAGGGTCAAACATCTCACACACACAAAAAGATTGTCTAGATGCTCAGTGTGTTGCTACACATTTGTTATCACAGCATTTGGGAGGCAGAGGCAAGAGGCTGCTGAGTTGAAGATCAGCCAGGTCTATATAGTAAAACCCTCTTCCCACACATAAACCCACAAAAACAACTCTCCAGTCTTTGAAGTAGGATCTTGAACATGCCAGGTGAGTGTTCTACCACTGAGCTATTGTAAGAATGTAATTTCAGGTCTCAGCTTGAATGTAAGAATTTCAGATCTCAGCTTAAACTTAAAGTTAAAAGATCCTTAAGTTTGAGTTTCAGTTTACACTCAAATATTAGCTGCCCCCGAGGCACATCCCGGGAGGAACACATTCCAAAGACTCAAACAAACATTCCAGGTAGAAGGGCCCAAGATAAGAGTTTATCAGGGAGATGAGCCCTTAACACAGTACACCTGGGTAAACAGACGCCACTTAAGCTGACCCTCTTTGTTGTAAAAGATAAGGTGCAAATTTGAGTTACCTAGAAATCGGGCCTGGGAGCGGCTGTGTGAAATCTTTTACGGTTATTGTCTGAAAAGTAATTAACTGTCCTTGTGAACTCTAAAAATGGTATATAAGCTGCTTGTAGCTTCAGCTTGGGGTTCCTCTTGTCTGCATACAGGGGAACCCCAGTATACTGGTTATCATCTTATCATCAATAAGCCTCACGTTATTGCAGCAAATCCCGTCCGTGAGTGTTTCTGGGGGAGCGTGTCCCCTGGTTTTGGATCTTTAGGTCCAACACTATATCCCAAACTCAATACTTTGATTTTGTTGTTGCTGCTTTGAAACACAGATTGCTATATCACATCAAGAAATAAAGAGCCGGGAAGTGGTGGCACACGCCTTTAATCCCAGCACTTGGGAGGCAGAGGCAGGTGGATTTCTGAGTTCAAGGCCAGCCTGGTCTACAGAGTGAGTTCCAGGACAGCCAGGGCTACACAGAGAAACCCTGTCTCAAAAAACCAAAAAAGAAATAAAGATAGAAAAACACATGGGGGAGCACAAAAATCCTTACATGTGAGCAGCAGACAAAGATGCCACAATGCTCATAACAAGAGTCTTGTTTGCAATAGAACACTCAAAGCAAACCCAGAAGCAACTCAAATCTTATCAAGGTAGAGAGCACAAATTGTTTGTGACCTAGTTATATGTGGAAATAATATACAGCCATGCATCAGCATCAGCATCAAGCATGCACACAGTATATCTCACAAGCAAAGGATGTACTGAAGAGCCCCCAGTCTACTGGTAACACACTTGGTGCAGAAACATGAGAACCTATGACTATGGGAATCCCCAGAACCTACATAAAAAAGAAGTGAATGGTGGTGGTGGTAGTGGCAATTCGTGTCTATATTTCTAGCCCTGGGAGGTTCAGACAAGAGGACCCCTAAGGTTTACCAGCCAGCCAGCCTATCTTAATCAGTGAGATACAGGGCAATGAGAGAGCCTGTTTTATAAAATAAGGTAGGTGGCCTCTGAGGAAGGACACTAAGGCTCCCCCCTGGCCTCCACACGCATGTGCATATTCAGACTCAACAACAAAAAGCATGGTTGGTAAAAGACTTGCTGGTGAGAGTCTTGGAGCTCATTAACTCTGTGATCTAGCAAGAAAGGAAAAGTCATGCACACACACACCACGATAAAACAGAAAGGCACTCTGACCCACAAATTTTATCAATTTCACATGTGCACATGCATACATAAATTCATATATACACACATACCTACATACATATACACATACCTACATACATACACACACATACATACATATAAACATATATACATCTATATACATGCATTTGGTAGATGGAACAGGGCTCCAAAGTACTGGTTTTCACACTTTATTTTTGTTCTCAGTTTTTATACCTTTTCAGACAAAAGTTCTCTATGTAAGAAAAAATTATACTGCAGATAATATGTTACGCAAAAGGGAGTTACACCAGGACAACTGATTACATGGTTTCTTTAACATTTAAATTCCATAAGTTCATAGTAAGTTCAAAGCAATAGATCAATAAGTCATAGATCAATAAGGTTTAAGGAGTTATATCAGAATGGTTTATATGTCTTTCCCTTAAGACTTGTACCTGACTAAACATTTCTTATCTATTTTCTAGCTCCACAAGCTTCTTATAAGTTTAAAGCAATAGTTTTTAAGGAAGGTTTTTGTCATTGTCTTGTGTCTTATTATTTTGGAGTCTGGTATTGATAAACTAGTCAATCATTTATTTTCTGTTCTTGCACTCATAATAAATTGCCCAATCATAGTTTATGGTCTTAGTTAGCAAGATTAGTGGTCACATTCCTAACCTAGAAGGAAAGTTTCCCTTGATTGTAAATTTGTTCCAAGCCTATTTCTCTTCTTAGTGCTATTAGCTCATGACATAGGAAGGTTTAACAGAACTCTATTCAGAACTCTATTTGCAACTTATTTTTTATTCTACAAGTGGTTTAAAATTATTTGAATCAATTCAGGAGTTCTATAAAATCATTATCAGGAATTATGAAATCATCAGTTCATCTGAACAGCATCATTATATGAAAGTACATCTTCATATTGATTGTGTAGGAAATTTGCCCAACAGAATGAGTAAATGCCCAGGGAACTGTAGACAGTGAAGGGTTTTCTATGCCATGTCAGATAAATGAGGAATATGGCATGGAAAGGCATATCTGCACAAAGCAAGTCCCTAGGGTCCTTGCCTCTTTAAAGCACACCCATCACAGCCATGGTGGGGAGATGGTAGGCCATCTCCAGAAAGCTCACTTGCTTACCACAGCCTTCCCTGCATGGCTTCTGACAGGTTCTAGGGATCAAGTTGTCAGGCTTATGCAGCAATTGCTTTTACCAGCTGAGCCATCACCCTGTCCCCACCGCTCAGGCGTTTATAAGGGCACTGAGCCCATCCTCTAGGGCAGAGCTCTCTGACCTATCACCTCATAAATGTCTTATCAGTTAATGCTGTTGCTGGGGATTGAATTTCATTCAACATTAACTCTCATCTCTGTTAGCATTCTTCAACCCTGACCCTCCCCTTCATGCTTCCTTCAGCTTATCACTTCACAGATGTGCCAGGCCCCCTCTTCCATGGGGACATTTGTGTCCCTGCTTTCACCTGTTTATGTCTGGTCAGTGTTTTGCCTGAGCTCAGCTTAGATCCCCAGTTCCTGCCCTACTTTCCTTCCCCAGGACTATGGTCTGAACAGGGTACATTCCCTGCCTATATTGATCACTAAATAGGAAGAGGAATTAGTGCCTATAACGGTTAATCTTCATTGTCAACTTGACAGGATCTAGAATTACCTGGGAGACATACCTTTGAGAATGTCCACAAGGGAGTTCCTAGATTGGGTAATTGAGGTATAAAGGCCCATTCTGAATGTAGGCTGGGTTTTCAGATTTGTTGTTTATAAACCACCTAGTAAATGAGTCCACAGTGGTTCCAGTGAACTATAATCCCTGAATAATGCTTCTTCTTTGTGATGGTTTGTATATGCTCAGCCCAGAGAGTGGCACTATTAGAAGATATGCCCCTGTTGGAGTAGGTGTGGTCTCATTGGAATAGGTCACCGTGAGTGTGGGCTTTAAGACTCTCATCCTAGCTGCCTGGAAGAGAGCCTTCTATTAGCAGCCTTCAGATACAGAACTCTCAGCCCTGCCTGCACCATGCCTGCCTGGATGCTGCCATGCTCCCACTTTAATGATAATGGACTGAACCTCTAAACCTGTAAGCCAGCCTCAATTAAATGTTGTTCTTTATAAGACTTGCCTTGACTGAAGAAGCTGAAGGGGTTTGCAACCCCATAGAAAGAAGAACAATATCAACCAACTAGATCCTCCAGAGTTCCCAGAGACTAAACCACCAACCAAAGAAGACACCAACATGGATGGACTCGTGGCTCCAGCTGCATATGTAGCAGAGGATGGCTTTATCTGGCATCAATGGGAGGGGAGGCCCTTGGTTCTGTGATGGCTCAATTCCCCAGTGTAGGGGAATGCCAGGGCAGTAAGGAGGGAGTAGGTGGGTGGGTGAGCTTCCCTCATAGAAGCGGGGGAGGGGGGGATGTGATAGGGGGTTTGTGGAAGGGAAACTGGGAATGTAATAAAATATAAATAAATAAAATATCAAAAAAAAGAAGACTTGCCTTGGTCATGGTGTCTGTTCACAGCAGTAAAACCCTAACTAAGACATTCTTGTTGCAGAGTTCAGATTGATGATTCTACCAGAGAAGTTACCTCACCCTTCCCCATCTCTGTCCAGCCCTAGCAATGTCACTGTGTTCCTGAGTTTGTGTGTTCATGTATTTGCAAGTGCACATACGTATGTGCACATATGTGTGGAAGCACATACATTATTGTTATTCAGGCTCCTGATATACAGTCACTATTTTTATGTGTTTATATGTGTCCTTTCACATCTGAGTTGGTACATGTCGAGGCCAGAGGATATCCTCTTTAGGAACAATATCCACCTCCTTTGAGACAGGGTCTCTCATTGGCCTGTAGTTCATCAACTTGACTAGAATGATCAGTCATCAAGCCCAGAGATTCTCCTGTCCACATCACCACAGTTCAGGGATTATAGGTACCCATTACCAAGGCTGACATTTTTATTTGTGTTTGTAAGTCTGAATATGACTTCCACATGTCCCTTATTGGATACTCATCTCAGCTAGGGCCACCAACACTGAGTAATGTACATCATTATTTACAACATTAGTGGCAATGTTGTTGGCCCCTGATATACGGCCAAACTTAGCACTGACATCACTGTCTTCACTTATGAGTGGGTCAGATCTTTGCTTACTGCTTCTCCCATTGTCAGGTTGTCCCATTTCAAGCTGCCCTGAAGTCAGTGGGTGTGAGCAGTATAGCTCTCATGGCCATGGGAGGGTGTGCCCAGGCTTCAGGAACAGACAGTGCTGCTACAGCTCTCAGTGTAGACATTTTGGAAAGTAGATTTTCTTCCTTGTGGCTGTGGGGACAAGGTATAGAGATCCAGTCTTTATGCAATTTCCACTTGTTCTCTTTACTGTCTTGGAGGCCAGAAGTCTTGGCAATCACCTCCCAAGAACACAGTTGAGGCATCTAAGATACTCCTGGGTTTGCCTAGGCTCCTGGGAGAGATCCTTTCCTCGCTTCTGCAGCTATGTTTCTTGATGTTTTGTGAAATTTCCCTGGGGAGACATGAGCAAACATTTACTCAGACTGGTCTCAGCAGACCAAAGTAATGATTTTGACAAGCTAGCTTGGTGAACCAACAAGCTTACTGGGCCTATTTAAGGAGCAAGACTGAGGAGTTACTTACAGGAGCCTAGATGACCACAAACAGCCACACCCCTGAAAAGTTTCATGTTAGCATGGATGACCCTGGATCACTCAGGGCTGCATATATGGGTCTCTTCAGTTAACCTTTTGTGTTAGTTTGAATATGCTGGGCCTATGGACAGTGGCTCTATTAGGAAGTGTGGCCTTGTTGGAGGAAGCGTGTCATGGGGGGGATAGACTTAAAGAGTCTCTTTCTGGCTGCTTTGGATCAAGTACCATGTCTGCCTGGTGTGCTGTCATGCTCCTACCAGGATGATTAATGGACTGAACCTCTGAAACTGTACGCCAACCCCAACTAAATGTTGTCCTTTATAAGAACAGCCTTGGTCATGCTGTTTCTTCATAGCAATGGAAATCCAAACTAAGACAAAAGATGATGACAGGGACTGGGGTATTGCTGTAATAGGTCTAACCATGCTTTTATTTGGAAGAATGTGGATTTTAAGAACGTGAAAAGCAGTGGAATGCTTTAAGTGGGGCTTAATGGGTCATACTAGTAGAAGCACGGAAGACAGTGATGCTGAGGCTATTTTGAACTGTGGGGACCTAGATGAAGAGGTTTTAGAGGACAGGAATTTTAGTATATGGCCTAGAGACTGTTCTTGTGATATTTTAGTAAAGAATGTGGCCACTTTTGCTCTTGTTCAAAGAATTTGACTGAGGCTAAGGTAAGAGATTCAGATTAATTGTATAGACAAAGAAAGTCCCAAATCAACCAACTTTAGACTTTATCCTATGGTTCACTCTTATGAGGAATGTTTTCATCAAGCATCAAATGTAGCTGAATCCTTTGTTCAAGGAGATATACAGATTAAAGGAGTGTTGACCTCAGGGCAAGATCCCACCCAAGTAAGTTTAATGGTTTGTTTGTTTGCTTGCTTGCTTGCTTGTTTGTAGTTGAGCAAGAGATAGTTATATCATATTAGTTATTATTATTACCTGATTGTTGTTTTCATTTGGACTTTTAATATGGAATGAACTACAATCCAGAAATTGAAGGCATACATACTTATGATTCAGATCTTGAGGCAGGAAAACATAGGCTTTTGATCTAGATCTTGAGGGATAGTGGTTATGAAAAGCTTAGTGATGTGATGGTACATGCCTTTAATCCCAGGAGACAAAGACGATCGGATCTTAGAGTTCAAGGGCCACCTGGAACAGAACAAGTTCCAAGTAGAGAAGCGCTTAGGTCTTTGCATAGTAATACAAGCCTTTAATCCCAGCATTCAAGAAACAAAGCCATGCAGATTTCTACCATTCAAGATCAGTCTACAGAGCAAGTTCCAGGACAGCCAAGCTTAGGTAATGAGGGAGTTAGAAACAGAAAGCTGGTGATGATAAAATAGAACATGGCAGGGAGTATGTTCTAGCCCCAGCAAGCAGCAGAACATAACAGCTTTGGCCATATGGCTCTGGCTTTAGAGTCAAGAGTAGAAGGGTTATTGGGATAATTGATACTGGTTAGCTGGAGCTGAGAAATTAGCTGTGATTAAGAAGAGACCAGCAGGGCTGGAGAGATGGCTCAGAGGTTAAGAGCACTGACTGTTCTTCCAGAGGTCCTGAGTTCAATTCCCAGCAACCACATGGTGGCTCACAACCATCTGTAATGGAATCCAATGTCCACTTCTAGTGTGTCTGAAGACAGCTACAGTGTACTCATATACATGAAATAAATAAAATAAATCTTAAAAAAAAAAAAGAAAAAGAAGAAGAGACCAGCACCACTGAGGTGAAATCTTCTGGGAAGTGTTTTCTGAGAATACAAGGAAACTGTGTTCCAAGACAACCAAAGTTGTACCTCATGCTGTAGCTGGACTTGGTAATGTGTAAGAGTCACTCAAGTGGAACTGATTTTGAAGCCATGAAGAGGTCATGGAAAGCAACTGAGGCTTGACACTGTGAGAGACCAGGAAAGGCCACTGGTAAAGGTTCAGCCTCAGTGGCAGTTGAAAGCCCAAGACTGAAGAGGTCAAGTTGAGGCTTGGCACCATGAAGAGAGCCTATGAGAGGGTATTGATAAAACCTAATTGCAGTGGAAACCCCCAACATATTGGAGATGCCAACACCACGGGATGACAACCAAGAACAGCAGCAACATTGGAGTGGAATCAACCAGAGCCTAGAGTGCTACAGAAGGCAGAGCTTGAGAGGTCACCCAAGCCCTTTGGAGGAGCTCAGGATATCATGTGTGGATTCCAGACATTGGAATAAGAAGTTATGAAGTTGAAGTTGCCTTGGATACCTCAAGATGTAAGATGTTAAAGATGCCAAAGCCATGGGATACTTGCAGAGGAAAGCTGCTAACAGGGAGTGGAACCAGCCCAAGATCGAGAAGTGTGCTGCAGTCATCATAGCTGGAAGGAGTTGGACATCAGATGTGGAGATGAAGAGTTGGAGTTTGCGCAATTGGTTTTTGGTCTTGCTTTGGTCCAGTTTTTTTTTCACTATGATATTTTGGATGGTAATATATGTCCTGTGCCATGATATGTTGGAAGTATGTGATCTGCCTTTTGATTTTGATTTTATACGGTATTACAGTTAAGAGATTGCATGAATCTCAGAAGAGACTTTGAACTTTGGACTCTTTATTGTTCACTTTACATCCTGTGCTTTGCCCTCTCCTCTCCTAGCCACACCCTCACACAATCTTTTCCCCCTCCTCTTCTCCTCTGAGACAGTTGGGAATGACCCTGGGTATACCCCCACATTGGCACATCAAGTCTCTGAGGGTCTAGGTGCATCCTTTCCAATTGAGGCCAGTCAAGGTAGTCTAGGTAGAAGAACATAGTCCATGTACAGGCAACAGCTCTTGGAATATCCCCCACTCCATTTGTTCAGGACCCACAATGAAGACCAAGCTGCACATCTGCTACATATCTACAGGGGGACCTAGGTCCAGTCTGTGTATATTTTTTAAGTCTCTAAGAGCCCCAAGAATCCTGGTTAGTTGACTCTTGGTCTTCCTGTGGAGTTCCTATTTCCTTAGGGCCTGCAATTCTTCCTCTTGTTCTTCCATAAGAGTTCCCAAGCTCTTTCTAATGTTTGACTGTAGGTCTCTGCATCCATCTGAGTCAGTTAATGGGTGGAGGCTCTCAGAGGACAGCCACGCTAGGCTCCTATCTTCAAGCATAACACAGTATCATTAATAGTGTCAGGAAATGGTGCTTGCCCATGGGATGACTCTCAAGTTGAGCTGGTTATTGGTTAGCCATCCTCTCAGTCTCTACTCCATCCCCCATCCCTGACTTTCTTGTAGACAGGATAAATTTTGGGTCAAAAGTTTTGTGGGGAGGTTTGTGCCCCTATCACTGGGGTTCCTGCCTGGCTACAGAAGGTGGCCTCTTCAGGTTCCACATCCCCAGTGCTGTGAGTCACAGCTAAGCCCCCCCCCTCCCCGTTGATTCTTGGATACCTCCCTTATCCCAGGTCTGTCACATCCTGGAGATGCCCCCCACCTCCTCACCCCCATCAGTTGCAGATTTCCATTCATTCTCCTGGCAATTTAGCCATCTCTCCTGTCCCTCCCTACACCTGATCCTGAACCCCTCCCCAACCCCCTCACAGTTCCCTCTCCCATCTAGTTCCTTCCCTCCATCTGCCTCTTATGGCTATTTTATCTCCTCTTCTAAATGAGATTCAAGCTTCTTTGCTTGGACCTTCTTTCTTGCTTATCTTTTTTGGGTCTGTGGAGTGTAACGTGGTACCTGTATTTTATGGCTAATATCCACTTACAAGTTAGTGCATACTAATGCATGTCCTTTTGGGACTGGGCTTACCTTACTCAGGATGATATTCTCAAGTTCCATGCATTTGCCTGCAAAATTCATGATGTCTTTGGATTTTTTTAAGATTTATTTATTTTATGTATATTTATTTTATGTATATTTTATGTACACTGTAGCTGTCCTCAGACACACCAGAAGAGGTCATTAGATCCCATTACAGATGGTTATGAGCCACCATGTAGTTGCTGGGAAATGAACACAGGACCTCTGGAAGAGCAATCAGTGCTCTTAATTGCTGAGCCAGTTCTCCAGCCCAATGTCTTTGTTTTTAATAGCTAAACAGTATTCCATTGTGTAGATGTATCACATTTTCTGTATCCATTCTTCAGTTGAGGAACATCTAGGTTGTTTCCAGTTTCTGGCTGTTTAAGTAAAGTTGATATGAACATTGTTGAGGAAGTACCTTTGTGGGTCAGTAAAGTATCTTTTTGGGGTATATGCTTAAGAGTGGTATACCTATGTCTTGAGGTAGAACTATTCCCAGTTTTCTGAAAAACTGCCAAATTGATTTCCAAAGTTATTGTACAAGTTTTCACTCCCACCAGCAATGTAGGAGTGTTCTCCTTGCTCCATATCCTCACCAGCATATGATATCACTTAAGTTGTTGATTTTAGCCATTCTGACCCACCAGTAAGATAGAATCTCAGAGTTGTTTTGCTTTGCATTTCCCTGACCACTAGAGACTTTAAACATTTCTATAAGTGCTTTTCAGCCATTTGAGATTCCTCTATTGAGAATTTTCTGTTTAGTGCTGTACCCCATTTTTAATTTTTTATTGGTTATTTTATTTATTTACATTTCAAATGTTATCCCTCTTCTCAATATTCCCTCCACAAACCCCCTATCTCCCTCTCCCCTGCTTCTATGAGGGTGCTCCCCCTCCTACCCATTCTTGCCTCACTGCCCTAGAATTCCCCTACACTGGGGCATCGAGCCTTCACAGGACCAAGGGCCTCCCCTCCCATTGATGCCCAACAAGTCCATCCTCTGCCACATATGCAGCTGGAGCCATGGGTCCCTCTATGTATACTCTTTGTTGGTGGTTTAGTCCCTGGGAGCTCTGGGGGGTCTGGTTGGTTTTTATTGTTGTTCTTCCTATGGAATTACAAACCCCTTCAGCTCCTTCAGTCCTTCCCCTAACTTCTCCATTGGGGTCCCCATGTTTAGTCCGATGATTGGTCATGAACATCCATACCTGTATTGGTCAGGCTCTGGCAGAGCCTCTCAGGAGACAGCTATACCAGGCTCCTGTCAGCAAATGCTTCTTGAAATCAGCAGTAGTGTCTGGGTTTGGTGTCTGCAGATGGGATAGATCCCTAGGTGAGACGGTCTCTAGATAGCTTTTCCTTTAGTCTCTGCTTCACTCTTTGTCCCTGCATTTCCTTTAAACAGGAGCAATTCTGGGTTAATATTTTTGAAATGAGTGGGTGGCCCCATCCCTCAACTGGGAGACATGCCTAATCCATTTTTAAATTGGATCATTTGGGTTGTCGGTGTCTAATTCCTTGATTTCTTCATAAATTTTGGATATTAGCCCTATGTCAGATGTAAAGTTGGTGAAGATCATTTTCCAATCTGTAGGCTGTCATTTTGTTCTGCTGATAATAGCCCTTGCCTTATGGAAGCTTTTTAGTTTCATGAGGTCGGATTTATCAGTTGTAGGTCTTAGTTCCTGAGCCCTTGGTGTTCTGTTCAATAAATTGTCTCCTGTACCAATATATTCAAGGCTATGCCCCAGTTTCTCTTCTATGAGATTTATTGTATCTGGTTTTACGTTGAGGTCCTCGATCCACTTGGACTTGAGTTTTGTGTAGGGTGATAAATATTTTAACCTTCTGCATGTAGACATCCAGTTAGACTAGCACCATTTGTTGACAATGCTTTTCCCCCATTGTATGGTTTTGGCTTTTTTATTAAAAGTTAAGTGTCCATAGGTGTGTGGGTTTATTTCTGGGTCTTCAATTCTATTTCATTGATCAATGCCTGTTTCTGTACCAATACCATGCAGTTTTTATAACTACTGCTCTGAAGTATACCTTGAAGTCAGGGATGGTGACTCTCCCAGAAGATCTTTCATTGTTCAGGATTGTTTTGGCTACCCTGAGTATTTTTGTTTTTCTGTACAATGTTGAGAATTGCTCTTTCAAGGTTTATGAAAAATTGTGTTGAAATTTTGATGGGGATTGCATTGAATCTGTAGATTGCTTTTGGTAAGATGGCCATTTTCACTATGGTGATCCTACCTATCTATGAGCATGGGAGATATTTTCATCTTCTAATATCTTCTTCAATTTCTTTCTTCAGGGACTTGAAGTTCTTGTCATATAGATCTTTTACTTGCTTGGTTAGAGTTACATCAAGACATTTTATATTATTCATAGCTATTATAAAGGGTGTTATTTGTGTAATTTCTTTCTTGGCCCATTTATCATCTGTATAAAGGAAGGCTATTGATTTCTTTGAGTTAATTTTGTATTCAACCACTTTGCTGAAGGTGTTTATCAGCTGTAGAAGTTCTCTGGTAGAATTTTTGTGGTTGCTTATGTATACTTTCACCTCATCTGCAAATAGTGATACTTTAACTTCTTCTTTTCCAATTTGTATACCCTTGATCTCCTTTAGTTGTCTTATTGCTCTGGCTAGAACTTCAAGTCCAACATTGAATAGATAGTGAGAGAGTGGGCAGCCTCCTCTTGTCCCTGATTTTTACTGAAATTGCTTTAAGTTTCTCTCTATTTAATTTGATGTTGGCTATTGGTTTGCTGTATATTGCTTTGATTATGTTTCATGGTATTCCAAAAGACCTAACCTAAGAATAACAGGAATAGAAGAAGGTGAAGGGGTCCAGAAAATATTTTCAACAAAATCATAGAAGAAAATTTTCCAACCTAAAGAAAGAGATACTTATAAGCATGCAAGAAGTTTATAGAGTACCAATTAGACTGGACCAGAAAAGTAAATTCTCCTGCTATATAATAATCAAAACACAAAATCTACAGAACAAAGAAAGAATATTAAAAGCACCAAGGATAAAAGAACAGGTAACATTCAAAGCAGATCTTTCAGAATTATACCCTACTTCTCAACAAAGACTCTAAAAGCTAGAAAGACCTAGACAGATATCTTGCAACCTCTAAAAAAACCACAGATACCAACCTAGACTACTATACCCAGGAAAACTCTCATTCACCACAGATGGAGAAAACAACATTTTCAAGACAAATCCAAATACAAACAATATCTATCCACAAATCTAGCCCTACAGGAAATACTAGAAGGAAAACTCCAACCCAAGGAGGATAACTACATCCAAGAAAACACAGGAAATAAGTAATTATATACCAGCAAAAACAAGGGAAGCATGCAGAAAGACACACACACACCACCACCACTACCACCACCACCACCACCACCACCATCAACAACAACAACAAAATAACAGGAATTAACAATCACTGGTCATTAATATCTCAATATTAATGGACTCAATTCCCTAATAAAAAGATACAGGCTAACAGAATGACTGCAAAAACAGGATCCATAATTCTGTTGAGCACAAAAAACACACCTCCACAATAAAGACAAACATTACATCAGAGTAAGGAGCTGGACAAAAGTTTTCCAAGCAAATGAACCCAAGAAGCAAGCTGGAGTAGCCATTATAATATCTAATAAAATAGACTTCCAACCAAAATTAATCAAAAGATACACTTTGTACTCATCAAAGGAGAAATCTACCAAGATGACCTCTTAATTCTGAACATCTATGCCTCAAATACAAGGGCAAAAGAAACATTGTAAAAGAAATTTGTAAAAGAAACATTGTTGCCGGGCGGTGGTGGCGCACGCCTTTAATCCCAGCACTCGGGAGGCAGAGGCAGGCGGATTTCTGAGTTCGAGGCCAGCCTGGTCTACAGAGTGAGTTCCAGGACAGCCCGGGCTATACAGAGAAACCCTGTCTCGAAAAAACCAAAAAAAAAAAAAAAAAAAAAAGAAACATTGTTAAAGCTTAAATTGCACATTGAACCCCACACATTAATAATGGGAGACTTTAATACCCAAATCTCACCAATTGTCAGACCATCTAGACAAAAACTAAACAGAGAAATAATGAAACTAACAGACACTATGAATTCAATGGAGCTAACAGACATCTATAGAATATAGAATATAGAATACCCAACTTTTGTCCTCAGTAAGTGCAGCTAACTACTGAGCCATCTCTCCAGCCCCCTTTATGGCATTTTCACACAAAATTTGTTTAAGCTGATTTGATTCCGTCTCTTCCCCTTCACCCTATCCTAGCCTCTTTCCATTTTCATGCCTCATACTTGTATCTTGCTGCCCTGCCTACCCTATCTTTTGGAGAGTTGTTTGTTTTATTGTATTTTGTTTTGAGATCGGGTCTCACTATGTAGCCCTGGCTATGCTGGAATTATAGACAGACCAAGATGGCCTCAAACTCACAGAGATCTGCCTGCCTCTGCCTCCCAGCGCTGAGATTAAAGGTGTGTGCCATTACTCCTGGCCTTACTCTTACTCTTTCTTGTCACCTCTTTTTCCCTTTTTGTGATCTCCTTTCTGGTTTCATAGCCTGTCCCATTCATTCACTCACTTAGATACAAACACATGAACATGATAAAATGAGGTCTACATATGAGACAGCATATGATTTCTATTTCTAAGTCTGGGTCCCTTCACTTACTATAATAGTTTTCAG
Source organism: Grammomys surdaster (assembly GCF_004785775.1). Classification (NCBI taxonomy): domain Eukaryota; kingdom Metazoa; phylum Chordata; class Mammalia; order Rodentia; family Muridae; genus Grammomys; species Grammomys surdaster. Next base: position 605,868 of record NW_021604753.1, on the reverse strand, counting down.
ACCCTTCTACTTTCTGCAAACTTCATAATTCAGTTCTGACACTGTGTCCTGAAGTAAGCACCAGGTAGCATAAACTAAAGGGCTCTGCTCCATCAACCTGACTGAAATGCTTCAAGGCTCTCAACCCTCTCCCTTTCTGACTAAAGCACCAGAGGTTATCACAACACCCTGTAAGTTTAACACTGTACCAAAATGATTCAGATCTCAAGAAAATACCCACATTTCTGTGGTCCTGTGTCCATTGCTTTTTCCTTCTCATGGTGTGCATGCACACTGCACTGGGAGGATGAAGCAGAGTCTGGAGTAGGCAGGATCCAGGACCAGCTGGGAATGAGTTTTAGGAGAGGGGGTTCCCTGTGGATCTTAGTATTACAGCTCTTTTAGGCAAAGTCCTTCTCTAACGATCTTCAATGAAACAGCTCTCTAAGAGGATCTTAACTTGTGCATATTTCTTTATTCTGAGTGGGCTTGTACGCATGTGGGGTGAACAAAGGGTTATATAGTTTGGGAGAAGAGGTAATATCCAGGGTAGGCAAAAGCCATTAGCTGACGACTTAAGGTACTGAGATGCCTCATTAACATGGGGAGATATTCCAGGAATTTCAGGTGCAGAATTATATGACATTCCTCAGGTGTGGGATCCAGGATCCCCCAGAGAAGAGGAAGCTCTGCTGACAAATGGAGTCCGCCATTTTGCACCAAGTTCGGGGCTCTCAGGTAATGTCAGACTTTGACCTTAGCAGCAGTTTCTGACATATTTCCTGGTTTATTACAAAAGAAACAACTCAGAAACAACCATGTAGAATAAATATGTGAGGCAAATGTGGGCAGAGGAGCTGAGTAGAGCTCCTATGGCCTCTCTGTGTGCTCCCACTTTTTCTGACCTCAGTCTATCCATGACCTCATACTGCCTGAAACTCCGGTTCAGTAGACTTTGTGAACCACCCCTTCCTAGCATCATGCCCCTCTCTATGGGTCCTAGAGAGTAATGAAAATGCCCCTCTTATAATTAGATCTTTCTGGTGACCAGTTCATCATCACGCAGCTATATAGCATCTTTGGCCCAAGTCACATCTTTATAACTGAATGTAATCAAAAGGGAATTGTTGTGAAAGTCAGAAGTTGCTTATCACTTAGAAAATCTCAGGAGTTGTGAACTTTGTAATAACCTGGGACAGAGACCAGATGTGTCTTCTATCAGACCACTCTTGTTTTCTTAGAATAAATTACTCTAAAGTGCATCTCTCTCTCTCTCTCTCTCTCTCTCTCTCTCTCTCTCTCTCTCTCTCTCTCTGTGTGTGTGTGTGTGTGTGTGTGATGAGACAAGGCACATCAAAAAGTCATTACAGGGTTGGGAAGATGGCTTAGTGGGTAAAGCACTTGTAAAGGTGAAAGGACCTGAGTTTGAATCTCTAGAACCCATATAAACCCAGATTTGGTAGTGAAGGTCTGTAATCTTAGTGCTTCAATGAGGAGATGGAAGCAGAGGATTCTCAGGATCTTACAGGCCAGATAGACTGGCTCAAGCAGTTTTGAATAGCAAATAAACCTGTTTTACACAAGGCATAAGGTAAGAGGTTGTTCTTGGGCTTCCACAAGCACACTATGGCATAAGCACATCTGTACTCATATATAGAAATACACACATACACACACATGCACACACACATGCACATACACACACACATGCACATACACACACACATGCACATATGTATACACACATACACTAAAAAAACCCGTAAGAGGCAAGAAGGAAATCAACTCTAGCATAATATGGTTAGCCCAGCTGATTCAAACATCTAGAGTCTGACATCAGGCAGTTTAATTCATACATATTTAAGTATAGCACAATTTTGAAAAAAAAAAGTTTCCTGCTAACAATTATCACAATCCCATATGTACAATGAAGCTTAAGGCATGACTACATTGAAACTCTTTTTGCAAAGTACCTGTGACCTTTACCGTGAAGATGGGTTCTATAGCTTAAGGATCTGGCATGGTCTCTGACCAAGATAACATAGATATCAGCAGGCTATAAAGTACACATGACATCTCCCTTAAGGATGGGTTTTATTGACTGAAAAGCAATGCTCAAGATAAGGGTACACCTATAAGCCCAGCTCCTCAGTGCTGCTGACTGAGCTCTGACCATCAAACTGGTTCCTTCATTAATGAATTGAATAATTTTTTACAAGTGTTCTTAATCTTGAAAATACAAACTACCTCAGCAGAAACACAGCTCCACCAGGTTCCAGTGAGTTCTCTGAGCACTCACAGAGTATGCAAGTTGTTCTGCTGTCTACTGAGGAAACACAACAGACTGCTCCCATAGGTCAGGATTTCAGAATGACTTCTAGGGAGGTAGGATATATAAAGACTGCTTCTTCCATTAGAGGAAAGAGAAAAGTGCAACCAGGACCTGACGAGGCATTCAGAGGTCAGCCAAGGCATTCTTCTAACAAATTCAGATAATTTTGCAGGTTGTCAACATCATAAAAGACCATACTAAAACAGTGATAAATCAAAACAAAAATGGAGTTACATCCCAAGCATGTTTGAACACAGACAAAGGTGTGAGAGCATCATTACAGCTACAGAAACAGACAAACATTTGTCCTCATCTGGTTTGTGTTTTTACAACAAAATACCTAATACTGAATTTTATATACACATACATGAGGTTTATTTGTTGTTTCATGATTCATGTAGCTAGGACATAAAATGGGTATCTGTTGAGAGCCCCTCCCTATGTCCTTACATGGCATATGGCATCACATAGTACAGACATGTGAAACAGTTCTAGAGTCACATGGTAAGAGAAGATGACACTGGAGAAGCCCAGCTCAGCCTTCAAAACAACTGTTACCATGAGGCCCAAGCCACTCCTTAAGACTTAGCATTAATCCTTTCCAACCGGGTCATTTTTATTAACTACCTTAGATTCTACCTCTTCAGAGCCTCACTCCCTTTTAACTTCTTTAGATTAGGGGGATCAAGTTTCTAGAGCATAAACTTTCAGGAAACAAGCCATATTCAAACCATAATAATGTCTATATCCTGACCTGATTGGCTGCTGGTCTCTGCCCCCTTTCAGGCTTGCTCTTTGCAATTTGTTTCTACAGTAACTTTTCATTGGACTTGTTTACTTAATGTGGGAGTGTTTTGCCTGCATGTGTGTAGTCACAGCCCGCATGTATGTATTTATAGCATATATGTATGTATTTACAGCACCTATGTGTGTGTTTACACCACACACGTATGTACCTACAGTACATTCGTGTGTACTTAGAGCATACATGTATGTACTTACAGTATACATGTGTTTGGTGCCTGTGGAAGTCAGAAGAACAGCTGCTGAGAATTGGACCTAGATCCTTGACAAGAGCAACACATGCCCTTTACAGCGGAGCCCTCTCTCCAGCCCCTTCAATGCATTGTAATCGAAATAGAATTATTTCACATTCCCCACTTTTTTCTCCCTCCAGCTCCTTCCAGATACTCTTCCTCCAACCCTTTCCATGCTCCCCCAATGTGTGGTCTCTGCAACCAGCAAGGCCAGAAAAGTAACAACTGATCAGAGATAAGAAGTCGGTTCAGTTCAACATGATTCAGGAGCAAGTACTGGTTCAAAATTCAAAAGTCTGACCCCAAATAGTTTATATTTAGGCTTAAACAGCACAGCATAATTTGGTGAAATTAATTTAATCCATGTGCAGAGTAAAGCCTAGGACATGACTACATTGAAACTCTTTGTAAAGTGCATGTGGTATCTTCTATAAAAATAAGTTCTATAGATTGAAAAAAACCAAATTCATGATAAGGGTCTGGGGAAGGATCTGCTGTAGACTCAACTGCACAGACAGTGCAAAGGTCACCAGATTATAAATCACCTCCTTTCCCTGTGTGTTTAACGTTTCTGGTTTCCCCAGGTGCTTACCTGTGAGCACAAGATTATGCTTGAGCAACAAACAATTTATAATGGCTCTATTTTGTTAAACTATGATTCTCAATTCCACCATGTCTTGATTAATTTGTTAATATTTTTGCTGTAATATAAGTAGTTTACTAATCATATCTTTGAGACTTCTCTTTGTATTCCTGGACTGGCAATAAAAAAACCCTAAAAATTCTTAGCATAGTAGAACAACATCATATTGTCTCCTATTACAGTTATACCTTTTATCCTCCCTGACAAAAGACATTTGGATTCTGCATTGGCATGGTGAGAATTAACGTGTAATGTGTCCATCAAACATAACAGCATACTTTTGGGGTCAATAGTATTGTGTCCTTGTTGTTTCCCCAAAGTTTTGGCTTGAGAAGTTAAAGTCTTAATGTTTTCCCCAAGTCTGGCCTACCCTTCCTTTTGAGATGTCTCCTCTTAGTGGGTTCATTTGTCTAGTGGTCTTCAGAATGCTGTCCTGGCTGGATGCATCAGAATGGGAGACATATGGGACTTTATTCGTTTTCTGGAGAACCACAACCATAATCTTCCCTGATATTAAATGAATATTGGGCTCTTTCTATTGATTAATTTCTAGATCTTCCAATTTAACATATACTTTAGATCATGGTTCCTTTAGAGCAAAATGCTTTAGGGCAACAGAAAAAGTATTATTTCTGGGGCTGGAGAGATGGCTCAGCAATTAAAAGCACTGACTGCTCTTCCAGAGGACCCGGGTTCAATTCCTAGCACCTGCATGGTAGCTCACAAATGTCTGTAACTCCCTCACACAGACATACAGACAAACCACCAATAAAAATAAAATAAAATGAAAGAGTTTTAAAGAAGCATTATTCTTTAAGGTGAAAAAATTTAAAGTTAGCATATCAAAATGTAGCACAGTATGTGGTAATATATATATGTGTGTGTGTGTGTGTGTGTGTGTGTGTGTGTGTGTGTGTATATACACATATATATGTACACACACAAAAATTTGTCACTTAAGTATTTGATGCTGTTTTTCCACAATAAGTTGACCCTGTGGATTGTAAGGGCTTTAAATAACATGATTAATACTTTATAAATTGCAAAATTCTTTAAAGTGTTTACTAGTATTAGCAGGACAACTATCAATTTTTAGTTATAATGGGAGTCCCAGAGAAAAATATATATAAAGAGCTATTTGAGAAAGTCAAGTTCTAGGTGTGATACACTGGTATTTTCCTGGAGCCCTTAAAGTTCCATGCCACACTGGGGCCATGCTCTTCAGCTGACTAGTTAAGAGAGGCACCGTGCACACCTGCAGAACATGCATAGCATTGGTCTCTACACACCAAACAGCAGACAGAAACATCTTAGTTCTAGATGTCAAGCTGATATGAGAACCATTCACTGTTAATTGTGCTCTAGAAACTTGTAATACTGTATAAAATATGCCCTTAGTAATAGGATGGGCTCTCACAAGCTCCCTCTAACTTCCTTCCTTGTCAGAATCTGATCATTTATATCAGACCAAGGGCAAGCACAAAACTAAAAACAAACACATTCTACTTAATTAACAATAGTCATCAACATTTAAAGTTTTAAAGCAAAGGCTATAAAATTTGGTTTCTTTAAAATTCAGGGCAGCTTTACTTTTGAGCTTAACAAGACTGTCCTACTCGGGTCGAAGATGTTCAGAAAAACCTGACAAATGAACACAGAAAATCCTGAAGGAGAGAACAGCTGGATTTTTCCATGCAGGCGTCAATAGCCATCTGATACCATAAATGAAACAAAAATGTGAAAAATATCAAAGCGTAACAGTTCAATGGAGAAAGAACTTGACGGAAGGCTCTGGTTCTTACTATAATTTGCAGACAGTCTGATGTAACAGATTCCTAGGCTGTACCAAAAATAATTTTTGGTAAAAATTTCAAAATAATCTAACTCCTTTTTGGCCTCCAAGGGAATTTGAGGCCACGCAAATTATGTGTGCATCCTTGTTAGAAATATTATAAAAACTTTCTTGACCCTACCCTTAGTTTCCTTCTTAAATCTATCACAAACCAATTTACATTGTTATATTTAAATTTTCTGTTTTGTTGTACAAAATACAAATATAGAAAAATGAAGTTTTGGCAATCATAAATACAAAGGATGGTATTTGGGTTCTCTGCCTGAAAGGTCTGAAATGAGAAAATCTACACTTTTGATGTATAGGACAAGATGAAATTCCTTATTTGTTAAGGCACCACTAGATGGATGTGTAATTTGGCCAGGCAACAGCAGGGAAAGCACCTGTGGTCTCTCTCAGTGACAAGCAACTCATTGTGCCTCCTGCCTCGGGCCTCGGGCCAGCACCAGCCACAACTTCTCCAGGCTTTCCTTCTAGGCTGGCTCATCCTGCCTGCTCTCTAGAGACAGAAGTCCCAGCAGTTCAGTATCACTGCTTTGTTTTAATTGGTTTACTTTTCTATTCATTTTTATTTATAAGGTCTCACTGTGAAGTTCTGGCTGTCCTGGAATTTGCTATGTAGACTGGCTGGCTTCAAACTCATAGAGATCCACTTGCCTTTTCCTCCTGAATACTGGAAGTAAAAGCATATGCCACCATACCCAACAATTCATAAACAGGCAAAGAATAAATTTTGACTGCTACATGATCGCAGGGACATAAGTGCTACTATGAAAACAATGCGGGGGGGTACTCCAGGCAAGGCTCCCCTCCCCCACCGTGATTTCTCAAGGACATTCAATTCATTATTATACTTGACTTAAAAGACTGCATTTCCTCTATTCCTTCATATCCTGACGTCCAGCTAACGATGAATGTCATAGACAGGATAAAGAGACTAGGAGTAGCCAGGGTACTCAAGATCCCTGACCCACAAGAGAATAGATAAAACTGAGAGACAGAAATTAGTCTTCAAAAACAATCTCTGCTATTTATTTAAATTAAATGGCAGTTCATTGGGTATACTGAGGAGGAATCAGAGTCTTGCAGTCATGGTGGGTAGCTTTAGAGTTTCAATTTACACATCTTCATCCAAAATGGGTGCCTGGAATGAAGACTGAGGCTCAACGGTAACTGACGACTGTGATGACAAAATGACAATTTTAGAATTTTGGTTTCTTTTAAAACACAGAAATATTATAGGAATGTGTTTTTGTTTTAATCCCAGGTATAGGATATGGGGCTGCTTCAGATTGCTCACAGCAGCTGACTATGATTTACCTGGCATTCTAGCATGGGTGTGATTTTGCCAGCAACAGAGAGTTTCTGTGGTTGTGTGGCATCGAGAATTCTGAGGACTTCTCAGAAGTCGTGTAAATGCTAGAGCCCTGAGAGACAGGGTGGGCTGTTGGTTGTTGTTGGTCACAGTTTGTTAAGTAGCTGTAAGCAAGAGAGAGAGAGAGAGAGAGAGAGGGAGAGAGAGAGAGAGAGAGAGGGAGGGAGGGAGGGAGGGAGGGAGGAAGGAAGGAAGGAAGGAAGGAAAGATGATGTTGTGGTAATTATTTAAAATGGCCTCTGGTCAAGCTGACTATCTAAGCTGCAGCAGCTCTGCCTAGCTCAGCCGCCATGTTTCTCAGACGGAGGCCATGTGCATGCTGCAGATAGAAACGTCCCCGCCAGAAACACCAGCCCTGCCACACACGAGACATCAGCATGGGAGACGGCTCAATTTCCCATGCTGTCTCTGCAAAGCTGGGCATTGCCCAGGTCATCCCGCCATCCACACAGGCTCAAGTAGAAAGATGAGACTCTAATGCTTAAAGATTAATCAAAGGCTTATATATTTGATAATGATCAGAAACAAGATGCCCATACAATCAGAAGTGTAACCCAATACCCAACCTAGATACACCAACTACCTTTGACTGCTACAGGCAAGTGAATGTCCTCCATCTCTTCTCTCTCTTGTTCTCCTCTCCTGTCTCCTAGCTCCTCCTCTTCCTTTTCCTCCTCTCCTCCTTACTCCTCCTCTTCCTCTCCTAACTCCTCCCATCTTAGCTCCTCCTACAGGAAGAAATTAGATATCCTGATGGTAAAGATCAAACATTCCCCAAGGAACTTGATGCCTCCAGTCAGCAGGAAGTAGTTTAATAATAGCATTGCTTCCTTTCCCCTCTATCCTTTTTTCTTTATCTAGTGTTAGGGGGCTGAAAGGGTGGAAAAAGGGTGGAGAAGGATGGAAGAAAGAAGAACCCACAATGTAGCCAAAGACAGCTCCAAGTGACCTCAAATCCAAATTAGCACATGAAGGATAGAGGTGCCCCAAGAATGGAGAGTGATCTAACCAGGGAAAGCATGCTACAGAGGCCCTGAATGTGTAATGAGAAGGTGTAAGGGAAGGAAGGAAACGTTGGCATGAGGTCCTCATGGATGGAGTCTAGTCAACAGGAAGTTGGAACAGATAGAACATGATCAGCTTGGAGACAGATTGGAAGAAGGAGTGCCCTCTTTCACTGAGTTTTCTTGGTTTGAAAATAAAATTCAAGCCATGCATAGTGGCATGCACCTTCAATCTCAGCACTCAGGAGGCAGAGATAGATGGTTCTCTCAGTTCAAGGCCATTCTGGTCTGCAGAATAAGTTCCAGGACAGCTAGAACCATAAAGAGAAACTGTCTTGAACAGAAAAAGAAAGGGGGTGGGGGTGCTCCCAGAATTAGTTGAAGGTTCTACATGTACTGCAATTGTTTCTGTATTGGAAGTTGGGCCAATTTTAAATTTCCCCCATGAAGCAGCCATTGATCAGTGATACTAAGTTATTCACACTGTGAGGGAAAAAACCCAAAAACCCAAAACCCAAAACCCCAAACCCTAAACACTAGGGCAGCTGAGCCCTGGAGATTGTGCTGTGGCAGAGCCCAATCTGCCATTCCCTGGCACTCAGGTGCTGTCTTGGAAGCCACTCACCCCCCAGGAGTTATAAGGACTGCAGGACAGAGGGAGCTCTGCATTCTGGTCAGATCTCCAGAGGGTGAGCCCTGAGAGAGCCTGTCTCAATGACTGCTGGGGAACTGGAGTGGCCATAGGATCGCTCTATTTGGCCAGCCCTGCCAAGATCTGCCAAGACATATCTGGCCAAGAACTTCTTTCTTTCTAAGAGTGTTGAAGTAATTCATCACTGTAGTCCAGCTTGTAAAATAATTGCAGGTATTTTATTTCCCTTCTCATAGGCTTTTTTCACATCAGCTCTTATGTGCTTCTAGTTAACAATACTGCAGTTCCTTGTTTAGGAAACTGAATGAAAAGAGTGGACTGAGGACATGACATTCCTAGGGATGGTGGAGGAGAAGGTTTATTGTAGAAATGGTAGAGAGCACAGCCAGAGGCATCCTGAAGAATCCAGAATGAACATGGCCAGCAGACTGAACCAGACCTCTCCTCTTGTGGGTGAGGTGGGAGGGAAGTGGGGAGAGCCAGAAGCCAAGAGGCCAGAAGATGGTGAATGAAGACCAGCCAAAATGCCCAGCTTATATAGGGATCAGAGAGGCTGGGGGAAGGGAAGCCCAGCCCAATACTAGGGTTGGAGAGTTTAGGGTAGGGGTAGGAGATAACAACCAGGATGACTTTATAGCAAGTAGAATCTGAGCAAGAATAGCAGCCAGAGTCTGCTTTGATATGTTAAATAGGCACCTCAGTTAGCCTTTTGTCCTGAGTTTAAGACCTAACACAAACCAAGGATTGAATTTCACAATCACTTGTACAAAGTTGCAGAGCTGTTGCTCTGAATAGTTTGCTCCTTTGGATCTTAACATATATTTCAATTGTATAAATTATCTTGTCTCCGAGGGCTGAGAGAACCCATGGTTCATTCTCATTCTCTCACTTACAGCCTCAATCTGTTGGGTAAGATAGCCAAACTCCTACCTCCTGCTTCTATTAACCTCCTCTGAGAGTTGAGCCCCACACATTGTACAGTGAGAGACAGTAGTTCAGCTCATCCTGATTCAGTAGCTGGTGCTGGTTCAAACTTTGTCTGGCCTCAAGTATTATTTTAGGCATATTTAAACACAGCACAGTTTTGTGAAAATTTTCTGATGATAACTTAATCCTGTGTACAGAATAAAGCTTAAGACATAAGTACATCAAGATTCTTTGTAAAGTACATATGACACCGTCCATAAAGATGGGTTCTGTAGATTGACTAAGGAAAAAAAACAGAAGCTCATGATAAAGGTCTGTGGAGGATCTGGTGTGGTCTCAGCCACACTCATAGTGCAAAGGTCACCAGGCTATTAACCACATCCTTCCCCAGCCTTCTGGGCAGAACGCAGGTTATACATCTTCCCCTTTGAAGGCACAACCCTGTGTGTTTATCATTCCTAGTTCCCCTAGTGCTTATCTGTGAGCACAAGGACTTACATGCCTCCTATAGCCTATCCTCACATAGATAGCCTCTTCTTCCTCCTCCTCCTCCTCCACTTCTTTGATTATTATCTCATGTGTATGTGTATGTATATGATGTATGTGTATGTATATGTTTATGTATATGATGTATGTGTATGTGTATGTATATGATGTATGTATATGTGTATGTATATGTTTATGTATATGATGTATGTGTATGTGTATGTATATGTATATGTGTATGTGTATATGTATATATACAACTTGCTGAGTCTATTTTTGTTGTTTGTGTGTATATTGTTTTAGAGCTGACCACTTTGCACTGGACAACCAGTAAGAGGCTCGTCCACAGGAGAGGTCAATTCCCTTTCTCCCAGCAAGCATTAGTTGCCTGTAGTTCTTTGTCTAGGGTTGGGTCTTCCCAAAATTTTCCTGGTCCACATTAAGGTGTCCATTGATATCATCATTGTTCTGCTATTATTTATGCAGCTATTTCTAGGGCAGACTGTTTTACATCAGGCTTCCTGGTGTTCTGGCTCTTACAATCTTTCCACCCTCTCTTCCATGATTTTTCCTGAACCACAGATTCAGGCACTATGTGTAGATGTACCTGTTGAGGCTGGACTCATAACTATCCAGTTATGGTGGTGATGGTCTCTATTTGCTGGAAATATAGACTTCTTTGATGGGGGAGGGGTGGTCTTACTTCTCTAGGACAATTGCACATAGAAGGTCACACAAAGTACATTACTGGTTTCTTATCAATCAGTGTCAGGTTTTGTTGTGTGACTTTTTCCTGGGGAAATGTGATCAAATGTCTCTTTACTCCAGAAAGTACATCAAGATAGACCAAAGTTACAACTATGTGAAGCCCAGCTTGGTGAACCAATGAGTGTATTGAGATTATTTACAGGAATATGAGTGACTCACAGGCATCCCAAGGTTTTCAGGTTATGGTTGACTTTTAAGGCCCAGAGGTATACTTAAAAAAACAAAAAACACCAAAACCATCTTTTAAGTCCAAGACAATGTGTGTATATCAGCCTGATGATAGCATACTTAACAGATTATATGGGCCAGGGACTGTGGGGTGAATATCCTCCACCCTTTTGTTGACTTCCCTTAAATCTTGTACTGGCTGGTAATCATTTGTGCCTGGTTTCCATACAGGAAATACTGGAGTGTTCTGGGAGGACCTACAAGGTACTAGGACTCCTGGTTTTCTCAATCTGTCTATATGAATTTTGATTCCTTGTCAGGCTCCCAGGCTCATGGAATACATGTACACCTGTGTGAACTCCACCAAAGTTCTGAGTTGGATGAGGACTGGGACCTGGTGTTTGACAAGTCCAGGGGGGTTGTCTTCGACCCAAACCCTGAGGAATTTGTTTCAAAAGTAGGCCAATAGGTTATCATGGCCAGGAGGGTAGTCTGATACCAGGGTACAGGGGAGGTGTCAGTACATATTCCTCAACTAAGAAAAGGGTGACTAACATCTTTGCCCTGTTGCCTGTCCTATTTTTAAATCTTACATTAATGTCCTCATCATTAAAGGTAATTTGAGCATGAAGTTTGTATAACAAGTATCTTCCCAAGAGGGGGTAGAGGCATTCAAGAATAAACAGAAAAGAACATGTAACAGTACCCTTTTTGAGGTTCACAAGCTGTTTTGTTGTCCAGGGGTGTTGTTTAGAACTGGTTGCTCCTTGAACCAAGGTGCATCTCATGACTAGGGTTCCTTGACCATCGAATAGTGGGCTCCCATGTCTATCAGAAAATCAATTGACTTCCTGCCCACTTTCAAGGTTACCACTGGCTTGAAGAGGGGAGTGATCAAACCCTGACCTGCTTAGTCCTTTTCCAATCCTGGTACAAGGTCTTGCTGGAGCTGGGTCATTTAGGACAGTCTCCCTCCAATGCCATAATTCTTTGCATTTGGCACATAGGTTTCTTTATAGGCACCCAGTGACAGCCTTCTCTTGCCCTTTATCAATGGCCTGTTGCCTTTGAAATCTGAACCTGGGAATGGACCCTCTAGTTTCTGGAAGGCAACCACCATAGCTCAAGCCATGTTTCAACCACCAGTCATCTTGAGTGTCTAGTTATTAAAGACTTGGGTTGAAACCTCAAACAATTTAGACAGGTTTTCCCCTTCAAAGTCTCTGTCTCTGAAGTTTCTTTTGTATATTAAGGGCAGACTGGGTCACAAAGGTAATATTTATGGCCCTCCTGTTTTCTTCTGCTTCTGGATCTATCTAGGTATAAGTCCAATAGATTTCAAGGAGGCATTCCAGGGAGATTGCAGGTCAAGGGAGATTCCTTGGGTCCCAGAATAATCTAACTTTTGACAAATTTGTAGGCCAGCTGGCAGCCACTTAGAAACATTCTATGAGAGTCTGGTGAAAGACCTCAAGGAATTCTTACCTGCTGTCGTGTTAGGGTACCAATCTGGGTGCTTGAATGGCAAAACAGTTTCAATGGTCTCAGGATTTGTTAAGACCTTGGCTTCACCAAGGATGTGTTTTCATATCTCTGAGGTAAAGAGGTCTGCAGGAGTTGTTGACAATCATCTCAAGTTGAATAATGGGAATAGAAAATAGTTTCCAGGAGAGAAGTTAAATCCTAGGTTTCTCTGAGAAAGAAATACTGTGATTCTTCCAGTTATAGAAGTTACTGGTAAAGAATGGGGTATAGATCATGAAAGGGGCCACCCTGTTGCTCCCATCTTGGGGCCCCATGAAAGAGGTTTGACATAGAGATAAGGAGAGAACTTTCCTAAAAGTGAAGGCTCCCTCTTCAAGGTTTCCTTGATATCTAGAACCAGACTGGGTATGAGTGGGACTTAGGAAGGGCTTAGAGATGGAGATAGATAAGAGGCTAGGAAATGCAGGGAAAGATCTGTGGGGGCACAGAAAGTCAGGCAGTGGGAGGTGGGGAGTTGGTAGGAAGTATGACCTTGTCCATGAAGGTGAGAACAGGAATTTCCTTGTCCTTGTCTAAGGCTTGGGTCTAAGGAGGAGGACTCAAGGAATGCCAATGGACTACAACGAGAGGACCTTGAGCCATTTAGGTGGCTCTTCCACAAGGTATCATCAAGCCACAATATTGGTGGTTTGATCGGGATATCCTTGTCATCCAAAGATGATGGCCTATGTGAAGTAAATCACAGTGAAATTGAAAGTGCCCCCCATGGGTCAATTTTAGAGGTGGGCCATCTAAGATAGCAGAAGGTCTTGAGTTTTCCAGAGTAGACCTTGTCACCAGACTGAGAAATGTTCTTCCAAAAATCCTTAAAATGATGAAGAACAGGTTCAAGAGGGTATCGGGTGGTGAATTGCTCTGATTCTATCACAGAGTCCAGGACAAAGAGGACACAGGCAGTGATTGGAAAATGCAAAAGCAAGACTGAACATTGAAAAATGCAGACAGAATATGACAAAGAGACTGACATAAACAAACAAACAAACAAACAAACAAGATCCCCAACCAAAAGGGGCCAAAGGGGGCTAAAGCATTCTTCATCCTCCCTACACGTTGAGAGCAGTTCTGCATCCAGCTTCTTGAAAGGGTCACCAGAAGCACACAAAACTAGAGTCAGAATATTAGATTCACCTCCAGAGGTCTCCCTGAAGCTAACTATTCAATAAGTTATGGTTGGGTATCAGTGTACTATATCCCGGATGAGCCCCCAAAATGTTGCACCAAGGACACACCAAGTTTTCTTAACAAGAATTTTGTAAAGTCTGTTCTAACATCCCACTTACAGAGATCTGTCCAGAACTAAATGAAAGCAGAGGCTAGCTAGATATGAATTCATGGAAAGTACTATAGAGTCACTGAGGTGAAGGCAGGTTGAGAAAATGCCCTCATTGAGAACTTCCTAAAGACAGAGGGCTAAAGATGGTGGCAGGGGCACTCTGAATGTCAGCAAGATGGCATGGCAGGAGAAGACACTTACTGCCAAGCCTGAGATATGGATGGTAGAAAGAGAGAACCAACTACACACACACACACACACACACACACACACAAGCACACATGCACAGACACAGGCATTCAAAAAGAAAAATGATCAGGATCAAGAAAATGCCACACTTGTCACAGGATCAGTCTGGCCAAGGCACCACTGCTACATTGTCAGACCCCACAATTCATGGCCAAGTGGTTCAGGTCTCACCCATGAGCCTCTGGCTGACTGAGCCATGGCAGGGCCTGCTCCCTTGCTAAACTTCTCCAAGAACAACTGTTCCATTCTAATTCTTCCATGTGGAGCAGTGGAAAGCCATGCTTCTGCCCATAAGGACAGTTCTCCAACCCTTGTGAAGATTGTCACCACATACCAATAAATGGTCTCCAAACTGCTAGGTCAATCAAGGCCTTCCACCTGCAGAATGTGGGGAGTTTTGAAGAGGATCAGGCTGAACTTGTGTCAGCTAAATATCTTGGAATAACAGCGAGCTCTGTGTGGTATCCAAGACAGGCTGTTTGTCAGCATCCTGGCTATATCATTTAACTAGCTGTGTGATTCTGGGCCACTTAACTTCTCTGAGTCTGCAGTTTCTCCATCTGAAAGAGAAATGACAATTCCCACTTGTAAGATTTGTTCTTAGAATAAATTGCTAACATCTTTATAAAGTACTAATGAACACAAAGTGTGTATGTAAGTGTGTATGCATGTATGTGTGTGTGTATGCGTGTGTGTGTGTGTGTGTGTGTGTGTGTGTGTGTGTGTGTGTGTAGTACCATAGCCAGTTCTGGGAGGAACAGAAACTGTTTTCCTCATCACAGCTGGTGATCTTTCCACACACAATGCTCAGCTTCTCTTTTTGTCAAATGCTGGAGAGATCCAAAGCACATTGAAGAGATGACCCCTACATTGCTTGCTTATTGATTCTTGCCAGTGATGCTATATTTCTAACAATCTCTCACACCCTTTGGCTTTCTAAGAGGTTTCCTGTACCCAAGGCTGGCCTCGAACTCATGTTCCTCTGCCTCAGTCTAGAGTGCTGGGATTATTGGTGCATGCTACCACATTTGGCTTGTAATAAGGAACATTTCAACCCCTATTTCTTTTGTATCTCTGACAACTTCTGATCTGTTGTCACCATAATTATGCCTTCCCCACACTTCCCTGTTAATGAAATAATACATGGTATGGTCTTTAGGAACCACCTTCTTTCACTTAATGCCATACTTTAGAGTCTGAATTACTTCAATGCATTTTTTTTCTTTTTGATGAGTAGTATATCATTTATACATATTGGGACCTTTTTGTTTGTTTGCTTTCTTCGGTTTGGAATTTCGAGACTCACTGCATAGCCTAGGCTTGTTTCAAACACCCACTCTTCTTGTAAGAGGCTGAGATGACAAGTGTCTGCCACCAGACCTAGGCTCAATTTTCAGGAGCCTTGTTTACCAGTAGTTAAAGAGAGGACAAGATGATATGTGCAATAGTGACACCATAGAAACCGAAAAGTGACTCAAGTCCAGGCCCATACACTACTTCTTGTCCCAAGCCAGTTAATATCTTTGTCAGCACATGAATCTACCATTTTTGGAACACCTGAAGAAGGTACTTGCTGTTCCTTCCTGTTTCAGCAAGCCCCAAGATCCCTTTTCCCTACAAAAAAGGCCACTAATGATGGTGCTGAATAAACATGAGGCTAGCTTAACATTAATTATTAGAAGCTGCCAGGCACATGCCTTTAATCCCAGCACTTCAGTGCAATCCTCAGTTTGCTTTTCTCTTGGAGTAGTCAGACACATTGCACACCAGGCAGAACTGGAAGGATGGAAGTTCAGCAGGGTGGGTGGATGCAGGTAGGATCTTGGTCAGTGGTGAGTGTGCAGAAAGAACACATACTTTGGAATAGCTTCTGAGAACTGGTTCATTTATTGGAGGGGAGAAATGGGTACTTATGCCCCTGGGGAGGTGGCCAGGGTCTCTAGGGGCAAGGTTTGTGTGTCTGTATATCATTGTCCAGGACAGGGGTGTTGGAAGATGCTTCATCTGCATACTCAGGGGCTGTATGGTGTGGGAACCTTATAAGGTCAAACAAGGAGTGAAGTCTGATAACTGTCAGTGTAATAAATTCTACTAGGATTGATGGTGGGTAGCCAACTGTATGGCACCAAGTTAGGATGAAGGAGAGAGCTGAAGGAGAAGCAGGGAGGCAGAGGGGCAGAGAGGCAGGGAGGCAGAGAGAGAGGCAGAGAGAGGCAGAGAGAGAGAGGCAGAGAGAGAGAGGCAGAGAGAGGCAGAGAGAGGCAGAGAGAGGCAGAGAGAGGCAGAGAGAGGCAGAGAGAGGCAGAGAGAGGTAGAGAGGTAGAGAGGTAGAGGCAGGGGAATCTCTGAGTTCCAGGGCAGCCTGGTCTATAGATGGAGTTATAGGACAGCCAGGATTATGCAGAGAAACCCTGTCTCAAAGAACAAAAACAAAACAATTATCATTAGAAGCAATTTTGCATCTGTTAGTGTGGCAACCCTAATGAAATTTGCAGGAGGTGACTGGAGACGGCCAAGGGCTTCAGAGAAGGACCCTCTGTGCTTTGGTAGGGGCAGGCTCCAGACCCTGTAGCTAGTGTGGCCTCGTTCACCAATTTTTCAGGAGTAGCTGGGAGGGGACAGGAGATCTGGGATCTTGTACCTGAGACTCTTTTCCATCCCTGACCATTCCAAGACCAACCTCACAATGTTATTTAACTTGGGATTTGTATGATACAAATAAAACTTTAAAAATAGTATGTCAAGTGTGTTGTATACAAGACTGAGCTAGGTCTGGCTGTCCAGCTGGCAATCTCAGCACTTGAAAGATAGAGGCAAGAGAATCAGGAGTTCAAGGCCAGCCTCAGCTTCATAAGGAGTTGGAGGCCAGCCTGGACTACATTAATTCCTTCCAAAAATTCCTTATACAAAATTGGGGAAAATATTTTATTGCCTATGTCAAGAACATTTTTCAAATACTGAAGAAGTTTTGAGGGATGAGAGAAAACAAGGGATTTTTTTTTCCAAAATCTTTTTAAACCCTACCAAGAAAACCCATCTATCACTGGGTTGTTTGTTTGTTTGATTGATTGGTTTGGGTTTTTTGAGACAGGGTCTCTCTATGTAGTTCTTACTATCCTGGAACTCACTGTGTATACCAGGCTAGCCTCAAATTCACAGAGTTTGGCCTGGGTGTACTACTACACCTGGCCTAATTCTGAATCTTCTAAAAGGCCCATGACTACAAAAATGGAACAAAGACAAGAAAAATATATCTGGGTGACAAATGCACACAGTGTTTTAGTAGCAATTGTCCCTGGTTATCTTCTCTAGACTCTTGCCAGCTCTATGATCTTGGTTGACTTAGCCTCTCTAAAACTACTGGGGAGAATAAGAATACATGCCTTACAAGCAGTGAGCATTGCACCAGATGTGGGATCAGATTCAGGCTGGGAGGACATTGTCAACTATGTGTTACCTTTTGTTGGGGTCAGTGTGAGAGTTGGGTGGATTTGGGGGTGGGGGTGGGGGATGTGGGAGACAAGACAGGGAACTGGTGGAAGTCTTGACAGACAATGGGCCATGGAAGGCCTGGGGAGAAGCAGCAACCTCAAGAGCTTTATGACAGAATGCAAAGCTGCATTACTTAAACTACCAGTGCTTAATTGTGTTTCTTCTGAAGTGACTCAGTACCTTTGATAGATATTATTATCCTCCTGGTGTCTCTCTCATAGGATTTGGAATTTTCCACTTGCATTGGAAGCTCTAAGCCTTGTTTCAGTGGAATCCGGGAGTATGTATTCTTCCTACCTGCCAGTTTGTCTGCTTTTTTTTAAAAAAAAAAAAAAATCATATGTTGACCGAGATGTGCCAAGCTGGAAACAAAGAAGTTGAGTCCCTCTAAGGAAGTTACAGTATTTCTCTAAGGAGAAATACAAAGCTGAGATAGTGTGAAGGGGGAGGAACTGAACTAGTCTGGGAGCATAGAGAAGGCTGCACAGGAATTAAATTGGGAGGCAAAAGTGCTGACTTAGGAAAGGTTTGGCCGCCGGGCAGTGGTGGCGCATGCCTTTAATCCCAGAACTTGGGAGGCAGCACTTGGGAGGCAGAGGCAGGTGGATTTCTGAGTTTGAGACTAGCCTGGTCTACAGAGTGAGTTCCAGGACAGCCAGGGCTACACAGAGAAACCCTGTCTCGAAAAACAAAACAAAACAAAACAAAACAAAACAAAACAAAACAAAAGGAAAGGTTTGGCCAAAGATTGGAAAGATATGGGGTCATCATAGCTCATAGGCTTGTAGAACCTATGAGTGGCCAGAACCCAAGCACTCTAACTAAATGTGAGGCAGAAAAGGCCAGAGAGTGGAGGGGTTCTGCTGAGGCAACTGTGGTGGTGATAGTGGTCTCCAAAGAAAGGAGTGGACCATGCAATTAAAAACATACAAGTCTTTGAAAATTATCCAGATAGGAGCTGAGTGGGCTGGGTAGCTCAGTGGGAGAACATTTATTTAGTTTGAGCAAAACCCTGGATTCCATCTCCAGCATCATACGTGTGCACATACATACTCACATACACACATATTGTTGTTGTTGTTAGTAATAGTAATAGTACAGACTTAAGAATTAATGAACGCAAACTTACCATAAAACTGAAAATAAAAACTACAGAGAAGGGACTGGGGAATGGGTTGGTCATCAGAGTGCTTGCCATGTAAATGTGAAGACCTGAGTTTAGGCACCAACAACCATGTGAAAAAGTCAGGTACAGCATTGCAGCTCTGTAATCCCAGTACTGGGAAGGTGCAGAGAGGATCCAGATGCAGCATTGCTGGTCTGAAATCTCAGTGCTGTGCTTTACAGACAAGAGGAATCGGGGGCTTTCTGACCAGCCAGTCTAACCCAATCAGTGAGCTTTCTGTTCAGTGAGAGACCCTTTCTCAAAAACTAATGGGCTCAGGGAACATTTTAGAAGAGGGGATGGAAAGAAAGTAAGTGTTTGAGGGTTGGGAGGAGTCCTATGAAGTGCCATCTTCTGGACATGATGTGGCTGTTGTGCCCATGAACTTGCTACAGCTCTGGTGAGTTCTTACTTACACAAGAGCAAACCAAGACGATCAATCAGTATTCCAGCAGGCAGCACTAAGTAGACTTAGTAGGTTGGGGGTGCGGTGGGGGGTTAGAGTTGGGGATGGGAGATAAGAGTTATGGTAGATATGATCAATGTATACATGTATGAAATTTCCAAAAATAAAATATAATAAAAACAAAAGATAAAAATAAAACGTTGGGCCGCTGGTGTGGTGGTTAGATTGAGAAAACACCTGCCAAGCAAGCATGAGGACCTGATCTTGGATCTCTAGCATCTAAGTAAAAAAGACAGGAGTGGTAAAAAGGCAGGTATGGTGGCACACACTTGCAACCCCAGAGCAAGGGGAGGCAGAGACGGGAGGCTCTGTGAAGCTCATGGGAGCAGCCTGCCTAGCCAAACTGATGACCATGTTCAGTGAGAGATCTTGCCAAAAAAAAAAAAAAAAAAAAGGATAAGAGAATAATCAAGGAAGATATTCAACCTTGACCTCTGGCACATGCATGCATGTGTGCATGTGTGCGTGTGTGTGTGTGTGTGTGTGTGTGTGTGTGTGTGTGTGTGAGAGAGAGAGAGAGAGAGAGAGAGAGAGAGAACACACAGCCCCCCAAAGACATATCCAACAGGTACACACAAAGAAACATGAATGAATACACATACACACACACACACACACTCAGAGATGCTAAGAAGCTAAGCATTCCTTCACAATAATATAACATTGTGAACAGAGTCCCCCTGGCTGTCTTCATGCAAATTCATCTTGCAGAACTGGACAACTATTTTTCCTGGGAGTTGCTTCCACATGGCTTACTCTTCCTATAGTGCTAATGTCCTCAGAGTGCCAAAGACCAGCCTCAGCTTGGAGAGGGGGTCTTAAGGAAGGGATTTGGGGAACGGCAGAAGAACGACTTGAAGTGATGGGGTGCAAGTTGATAGCCGTGTGTTCTGCTCCAGATAGCTTTGTAGACAGCTCATCTGAGTAGTTCAGCTCTTGAAAACCAAAACCTAGTCTTTTATTTACGTCAGTTCAATCATTATTCTAGGTTCCCTTTTGTTTTTTTCATAATTAGCATTTTATGACCTTAGCCCCTTGATTCTTAGAGACAGCAAGTACATTTTTTTGTTGTTGTTTTTACATAGCAAATGAACTCAGAGATCTGTCTGCCTTTGTAAGCACAGGCAGTAAGCTAATTGTGTGGGATCTGGCTCTGAGATCAGCACTCCCACCATGGCTGGACCTAAATGTGCTCTGTCTTAGACTGACCTTGAACTCTGAACCTCCCTACCTTTGTATCTTTCTAACAAGCTGGCTTATTAGTGAAGCTGCCTTTGTTCTTTTAGGTCTATGAAGCCACTCATACATTCCATATTGCAACCTTGTATTTTTCAATAGTAAAACATTATGCAAAAGAATATTCTTGCACTCATGTTTTCAGAGTTTTTTTTCCACAGCCTTAAGAGCTGTCCTGATGGTCACAGCACTTACCATTTTACTGAGGAACATTAGACATACCATCCCCTCCCAGATTTGTGCTGTTTCTAATTACCATGGAGTCGTTAACCTTGGCAAGAAGCATATTTCCTGAAGAAAGATCATGAAGTAATATATATTATTATACAAACAAGCCTTAAGCCTAGCAACCATTCAAACTCGTGGAGACCTTCATTCCACTGGCTCTGCTCCAGGAACAGGACCTTGTGACACTGTCCCTTCCACAACCATGCAGGACTCAGCATCAGAATTCATGCTGTTTATCCAAAGATTCACCAGAGAAAAACAATTCTACTATTTTGGGGCCAAATTTAAAGCAAGAATTACTAAATATTGATGGAGTTTGGTCAGGACCACTCCCTGGAATTTTTCAGCTGAGTAGCTACTAGACATATGTTGCAAGAGTTTATAAAGACAAACCTATAGGCCACCATACTTTCCCATGAGGCTTTTTTATATTCCAGGAACTACAACTCCCAGCATTCCAGAAGGTTTACTTGGTCCTTGGGTGAGCAGATGAGGCTTACAGGTTTGTTTGGGGCATTACATTGCCCATGTCCCTGAGTTGTGTCTCAGGTAAAATCTTTGACTCTATGACAGGTATTTGTTTATTTTTGGATCTAATAACCACCAGCATAATGGTACTCAATAGGGTTTATAATTGTATCAGTAATGTAAGAGCCAACTGTAATTAGTAGAAGCAGGAGGGCCAAAGGCCCTGTGATGATTGACAGCAGTGTTACTATCCAGAAGGAGCCTAATAATGGATGTGCACCAGTCATTTATTTTGTTTTAGGTCTCCCTTTTGTAATGTTTCTTGAGTACAACCAGATTATAATCCCAAATGGTTCCCACAGAAACAACAATTTTTTAAAAGCCATCTAATATCCCTTTGTTCAAGCAGGCCAAGTGTCCTATCAGATTGTAGAACTATGTTAGTTAATGACTCTACCAGTTGACAACTCTGGGCCCACTTTTTTGGTACGTCAAATGGCTTGTAGGTAGCCATTTTGTCCCCTATGCCATGGAGTTTTTTGGCATTTTAGCCTGGTTAGGTGGGAGAGTAGATTATATACTTTCTTCTGAAACTACTCCCAGCTGACATTGGGATGTTGTGTCCCAGAAAGCTGAAAGGAGTTAAAGGCTGGGCAGTGGGGCAAAGGCTGGGCAGTGGGGCAAAGGCTGGGCAGTGGGTCATTTATCAGAAGTTTAACTCACCCAGCTGAAGAGACAGGGAGCAGTCACATCAGCTGGACCTGTTCACATTAACTTTCAGCCAGTCTAGAGCTTAACAGTTTGCAATCCATAGGTGATCCCTGGATGAAGTCCTATCAACTAAGTCAAGATCTGCTGAGACAAATATAGCCTAGGGACAGAAGTGAAAATTTCCTAGTAGATGGGGAAGGAGAGTCCTACCAAAAGCTATAGCTTTAGGCTAAAAAGCATGAATTTTTTTTTTCTGTTTAGAAAGCCAGGTATACAGATTGGACAAAGATGTTTTAGCCCAATGAAAAGCATCTTTAAGTATATGTTTGAAAGACAACCAAAAACACAAAAACTCTTGAGCTAGCGGCTGAATAGCAAGCAGTCACTACGATATGCCCTGATATGACCCACCAGCATATCAGAACTCTATTGATCAATGTGAAAACTCCGAACCTTTGAAATCTCAGGGTAATAACAGCATAGAAGTATTGTGGGGCTTTTGCAGATCTGCTTACAGTTTAAATAAGACACAGAGACGTCTATACCATTTAAAGCTGTTGGTCTTATGCTGGGGCAGTCAGTCTCTCAGCTAGCTTGTCTAAACTTAGCCTAACTTCTCCACTATCCTATCTCAAGAGGTTCTCACTGCCTGCTTACAGCTACTCTCTCTCTCTCTCTCTCTCTCTCTCTCTCTCTCTCTCTCTCTCTCTCTGTCTCTCTCTCTCTCCTTCCTCCTTCCCTCCCTCTCTCTGTCTCTGTTCTGATCCCTTCCATCTCATCTCTCTCTCTGTCTTTCTCTTTGTGTCTCCCACATCTCTTCTGCATGGAAGTCTTGCCCCTGTACCACCTGTCCCGGGTCCCGCTGTCAGCTCTTTATTACAAACAAACAAACAAAAACAAAGAAAAAAAACCCATGTTTCAGTCTGAACCAATCAGCAGCAAGACAATGTCTGCTCTATCCCTTAGGGTTGCCTTTAGGCAATGAGGGCTGCCCAACTTTCATCTTTTGCACAGGTGAGGAAGGACAAGCATTTACTTATAGAAAACCAGTGATAAGCCATAGAATGACAATACCAAAATCCTGCCAACACTTAGCTCTCTGTCAGTACAGAACTAACAATTGAAAATACAGAGACATACCTTCAAACAATGCAAAGGATTTACCCCAACATCTCCCCCTTATCGTCAAAGATATGGCTTTATCTCCAACATCAGTAAACTTTATATAAGAAGAATTACTCACAGCACTTGGGAGGCAGAGGCAGGCAGATTTCTGAGTTTGAGGCCAGCCTGGTCTACAGAGTGAGTTCCAGGACTACACAGAGAAACCCTGTCTCGGAAAACAAAACAAAAAAAGAAGAAGGAGAAGAAGAAGAAGAAGAAGAAGAAGAAGAAGAAGAAGAAGAAGAAGAAGAAGAAGAAGAA
>NW_021604753.1:529018-582377 GCF_004785775.1 Grammomys surdaster | reverse complement strand
AAGAAGAAGAAGAAGAAGAAGAAGAAGAAGAAGAAGAAGAAGAAGAATTATGAGAAATATCTGATAAGAATTATGTTGACAATGTCCAGTTCATTTGTTTTTTTTTATTTCAACTTTTATTTGAAAACAACTTAAATTTTAGACAAATGATTTTAGTATGTAAATTTGATTTTGTTTTTATACAGAATATAAAGATTTCCCTCATTAATCTTTTATGTGAAGGGGATTACAGGCCAGAAGGAAGACACATTCTGAACACAAAGTACACCTCATGTGTGTGGCACTGGAGACAAATGGTGTCGTGTTCCTGCACATATTAGGACAAAGTGGTGACATCATACATCAAGGAGTGGGGGGAGAAATATTCTAGTCAATCAGATTCAAGAAGCAAAAATGACACAGAAACTGCAAATAAGAGCAAGTCGCAGCTTTCGTCAGGACACTGCAGTTCTTACGCCTGGGAGGCTACAGTGTGCACACGGACACAGTGGGAAGAGCTACTTAGAAAGGCTGGAGTGAGGGAGTTTTCACTAAAGCAATTTAAGTCTTGTCAACTACCAAAACAAAGAGAATGGAAGGGAGCCTGTGAGTGTCAGTATACCCAGGGCGTGTTATACCAGTGTCTGTGCAGCATGCTAAGTTAGTTACAACTTCTTCATTGGTGTGGATGAACCACTGATGGTCTCGAGTTTTGCCTCTTCTTGCCAAACTCAGGCATGTCTTATTTTAGATGGAATACAGCTTTTAATCTATAATTTCATCCTGTAAAAACATGTGACGACAATGGCCAGAGGATGACCAGCAACCTTGTTTATGAACTGTTTCAGCCCTTGCTTCCTTTCCTCGATGAAATTGTCATCAAATATTCCATCGTCTTCTCTAAAAGGAAGCTGCCACAAAAATGCTTTCTCAGGGTGCGGGGAACTACAACCTTGCTCTCTCTCTAGCTCCCTTCGAAGCCGCTCAGAGTCGCTGTATCTTCTTCTAACAGTAGATTCCTTCCGCTTGAAGATGGGAAGATTTGTTTTGACCCTGGTCTCGTAGGGGGTGAAAGCGGCCCCCCACTAACCTTAAGGTCTGCAGGTTGCTCATGTCGATCTCAAGGAAGTTGCTGGGCAGCCCGTAGGCTTCATTCAGGTTCTATCGCGGCAGCTACAGGTTTCTCTCCTTCGCCAGCACTGCCCGGACTCCTGGCTCAGGCACAGCAAACAGAGGCGAACCTCCCGTTCATTTGTATTTGGCAACCTTGGAGAAAGTACTCCACTATCTATCCTATCTTGATGAGCTCAAAGTTCTGTAGCTAATTTTCTTATACCTTAAACCTCTTTCTTTCTTCCTTTCTCTCTCTCTCTCTCTCTCTCTCTCTCTCTCTCTCTCTCTCTTTCTTTCTTTCTTTCTTTCTTTCTTTCTTTCTTTTTTGATCTTTCGAGACAGGGTTTCTCTGAGTAGCCCTGGCTGTCCTGGAACTCACTCTGTAGACCAGGCTAGCCTTGAACTCTCGAACTCAGAAATCCTCCTGCCTCTGCCTCCCAAGTGCTGGGATTAAAGGCGTGCGCTGACACCGCCCGGCCCCTAAACCACTTTCTTAAATCCTAAACCACTTAAGATTTTATGTCTTTAATCTTCAAAAACTTTACATCTCTTTTGTGAGATTTTTAAAAATCTGATAATAAGAAAAACTATCGAGTATTCAAATCCCATCAGAGACTTGAGAAGGACAAATTTTACCTGAGTAAACAGGAAGTGCAAAGCAAACAACTTCCAAATCTAATAAAATGACAGAGACTACTTGTTACCTGGACAGTCATCCAAGGTTCCTCTATGTTAGTAGAACATCTATCTTTGGCCACCAGGCCCAGAAGATCTGACAGGCTTTTTCTGTGAAACGATTTCCCAGTGTCCTGCTTGTCTACAGTTTGGACACCATGCTGTCAGCAGTTGAGGTAAACAGTAGTTTTTTGTTTGTTTGTGTTTGTCCAGGGTCCAGACTTGCCAAATTTGAAGAAAACTCCAGATTGGGGGTTCTGTGGTGCCCATTATCTTCTCCATAGGAGAATGAGTGCTGTATTAGGAGCTGATGTGTCTCTGTCAGGAAAAGCCTTTTATTATTAAAACGTCTTAAATGCCATATTCTGTAGATCTCTGAAGTGTTTGAGGACCACCTATCTATTTCAGTATATCTAAATAGAAAAACATTGCTTGGTTTTAGCTATTAATTTTTCGCTTAACCTTGAAAATATATACAGGAAGTTAAATAAAGCTTATTTTTGTAATTAACTAAACTAGTACCTACAGTACAGTAGGTTAATGGCTACAAGTATGATTATGACTACTACCAACTTGCGTTTAACTTTCCTAAGAAGTTTACAATAATAGCTTTCATAGCATTTGAACTGTACATTACATTTTAAATGAGTTGCATATAACCTTAAATTTCTACCATCATACAAAAATCCACACCAATCTAAAATATTTGAGAATCACTGTTGCTTTCTTAGTCTAAAAGGAGACACAAAAATCCACCCTTGTCTTTTCATCCTTTATCCTCCCTCTTCCCCCTTCCCTGCTAACACTAGATAGTAAGGAAAGGATAGCGGGGAGAAAGAAAAGAGAGATCCCTGAATCTAACCTACTTTCCTGTTTTTTATTCCTCACCATGACTGATAACTTGCAACCAAATCCTGTAAACAACAACAAACATCTGTAACTGTAGCGGGAGGTATTAGAATGGCGGGCATCCAGCTAGCTCCTGGCTTATCCACCATGTTCTGGCACTATGCCCAGCTCCAGAGCTCCACAATCTCACCACCCAGCTCGCTAAGTTCCCACTGGCTCATCACTACCACACATTCCTGGGCTTCAAACCCCCACGGCCTTTAAGGGGCACATCATGCAAATCCTTTCTCTCTTGAACTAGGTCAAGTCGCCACGAGAAGAAAAACACCACACAGAGTTTAGATGCAATGGTAAAACTCAATCTCTGGGCTCAACAACTAAAACCTAATCTTGTAAACCTATTAAATCTAATCCTCCGGTGGTGGATCCTTTTGGATCTGCCATGATACCGGGAAACTCTACCACTACATCTTGTCCATGTGCTCACCCCGTTCCAAAACAGCCTCAGACTGTGTCTTCCTTTTCCTCTTCCTCAGTCCAACCCAGAAGTCCCGCCTCCTACTTGCCCAGTGACTGGCTCCTTTATTCATTAGGTGATGGTTCACAAGAAGTCCTCGAGAATGTGACTCATTCCTTGTCTGCAATATCTGTCAGAATGGAATTAACATCAGAATACAAAATACCAGGACTATCCACAACACTTCCCCCTTTTAGTTCACTTAAAAGACTTTTATCTCAGATAAAAATTGAACGCAACTACAACCATTTTGTAATTAATAAGGTAAAAGATAGACCCAACACCCAGTCTAACATTCTTGACAATAAAATTGAACATTGTCCTCTATAAAGTTCTGTACCTGGCTTATGTTCTGGCTTCAAATTGAGTGCCATATGAAAACCGTCCTCTCAAATCTGTTCTCGCAAAGTAAATACTTGGGTTGGCTATGAGACTACAAGTCTTCAACCCCGTCGGAAATTCAAGAACAAGTGAATTAACTGAAAATATAGGAAGCACAAAGCATAGCTTCCAAACTTAGCCAAATTACAGAGACCCCTGATCACCTGGACAGTCCCTTCAAAACATTGGAGCATCTGGTCTTCAGGCTTCTGGCCCAGGAACATCTGACAGACCTTAGACAAACAGGAATTATTAAGGATAAGCCTATTCTGTCTCTGCAAAACTAAGCTGTCCTAACCTGTAATTTGTGTCCTTTTTTGGACAGTATTTAGTCTGTAGATGAAATGAGGCAATTCTTTCCTAGAGTCTGTCTCGCTACTACTGGAGTAACTCTATAGATGCTCAATTTCTTCTTAGAATCCAAGAAAGAGAAGTTTTCAGAAGCAGACAAGTCTCTAGTCAAATGATTCTTAATAAAGAAATGTCCATAACATCATATTCTGTGGACTTCTGACATTTTTTGAAAACAAACTATCTATATAAAGTAATATGGACTATTGTCCATAACTTACTTTCAGCTATTTCTAATTACAATCTAGAAAACACCCTAACAATAAACTCAGAGCCATGAATTTGATATTAGGTCCTTAACTCACAGGCTAAAGATCTCAGATCAGTTTAGAAAAACAGTTAAGAAAGACTGAGTCTAAGCCTTGTACTTAACAAAATTCTGTATCAATAGAAGAAATTTATACCAATGAAACCCTTGATTTTTGTATCAAAATAAATTCTGTATCAATGTAAAAGTTTATGACTTCAGCTTAGTAACAATTATAAAGATTTCTACCAATAGATCATGGCTATGTAATCAATTCTAACTATTTCTCCCTGTTTCAATAAAGACCATTTCTAAATTCCCTAGAAACACAACCTAATAATAGCCCCCTCTAGCCCCCGAAACTCAGAGAATTGGGACGCTGATGCCTCATAACTTCTTCAAGCTGAATATGGGTGTTGAGATTTTTTAAAGAGGGATAAGGGGGAAGGGTAAATAGGGGAGTTTGGTTGGCCTTAAGAAGGCCACGCCAACGATTGATTTAGTCTCTCATGTCTGTGTCTTAACAGGATCCAGCTGGAAATCCAGGACATCAGGAGTTCAAGCAGGTCATTCAGCATGCCTGACTAGGAGATTCACCAAGGCTGTATATTCTGTAATATAAAAATCTCAAAACAAATTTTAGTATCATCAAGATAATTTTTTATTTGATTCTCTGGAATCTAGACTCTGGAGGCCTTCCTTCATCATTTCTGATCCATGTAACTCTGGAAGGTGTAAATACCTTAATCACCTTTTCTAAAAACAAAGATTATGTTTTTAGAAACATTCCCAAATCAGCATATCCTTGAGCCAGTAATCAGGAAACCTATTATTTAGACCTCTCTCTCAGAAGAAGAATATAACCACAAAACTCAAAATCACACCTATTTTGAAAATTAAAACAATCTAAAACAAAAGAAGTAAACTAAAGTACTGTATGTGCCTATCCTTGGGCCTTTCCTATTTGCCAATCAAGATTAAAAAACCCAAAATTCCCATGGAGCCCATGTTAGACAGAAATTTGAGTATCCTGTGAGGTATAAAAAACAATCTCATACCATTTTACTGTTTGGCTGTCTGACTCAGAGCAGCCAACTTGTTATACCATCTGTCTGTTGATCTTTTTACCTGGAGGCACAGACAAATTTTCCTTATCTTTGTTCCAATCCATGGTTGAGATTCCCCACGTGAATCAAACAAAACTGTTTATAAATCTATCCTAAAAACAAATAATCCCAATTTTGTAAATTCACAATTAAATCCCTTTGCACTAAAAGGCAGGCAGCTTCATTCTTTTCCTAGCTAAAAAGCAGGCTGCAGTTCCCAACTGCAGGGGGCCTGGGAGCTGGTAGCAGTTTCTTTTGTTTCAAAGCTTGAGTCACATGACTCCTTTAGCGTTACTCAGATACTCACTTTAAAAACAACAACAGCAACAAGAACAAAAAATACAATTCTAACTCTCAGGTTAATAATCTTAAATTTTTAGTGAATTTTTGCCCAACACGTTGGTTTGCCATCTTTAATGGGAGGTATTAGACATAACCCACCAAATGACCAAAACCCACCCACCTACCTCTAGGGAATGAGGGCACCACATAATTTAAATTGCTTTCTTCTGTCTGAGCTGATGACATCTTTTGGAGACCCTAAGAAAATTTGGATATTGGTCAAGTCCTAGGAGAACTGGCTGTTTCACTTGTGGTCTAGGCTCTGTGGGATAGGAAAGTATACGGTTTAGCTGAAGGTTATTTGTGAGGCTAGACCATCTGAGGCTAGCTACTTTGAAACCGTACTGGATGCAATTTTTAAAGAAACAGCAGTTGAGAGTCTGGGAGGCTGGATCACTTGAGGCTAATTGCTTTGTCTTCACTGGTGTCTGGTGTTTTTATTCTGAAAACACACAAACTTAAAGGTAACTTTGTAGGGACATTTTTGCTTCAACATATGTATGGAATTGTGTTGTGCACAAATCGTCTGAAGATGATTCTCTGTTCTATATTTGAGCAGGGGAAAGGAATCCTTCCAGCTGTCTCGAGCAGGGGCTCTTACCTGTTACAAGCAGACTATTGATAAAGGGGTTAGAATCCCCCTCAGGGAGAGGAGCGACAGGTCCTGCTCCACTCAGGGATTGTATACTGGATTTGACTGTGAGATCATCAGCTCCTCGAAGGGGAAGAGAGAGTAAGCCAGAGAGACAGAGGTTTTGGAATTCAGTTACTTCTTTAATGATAATGCACAGCAAGCAATATATTATCAGAAATGCTAAGGTTATTACTACAACAAGATATTGCCACATTTCCTATGTATTGCCTCTAACAATATGCACAATGAACACAAATAATAAATTGCTAATTGCCAAAGAAATAAGCATAGCAATAAACACATCATTCATTCATGGATTATACAACCTGAGTCTGTACGTTGGTTTTGGGTTATATGTCCGGAGTCTGTGAAGGCAGGGTCAGTGAAGGCAGGGTCAGGCTGTGGCTTCCAGATAATTTGACCTTGTAGGGTGCTTGACCACAAAGAAGCTGGAGGCATTGGTCTCTCAGTTAACTCTTTGATGACCGGGTGCTGAGGAGGCTTTATCTGGAGGATCACATTGGCCAGTCATGGCTACAAGTGTGAATGAAGTGCTCTGAACAGTCTCCTCTTTTATGTTGGATTTGGCGTTACTCCTGACGTGCATGGCAGATAACCACGAGTGTCTGGTTATCTCAGCACAGCTTCATTTCCAGACTAGTCTCTACAAGTACCAGACAGGTCTTTACAAGTTTCCTATTACAAAATAGAGTTGGTCCTGTTTAAGGGCCTGCTCCTTACACCATCTTATAAGTCTCTTTGGACTGGAAACCAAATGGCAATGGAGTGCTACAAATCCCCATCTGCCATCTGAAAGAATGGCATGTAATAAGTCATGAAAACTGTAAGACTCTGGTGAGCCTTAGCTTACTGTGGACCCCCTGAGTGAACCACACGAAGCCGGGAATCCATGCAAAAAGCAAGAGGCATTTATTGTTCCAACACATTAGGGTCATCCTACACCAACGTTGAAGTGACAACCCTGTGCAGCTCATTCAGTGAGCTTTTTATACAGTTTTCAGGGCAGCAGCCATTAGACACAATGTAGTTGGCAGACAGTGTGACTTTTTAAACTGATTGCTCTTTAAGGGATGAGGTGGCAAGGACCTCCCTTGTCTGTAGGTGGCCAATGGTCCATCACACAGAATGTGTCCCCACCCTCAGGTTGGTTCCCCCACATACTATGGTCTGAGAAATGTTAATTAGCCTCTCCCTTCCAGAGGGGAAAGGGTTCCATGACTTCTTCATGACCACATAGCCAAAATGACTCATTGGCTTCCATGCAGAGATTCATGTTTCAGCGGTCTCTGAGCTGTTCCCATGGGGAACCAGTTTTTCGTCACCTGTTTTGTTGTTCTTCTGGGTCTCTTCTTCCTCACTTTCCCTGTTAGGAGCCAAGATTTTCAAAAGGTCTTCTATGGTCAAATCTCTCTATTACCTTTGAAAAAATTCACAGCTTTTCATTTCCTGTAAGAAATAAAACCATAGCCTCTTCCCCAACATAACACATTTCCTGACTTCTATTCTGAGATTAACACATCCTTAAAGTAGGCAGACTGATTTAATTCAGTAATCCTTTCTAAAATTCAATGTTTTTAAGCATCTGTGCTACCTGTTGCATTGACTTTTTTGTTGTTGTTGTTGTTTTTGTTTTTTAGTTTTTTTCGAGACAGAGTTTCTCTGTATAGTCCTGGCTGTTCTAGAACTCACTCTATAGACCAGGCTGGCCTTGAACTCAGAAATCCGCCTGCCTCTGCCTCCCAAGTGCTGTGATTAAAGGTGTGTGCCACCACTGCCTGGCTCTCACTGACATTTTAAATTTTTTAAGTTAATAAACAATTGTGTAATCTATCCCTGAGAGATATGTCCCCTTTTATTTTATGAACATTTCCTTTAAAGTGCAGTTAGATCATTCCACAATTGCTTGTCCTGTAGAATCTTAAGATATACCTATAACATTTTGTGTTAAATATTTTAAAAATTGTTGCATTGTACTAGGTACATATGATGGAAAATTATCAGTTTTAACCTGTAAAGGTATCCTAAAGATGGACATCACTTCTAATAAGTGCATAATTACAGAACCAGCCTTTTCAGAGTGCAAGGCAGAAGTTCATTGAATTCCTGAATAGTTACCAATTGTATGGTGAACATACTTTAATTTCCAAACTCTGAAAAGTGAAACACATCCATCTGCCAAATTTCATTTTTTGGGGGTACCTTTAGGGGTTACTTCTAGCAAGTAATGGAACTTGATTTTACAAGTAGGAAAAGTCTTGTTTCCAGGTTATAGAAAAATCTTTTCTTTAAACTTCTACTATTTACATGATACCTTTTATGACAATTTGAAGCCTCTAATACATTTCTAATTTCTAATACAATTCTAGTAATTGTTCCATCTCCTCATTTCTTAGTGCCAATGGTCCTGGAAAACCTGTATGAGACCAAATATGTTTTATATATATTGGATGATTGCTGTTTCAAATTACATGCTATAGTTTTATAAATAACAAAGTTAGTTTTGTATCATCTGAAATAAGTTCAGCAGTTTCTATATGTAAAACTACTCTTTCTGCATATTGAGAGTCAGAAACAATATTAAAAGGTTCTCACCTTATGGTCTGAGCCTGTGGCTTGAGCAGACCTTGGGTACTGGCTCCACACTCAGTCCCACAACACTCAGAGGAAGCTCAGTCAAGCTTCATCTAACACGCCCAGGATCACAGGAACAAGGATCACAGAGGAAGCTTGACTCTCAGGAGATCAGACACACCCAGGAGCACTGGAGCTCTGACACACTCAAGATCACAGCTTAGGCCACAACATCTTTCTCAACACCCAGCGTAACTGGGACCTCCACAGAAACCAGGGAAACACAAACCCCCACCTAGCCAGAGGCACAAGTTCCTTTCAGCTTGCACCTGTGCTCAGAGCAAACCCAGGGCTCTGGCTCCTCACTCACTGCTGCAACACTCAGAGAAAGCATGACTCCCAGGAGCTCTGACACACCAGGATCTCAGGAGCTTGACCACACCAGGATTTCAAGATCCCAAAGGCAGATTGACTCCCAGGTGACCTGATACAGCCAGGATCTCATGACCATAGGATCCTAAAATCACAGGATGACAGAGACAGCTGGGCTCTGAGGAGTTCTGACAGAACCATGATCAAAGGAGGGACAGGCTCCAGTCAGAGACAGCAAGGGCAGGAAGCACCAGAGATAATGACATGGTGAGAGGCAAGTGCAAGAACATAAGCAACAGAAAGCAAGGCTACCTGGCATCATCAGAACCCACTTCTCTCACCACAGCAAGTCCTGGACACCCCATCATATGGAAAAAGAAAGACTCAGATTTAAAATCATTTCTCATGATGATGATAGAGGACTTTAAGAAGGACATAAATGACTTCCTTAAAGAAATACAAGAGAACACAGATAAACAGGTAGAAGTCCTTAAAAAGGAAACACAAAAATCCCTTAAAGAATTACATGAAAACACAACCAAACAATTGAAGGAATTGAACAAAACCATCCAGGTTCTAAAATTGGAAATAGAAACAATAAAGAAATCACGAAGGGAAGTAACTCTAGAGATAGAAAACCTAGGAAAGAGATTAGGAGTCATAGATGTAAGCACCACCAACAGAATAAAAGAGATAGAAGAGACAATCTCAGGTGCAGAAGATACCATAGGAAACACTGACATAACAGTCAAAGAAAATGCAAAATACAAAAAGCTCCTAACCCAACAAATCCAGGAAATCCAGGACACAATGAGAAGACCAAACCTAGTGAAAATAGGTATAAAAGAGAGTGAAGATTCCCAACTCAAAGGGTCAGTAAATATCTTCAACAAAATTAAAGAAGAAAACTTTTCTAACTTAAAGAAAGAGATGTCCATGAACTTACAAGAAGCCTACAGATCCCCAAGTAGACTGCACCAGAAAAGAAATTCCTCCCATCATATAACAATCAAAATTCCAAATGCACAAAACAAAGAAAGAGTACTAAGAGCAGTAAGTGGAAAAGGTCAATTAACTTATAAAGGCAGACCTATCAGAATTATACCAGACTTCTGACTAGAGACTATAAAAGCCAGAAGATCCTGAGCAGATGTCATACAGACCCTAAGAGAACACAAATGACAGCCAAGGATGTCATTATTATTATATCAAGGCTATACCGAACAAAACTCTCAATTACCATAGATAGAGAAACCAAGATATTCCATGACAAAAACAAATGTATACAATATATTTCCACAAATTCAGCCTTACAAAGGATAATAGATGGAAAATTCCAACACAAAGAGGGAAACTACAATGAAGAAAAAGCAAGAAAGTAATCTTCTTTCAACAAACCCAAAAGAAGATAGCTGTACAAACATAATTCCACCTCTAACAACAAAAATAACAGGAAGCAACAATCACTTTTCGAAAACACATCTTAATATCAATGGACTCAATACCCCAATAAAAAGATATAATAAAAAAAAAGATATAGACTAGCACACTGGGTATGTAAAAAGGAAAATGCTGCACACAGGAAACACATCTCAGTGACAAAGACAGACACTACCTCACAGTAAAAGGCTGGAAAAATTTTCCAGGCAATTGGTCCCAAGAAACAAGGTAGAGTAGCTATTCTAATATCAAATAAAATCAACTTTCAACCAAAATTTATGAAAAAAGATAAAAAAGACACTTCATACACATCAAATGAAAAATCTACCAGGATGAACTCTCAATTCTGAACATCTAAGCTCCACATGCAAGGGCACCTACATTCATAAACAAACAAACAAACAAACAAAATATTTTACTAAAACTCAACACACACATGGCACCTCACACAATAATAGTGGGAGACCTCAACACCTCACTCTCAGCAATGGACATATCATGGAAACAGAAAATGAACAGATACAGTGAAACTAAGAGAAGTTATGAACCAAATGGATCTAGCAGATATTTATAGAACATTTCATCGTAAAACAAAGAGTATAACTTCTTATCAGCATCTCATGGTACCTTCTCCAAAATTGACCATTTAATCTGTCACAAAACAAGCTTCAACAGATACAAGAAGATTGAAATAATCCCTTGCATCCTATCAGATCACCATGGACTAAGGCTGGACTTCAGTAACAACAAAAACAATGGAAAGCCCACCTACACATGGAAGCTGAACAATGCTCTAATCAATGACAACTTGATGAGGGAAGAAATAAAGCAAGAAACTAAAGACTTTTTGGAATTTAATAAAAATGAAGACACAACATACCAAAACTTATAGGGCACAATGAAAGCAGTGCTAAGGGGAAAACTCATAGCTCTAAGTGTCTCCAAAAAGAAACCAGAAAGAGCGTATACTAGCAGCTTGACAACACACCTGAATGCTCTGGAACAAAAAGAAGAAAATACAACCAAGAGAAGTAGATGGCAAGAAATAATCAAACTCAGGGCTGAAGTCAACCAAGTAGAAACAAAAAGAACTATACTAAGAATCAACATAACCAGGAGCTGGTTCTTTGAAACAATCAACAAGAGAGATAAACCACTAGCCAAATTAACTATTGGGTTTAGATTCAGTATCCAAATTAACAAAATCAAACATAAGAAGGGAGATATAACAACAGAAACCTGGGAAATTTAAAAAAATCAACAGATCTTACTATAAAAGCCTATACTCAACAAAACTGGAAAATCTGGATGAAATGGACAACTTTCTAGACAGATACCATGTACCAAAGTTAAATCAGGATCAGATAAGCCATCTAAACAGTCCCATAACTCCTAAAGAAATAGAAGCAGTCATTAAAAGTCTCCCAACCAAAAAAAGCCAAGGACCAACTGGTTTTAGTGCAGAATTCTACCAGACCTTTAAAGAAGACATAATACCAATACTCTTCAAACTATTCCACAAAATAGAAACAGAAGAAACACTACCCAATTCGTTCTCTGAAGCCACAATTACACTTATACCTAAACCTCACAAAGACCCAACAAAAAGAGAAAACTTCATGCCATTTTCCTTTATGAATATCAATGCAAAAATACTCAATAAAAGTATTCTTGCAAGCCAAATCCAGGAACATATCAAAATGATTATCCAGCATGATCAAGTAGGCTTCATCCCAAGGAAGCAGGAATGGTTGAATATACAAAAATCCATCAACTTAATCCACTAGGTAAACAAACGCAAAGGGAAAAATCCACATGATCATCTCACTAGATGCTGAGAAAGCATTTGACAACATTCAATACCCCTTCATGGAAAGATCAGGAATTCAAGGCCTAAACATACCTAAACATAGTAAAATCAATATACAGCAAACCAGTAGCCAACATCAAACTAAATGAAGAGAAACTTGAAGCAATTCCACTAAAATCAGGGACTAGACAATGCTGCCCACTCTCTCCATACCTAATCAATATAGTACTCAAAGTCCTAGCCAGAACAATTAGACAACAAAAGGAGATCAAGGGGATACAAATTGGAAAGGAAGAAGTCAAAACATCACTGTTTGCAGATGATATGATAGTGAGGCCAAAACTTCCACTAGAGAACTCCTACATCTGATAAACAACTTCAGCAAAGTGGCTGGATATAAAATTAAGTCAAACAAATCCAGTAGCCGCCTTCTACTCAAAGAATAAACAGGCTGAGAAAGAAATTAGGGAAAGGACACCCTTCACAATAGTCGCAAATAATGTAAAATTATTGGTATGACTCTAACCAAGCAAGTGAAAGATCTGTATGACAAGAACTTCAAGTCTCTGAAGAAAGAAATAGAAGAAGATCTCAGAAGATGGAAAGATCTCCCAGGTTCATGCATTGGCAGGATTAATATAGAGAAAATGGCCATCTTACTGACAGCAATCTACAGATTCAGTGCAATCCCCATCAAAATTCCAACTCAGTTCTTCATAGAGGTAGAAAGGGTGATTTGCAAATTCATTTGGTTTTTTTTTTCTTTTTTTTTGTTTGTTTTTCAAGACAGGGTTTCTCCGTATAGCCCTGGCTGT
The DNA here is from genome assembly GCF_004785775.1 of Grammomys surdaster. Taxonomy (NCBI): domain Eukaryota; kingdom Metazoa; phylum Chordata; class Mammalia; order Rodentia; family Muridae; genus Grammomys; species Grammomys surdaster. Next base: position 569,154 of record NW_021604753.1, on the reverse strand, counting down.
CCTGGAACTCACTCTGTAGACCAGGCTAGCCTCGAACTCTCGAACTCAGAGATCCGCCTGCCTCTGCCTCCCAAGTGCTGGGATTAAAGGCATGCGCCACCACTGCCCGGCTGCAAATTCATTTGGAATAAGCAAAAACCCAGGACAGCAAACACTATTTCTAAACAATAAAAGAACTTCTGGGGGAATCATCATTCCTTACCTCAAGCTGTATTACTGAGCAATAGTGATAAAAAAAAAAAAACTGTATGGTATTGGTACAGAGACAGTTGTGTAGATCAATGGAATAGAATTGAAGACCCAGAAATGAACTCACACACCTATGGTAACTTGATCTTTGACAAAGGAGCTAAAACCATCCAGTGGAAAAAAGACAGCATTTTCAACAAATGGTGCTGGTTTAACTGGTAGTCAGCATGTACAAGAATGCAAATAGACCCATTCTTAACTCCTTGTACAAACCTCAAGTCCAAGTGGATCCAGGACCTCCACATAAAACCAGATACACTGAAACTAAAAGAAGAGAAAGTGGTGAAAAGCCTCAAACATATGGGCACAGGGGAAAACTTTCTGAACAGGACACCAATGGCTTATGCTCTAAAATCAACAACTGATAAATGGGATCTCATAAAATTGCAAAGCTTCTGTAAAGCAAAGAACATTATCAATAGGACAAAACAGCAACCAACATATTGGGAAAAGATCTTTACCAATCCTACATCCGATAGAGGGCTAATATCCAATATATACACAGAACTCAAAAAGTTAAACTCCTGACAACCAAATAAGCCTAGTAAAAAATGGAATACAGAGCTAACCAAAGAATTCTCAACTGAAGAATCTCTAATGGCTAAGAAGCATCTAAAGAAATGTTCAACATCCTTAGTTATCAGGGAAATGCAAATCAAAACAACCCTGAGATTCCACCTCACACCAGTCAAAATGGCTAAGATCAAAAACTCAGTTAACAACAGATGCTGGTGAGGTTGTGAGGAAAGAGGAACACTCCTCCATTGTTGGTGGAATTGCAAGCTGACACCTCAACTCTGGAAATCAGTCTGGCAGTTACTCTGAAAATTGGACATAGTACTACCTGAGAACCCAGGTATACCATTCCTAGGCTTATACCCAAAAGATTCTCCAACATATAACAGGGAAACATGTTGCACTATGTTCATAGCAGCCTTATTTATAATAGCCAGAAGCTGGAAAGAACACAAATGTCCTTCAACAGAGGAATGGATAGAGAAAATATGGTACATTTACACAATGGAGAACTACTCAGCTATTAAAAACCATGACTTCATGAAATTCTTAGGCAAATGGATGGAACTAGACTATATGAACCTAAGTGAGGTAACCCAATCACAAAAGAACACACATGGCATGCACTCACTGATAATTGGATATTATCTCAAAAGCTCAGAGTAGCCAAGATACAATTCACAGACCATATGAAGCTCAGGAAGAAGGAAGACCAAATTGTGGATGCTTTGGTCCTTCTTAGAAGGGGGAACAAAATACTCAAGAGAGGAAATATGGAGACAAATTGTGGAGCAGAGACTGAAGGAAAGGCCATCCAGAGACTGTCCCACCTGGGGATCCATCCCAAATTTAGACACTATTACAGATGCCAAGAAGTGCATGCTGACAGGAGCCTGATATAGCTGTCTCCTGAGAGGCTCTGCCAGAGCCTGACAAATACAGAGGTCGACGCTCACAGCCAACCATTGGCCTGAGCAAGGGTTCCCCAATGGAGAAGTTAGAGAAAGGACTGAACGAGCTGAAGGGGTTTGCAACCCCGTAGGAAGAACAACAATATCAACCAACCAGACGCCCCAGAGCATCTAGGGACTAAACTACCAACCAAAAAGGGACCCATGGCCTCTGCTACATATGTAGTAGAGGATGGCCTTGTCAGATATCAGTGGGAGGAGAGGCCCTTTGTCCTGTGAAGACTTGATGCCCCAGTGTAGGGGGATGCGAGGGCAAAGAGGCAGGAGTGGCTGGGTTGGTGAACACCCTCATAGAAGCAGGGGGAGGGGAGATGAGATAGGAGGTTTCAGGGTAAGGCTGGACTGGGAAAGGGGATAACATTCGAAATGTAAATAAAGAAAATATCCAATAAAAAAAGAGCTTCTGCAAAATCTAATAGAACTAGGAGAATAGCAAATAGTTCAGATTTTTTAACTGAAGCATATGGGTTTTGTTATCATTTTACTTATAGTTTCTGACTTATAACCTATCATTTTCTTGGCAATAGTATCTCTTGGATCAACTGTTTTAGAACTTGTAACTTTTCTTTATTTAAGGATCACTGATTTACCCAAACAGGCTTGGCAATTTACCATTTTAATGGTAGGGCAGTTGGTATTCTAACAGCAGTGTTCCCCCTCTCATATAAATTTGGAGAGCTAATTTCTGCTTATGTTCTGCCTATAGAGAATCCATAACTGGTTTTGATCTCATTTTCCAATACCTTCATCAGGAACATCTCCTACTTAATGGCTTGTTCCTGGAGTTGAAGGAATGCTAACCTGTGCTTCCTGTCGTTGCTCTAGAGCTCTTCCTCACAGATTCATGGCTGTATCTGCTACTTTGGCCTTGATCTTCCTGTTCGACCTTCTGGGTCTATACAGTTAATACAATTTATACTTCGTTTTACCTGAGACAATATCCTAGGAGCAGTGTAGAAACCTTTTGAAGTGGCCAAGTTAGATTTCAAAAATCTTGTTAAATTATTGTTACAACAGCTCCAATATCTACTAAGGCTTCAATCTTGGTACCATCTAATTGCAGTTTCAACTTTGGTCTCTTATCATTTACAGCAGTTTGCAGACAATACTTGTTTGCTGAAATCTTTACAGTCTCCTGTTTCCCCATCAGGGTAGTTGGGCTTGGACCAGTGCTGTCTGTCGTATCAGCTTTAATGTTTCCGGTTGCTCTCCAGACAGTCTCTCCTTGGAAGACAGGGACACGTGACTCATGTTGGGTTTGGTGGGCCAGAGCAAAGCCTCTTAGGCAGTTTTCCAACAGTAAGGGATTGTGAAATCTGAAACACTTTTAAACTTTTCTTTTATATACCTCAAATCACTTTCTTATCAACATTTAAACTCTCACATTCTCCAAACGTTATAATGTTTATTTACTTATCTCAAGCTAAAACTTCCATTTACACACCATTTAAAACCCTAAAACATTTTTTAGACCCTTCTAACTTAAGCTTTCATATAGTCAGAACTTACATAATTTTTATCTTTTTTCTATCAAGTTATTCGCCATGAGATACAGGTGATTGATCACTGAGTGATGTCATTGTAAAGCAAGTTTCTTTACATAAATGAATAATAAAAAGTTACACTGAAATTTGTTTTGTGAGTTTATTGCTTTTCTGAACCTGGTAACAAGGTAAACTGTGTCTAGACAGATGTATAGTGGTTCTAGGAGAATGAGGCCTGTGGCCTGATTTTTACATAGGAGGAGAACTGAGGAGGCAGCTGAGAACTTGGTTTCGGCTGCTAAACTGACAAATCCACCACTAGCCTAGGCGTCACCCCCATCAGAGACCTGAGAAGGATGAAGTTCACCTGAATAATCAGGAAGGGCAGACAAAGGTCGATCACCCTAAGTCTGTGGTCATTGTGGGCAGAGGTCCCAGGACACCATGAGTCTTCAGCTGCCAGACCCAGAAGATCTGACAGACTTTCCTGTGGAGTAGGAACTTAGTGGAACTGTCCTATCTTGTCTAGACAAGGCAGGTCAATCAATTCCCCAGTGTCCTGCTAGTGTGCTATTTAAACAGTGTGCTGTCAGCAATTGAGGTAGTTCACAGCCACATGTCAAGCAAGTTCCAGGTGGAGGTTCTTTTGTGTCCATCGTCTTTGGAGGAGGTTAGGGGTGCTTCCAGGAAGCGACATGTCTCTCTATCGTGTAAGGCTTTTTTATTAAACATTTTAAATGCCATATTCTACAGATTTCTGAGGCATTTGACTATCATCTATCAAGTGTATCTAAATTAAACAGTCCCTGTCTGTTTTTAGTTACTTGCTTTAAGCTATATCTTGAGAACATATGAAAGCCAAATAAAATTCTTTTCTTAATTGCTTTAGTACTTAGCATGGCAGTAACCACAGTTCTGACCATATCAAAGCTTAATCATAAAAAAAAAATAAAAAAATAAAAATAAAAAAAAAAATAAAAAAAAAGAAAAAAAAAAGAAAAAAATAAAAAAAAAGCTTAATCATCTCTCTAACGGTTTATTATAAAAGTAATAACTTCTGAATTGAAGCTCTTTGAGTATCAAGATAAGACTTTCAACTTGTAAACATAGTTCATAAAGGTACTAGGAACTTTTCTGAACCTTATATGGTGTACCATTATAGAACACACCAGTTTCCCGTATGACTCAGTTTATAAAAATGACTATAGCTTAACGATCCTTGCAAAAGAAAGGAGATTAGAGATATTTCCTTAAATCAGTTTCTGTTAACTTAAATAAACCTTGGGTAAGGGGAGACGTATTTTTAAGACAGTGGTTCTTAAGGTTTTTTTGTTGTTGTTGTTTTGTTTTTGTTTTTAGTGCAGTAACCCTGTAAGAGTTTTTTATGTTGTGGCCCCAATAATAAAATTGTTTTTGTTGCTATTTTAAAACTGTAATTTTGCCATTGTTATGAATTGCAACACAAACATCTGACATGTAGGTGACCCTAAGCTACCCCTGTAAAAAGGTCTTTTGATCCCCAAAGGGTTTCAATCCATAAGTTGAGAAATTATTTCAAGTTTTTTTGTCAGACTGCTTAGGGTCATTGTTTTCCTGTATCAGTCTCTGGTGTTTAGCTGTGGCCCTAATTTTTAGCCTTTTATTTATCTATTTGTTAAGGTCATATATTAATAAAGACACAATAAAATAGTTTAAAGCTTTAAAATATCCCTTGGCCTTATATACTTAAATATTTTAAAAAGCTGTTCTTTTTAATATTCAGGGGGTTTTCCTCGTAAAATTACAAAACTTTCTTTATAGAAGTTAAAAATATCACAATTGTGTACTTTTGTAATACCAAAAGAAAGTCCCTTTTGTTTTAACTTTTTATTGATTCTTTATGAATTTCACATCATGCACCCTTCTCATCTCCCCATCCCTTTGTATATACCCTCTGCCCTTGCAATCTCCCTCTCAAAATAAAAGTAAAAACAGCAACAAGCAAGAACAACAAAATAAAAACCTCATCATGGAAGCTACAATGTGTCACAGTGTATCCCACAGTGTATCCCACAGTGTATCCCACAGTGTATCCTTTTGTCCACACTTCTTTACTTGTGAATGTTCGTTGCAGTGAGTCATTGCTCTGGTTCAAGGCCTGCGGCTTCTGCTACACTACCAATACTGGATCATCACCAGGATTCTTTTCAGATATCCTGTTGTTGCCCTATGTCATGGAGATCCTTCAGCTTTGGATCTGAAGGACGGGCCTATTCACTCACTCCAGTTGTTCATAGATGGGGTAGATGTTGGGGTGGGATTTGAGCCTGAGTGGTAGCTGGTAGTTGGTAGTGGTAGTTGGTCAGCCTTCTCTGGCACCCACACCACCAAGATGAGTTCTCTGGCACTGTCCTGGCTAGCTTACCCCACCTCCCTGCCACCCTGCCTCCCTTCAAATGGTGGACTCTAGTCCCCAGAACTGTGAGCCCAAACGATATCTTTACTCCCTTACCTTACTTCTTTATCACAGCAAGGAAGAAAGTAATGAATACCCAGACTTATCCAAAATCAGCCGGATCACCCAGGCCTCCCTCAACCCAGACAGGTCACATTTAAGCAGATACCGTAGCTGTTGGAAGATGGCACCCACTTTCATCAGCCTCCTGTATTTAAACAAGGCTAGTGCTGGGGTGTGTTCTGCTGAGGTAACTTGCTGTGTGATGTCTTGTCCCCACAGGATGGATGACATTCAACTCTGCAAAGACATCATGGACCTAAAGCAGGAGCTGCAGAACTTGGTGGCCATCCCAGGTAACATGTGTGATTATCTCCTCTGTTAATCACTGTCAGGGCTCCTCATCTGCTCGCTGTACCTCTGGTATTGGGAAGAGAGGATTTGCCTCATTTCCTAATGGGAATTCAGTCTTGTAATGGAAGCTCCAGGATTTAAACACAAATTCATGCAGGGTGTGTGGCCTGCACCTATAATCTAAGCACTTGTGAAGCAGAGTCAGGAAAATGACCTACACATTTGAAATCAGCCTGGGCTACTGTCTGAGACAACAAGATAAGCACAAGTTTATGTCCTGGAGGGCCACCTTGGAACCTCAGGCAAGCTTCTTAATTTTTACAAGACTGAGTTTTTCTTTCTTTGAAAGTGGAAGAGTAATATACCTAACATCAATTTCATGAGGGACTGAGGAGAACAGTTGAGTGGCAGAACACTTTCCTGGTATGTGCAGAGACCTGGGTCTGAACCGTAGCACTGCAAAGGTACGATAAAGCTGCCTGAGTATAATTATTTCTGAGGTAAAAGTACACTTTAGGTGGCTAGAGAGATGGCTCAGAGGTTAAGAACACTGACTGCTCTTTAAGAGGTCCTGAGTTCAATTCCCAGCAACCACATGGTGGCTCACAAGCATCTGTAATGGGATCCTATGCTGTCTTTAGACACACTAGAAGACAGCAGCAGTGTATTTATACAAGAAAGTACACTTTAGGTCAAGCATCACTTTGGCTCAGAGTCCACTATTGCCATTTTTATTATGTGTGTAAGCAGGGAGTGTAGACTAGTCAGGCTGTAATATTGGGGTCAAATCTACATCAGTTATCAATGGTACTGATTATCTGATTCCTTTTTCCTTAAATAACTTCCTTCTCCAAATACTCTGAATTACCTGTCCCATGGGCCTTGTGCTTATCGAAGGACTAGCCAGTGGTGTGCCTGTTGTGTAAGCCAGAGCTTTCTGAAGGAACAGAACCCATAGAATTTAAAAGGGATTTATTAGACCCACTTACATGACATGCTCTCAGGAGTCCAACAGTGACCTCTGCATACTGGAAAGGCAGAGGACCCAGTAGCTGCTCAGTTTATGAGGCTAGATACCTTAGTAGTTCCAATCTGGTCCTGAGGACCTGACAGACTCCTGTAGAGCAGTTCTGTAGCTGACTGTGGCCACAGGTCAACTGAGTCCACCTGCAAGGGGTGCTGGGAATGAAAGGGGGATGGAGGGTGAGAAGAGATAAAGCCAAGAGAAAGTTCTCTGATCAAGGCTCAATGCCTTGATGTTCAGCTCTCAATTTAAAGGGAAGGGCCCTGCCCAAACCCTTCCTTGTTCCAGCCAGAGATGGAAGGGGTAATCTTTTCTTGGTCATGGCCAGAGATATCTCAAGGCAAGCCCAGGGGCAGTTCTTCTTCTAAGTTCCGTGCAGCCAAGGTGGGTAACTCCACCTAGATCCTATCACTTGGTCTTTTGTGGTAAACAAGGTCTTTCAGGCCTGCTCAAGGCTGGGGTAAGGGTACAATTCCCCCTTTTTAGTTTTTTAAAGATGGGCAGTGTCAGCAGCTGGATGGGGTACAAGATTTCATCCTGTCTAGGGTAAAGAGTGGCCGGGCAACCGTGTCTGGCTTAGGTCGGTGTCTATATTGCTCCTATATTACCCGTCATTGAGGAAAACATACATAGCATATTGATGTATGCCTCTGCTTTAGGTTTATAGGAGCTCAAGAACACTCTTACCCATCTTTGACTAACCGGCCATCATTGGCACACTCTTCCCCATATAGACCAAAGCCACATTCAGACCAAAGGACCTGTGAGCATGCACTCACATGTAGTCCTTTATCAGCTAATGCCTGTTGTAACTCTCTATAACATAAAAGCAAGCCCTGAGGCTCTTCTCCTCCTAGAAGAATCTCATCCATGTAATGTATGATGTGCATCATTGGCCATTGCCATCTTACAGGCTCAATGGCTTGTGCCACAGATTTTTGACATAATGTAGAACTATTAGCCATGTCCTGAGGAAGAACTACCCTTTGATACCTTTTCATTGGCTCTCTAAAATTAATAGAAGGAACACTGAAAGCAAGCCCTTTACAATCTCGAGGATGCAAGGGAACTAAAACAAGTTGATCAATTTTTAATGCCATGGGGGGAAGCAGCCATAATTTTAATTTCTCTAGCATAATCATTATCTTTAACTCCTGGCCTATAAACTGTCTGTTGTGAATGTTTTTGGGCCTGAGGCTGACCCCTCCCCAAGGAACAAGCAAGGCAATAAACAAATTCCAGGAAACACCCTTCTAGGGGCTGGTCGTGATGACCAAGACAAAAGGAATGCCTGTCACACAAGCTTCTGCTGTACCCACTCTGTGCATAGGCTTAATTCAAATGTAAATGTTCTTAATCTCAGCCTATATCCTGAGGCCTGGCCCAAAGATTATCCTTCCTACACTAAGGACAAATTTCTGGCACGTGACCTTAGTGACCTGATTGTTGTGTGTCTTTGTTCCTGGGATAGTCATTTTAAAACTGACCTAAATCTCTGTGAAAGCCAGACACTGATTGTATAAGGGACCAATTTCACCACAAAGACAAATGTGCCCATATAAGTCTGTCTTTGTTTTGTATGGCCTGATAGCTGCGCTGCAGGCCGCATTAGAATTCTCTGGTTTTTTTGTTTTGTTTTTGTTTGGTTGGTTGTTTTTTTTGTTTTGGTTTGGTTTTTGGTTTTTCGAGACAGGGTTTCTCTGTGTAGCCCTGGCTGTCCTGGAACTCACTCTGTAGACCAGGCTGGCCTTGAACTCAGAAATCCACCTGCCTCTGCCTCCCAAGTGCTGGGATTAAAGGCGTGCACCACCACCACCTGGCTACCGCATTAGCATTCTCATAAGCCAATTGTGTAACAAAAGGAATTCCTGTTTGAGGATCTCCAAAATTTCTACCAGCTGCTCTCAGCAGCCTGTCTACAAAATCATGAAACAATTTATCAGGGCCTTGTTTAATGCCAGATAAATTCCCACTAAGATCCCCTTTAGTAGGTAATTGATTCCAAGCACGGCAAGCAGCCATTGCAATCTGTGCATACACTCTTGCAGGCAGTTCAACCTGATTAGCATTATCTTCACATTGACCTTCTCCTAGAAGCATGTTAAGATCCCAGTCTGCATTGCCTGCCTGAGCATTCATCTTGGCGATTCTCTTACTGGTATCACGCCATTTTGAGCTCCAAAGCAAGTAATCTCCTGACAAAGTAGCCTTACATATAGTTTTCTAATCTTGGGGCCTTAAATTTGCTTCTACCACAGTATCCAATAAAGCTTGTGTGAAGGGGGCAATAGGCCCATACTGTGCCACAGCTGTTTTTAACTCTTTCACTCAACTCTACCTGCTCTATCCTCTTCTCAACCATAAACATGGGTGAGTCAAACAATTTCAAACTCATGACTGAACTGCCAACTGCAGCCAATAGAAAATTGGCAGTTGAACTATATTTTTAAGGGCACACAGTTCATATTGGAAGGCCAAAGATTCTGGTTCTAATATCTGCAAAGGAATGTAACAGCAGCAGCAATAAGGTAAATGAATTCATAAATGGTAGATAAATAATAGGCAAAAACCAAAGCTTTACTCTTACATTTTTAATGTGTATTGCAACTAGAAGGTGACAATCACATTTAAGGTCAGTCTTTCCACTTCAGATAATCTGATTTAGAAAAGCCCTCACAGTTGTTTATGGCACCTCTCCTTTCAGTTGCTTCTAACACTACCATCATACCTGTTGACTCAGGCAGGTGTCTCTCTGACTTCATGTCATTGACAGTGTGCATGGGGGTCTGGTACTGCTAAGGAAGGATTATTAATAGACACAGATTCTTTTTTAAGAACTTAGCCTAGTTAAGTGTCTTGCTTGATTTATTTCTCCTAAAACTTGGCATTGGTGGGCATGGCTGGTACATATAACTGTCTACTGAATGTTTGTGCATGTCCAGGTTACAGGCAACCTGGAAGTGATTTAATATATACAAGAGGATATTCAGGGTCATAAGTAAATACTAATAATGTCAGGACTTGGAAAATCTGATGCAGAAGAATTATGAGTCTGAGGACTGCCTATTTTTTTAATTTTTTTTAAATTTTTATTTATTTTATTAAATCAAATCATAATTTTTACTTATTCACACAGGGGTTATAAACACAAAAAGGCAAGGAGGACTGCCTATTTCAAACCAACCAAGCAACTTATAACAACAACTCTATTACAATCTACAGTGAACCACTGGATGTTCAGAGTGGTTGAGGAACCCAGAGTCACATAGCTGGGACAAAAGAGCAAGTAGACTATCATAGAAATCCTGTCTGTTCTGGACAGTAAAGGTCACAGATGAGACAAGAGCTATGAGCCAGTGAGACCAGGCAAGAAGCCATAGCATTGTCTAGTGAGGATAGATCATGGTCATAGCTGAGGGAATGAAGGGAGAAGCAGGCATATAGGGACATTAAGAGCCAGGGTCTATGTTACAATAGATGAGGTGGATTTCTTATTGCTGAGTGAATGAAAATGAGGACATGAGCACTCTTATGTATGATTGAGGAGAAGGCTTTTATTGTAGGTATGTGGGAGAGAATAGCCAGATGCTTCTGGAAGAGTCCAAACTGAACATGACCAGCAAAATAGACAGGGCCAAGTTGAGGGAAGAATGAGAGAGGAAGAAAAGAGAGAGGAGAAAGGGGTCCAACAGAACTAAGAGAGCTTATTAAAACTAAGAGAACCAAGAGAGCATGCATGGCCAAAATGGCTGAGTTATCTAGGAAGAAGAGAAGCTGGGGGAAAGAAAGGAGAATCCATCCCCTAGGCTGGAGAGGTTTAGGGTAGGGGTTGGGGTGGGAAGGGCTGAGAGGAGCCAGGACTCTGTCCCTGGCATGCAGTATCTGCTTTGATATGTTAATAGGCATCTCAGTTACCTCTTTGTCTTGAGTTTCTTTGGGACCTGACCCTGAGTAGGTACAGTAATGTTGGCAAGCTGAGGGTTGCAATAATGAGCAGGCACATGGTGCCAGGGGGTAGGTGGGAAATGTTGGTAAGAAGGGTATGAAGAGCATTGGCCACAGCTTGGACATTTGGGGCAGTGCTGGTTAATAAGGTTCCACAGAGTAAGTCTGAGGAGGTAGCTCCTCCCTTGGCTGGAAGTGCTGTGGCTGAGAATCCAGGAGAGCCCAGGGAGTGCTCAACTAAAAACTGGAAAATATAGGTGAGCAACCTGAGACAGCTATTTGTCAGAAGCCTAGCACACTTGGAAGTCATCAGGTGGCTCTAGCTAAGGTCATGGAGGGGAGGCTGAGAAAGCCTCTTGGGAATATCAGAGTGTTGTGGATGGAATAGGAGCTGTCCCCAGACTCCTTGTGAGAGTCCATGGGTGCTGGTGCTCCCTTGGAGAACAAGGCAGAGAGGGTTCTGTAGTGCAATCTGTGGTCTAGGGAGTCACACCTGGGCTCCACCCACAGAAGCCATGTACCCATCCAATGGGTGATAGTCAATGCCCAAGAGCTGTAGATCATCTATGCTTGACACACACAGTGGTGACATTTCTGTCAGTGAGAAAGCTCTACCTTGCCTTCCCTTCTAGGAAGCTCCATGGTTCTTGTGTATACAGCCATAGATTCAGCCTCCAGGAAAAATAATATTCCCACTGAAAGTTACATTGACCTTTTCTTGTCAAGATCCCAGGAAGATACACTGTTTACTTAATGTTTGTGTTGTGTTCCATGTTACAGGTGACCTCGAAGTGATTTAACGTATACAAGAGGATATGCAGGGCCATGTGTTGTACTGGCTGGTTTTCACAAGCTAGAGGCAACAGAGAGGAAGGAGCTGCAGTTGAGGAAATGCCTCCATGAGATCCAGCTGTAAGGCATTTCCTCAATCAGTGATCAGTGGGGGAGGTCCCATTGAGAGTGGGGCCATCCTTGGTCATGGGTTCTGTAAGAAAGCAGACTGAGCAAGCCATGAAGAATGAGCCAATAAGCAGCATCTTTCCATGGCCTCTGCATCAGCTTCTGCCTCCAGGATCCTACCCTATTTGAGTTCCTTTCCTGACTTCCTTTGGTAATAAATAGCAATGTGGAAGTGTAAGCTGAAATAAACCTCTCCTTCCCAACCTGCTTTTTGTTCATGGTGTTTTGTCACAGCAATAGAGATCCTATGTAAAACATATGTAAATACGGTGTGAGAATGTGCCCCTCTAATGTATCAGATCTCTAGGAACATTGTCCACCTCCCTGGTGACAGAGTCTCTCTCATATTTTTTTTTTCTTCTTTTTTTTGGTTTTTCGAGACAGGGTTTTTCTGTACAGCCAGGGCTGTCCTGGAACTCACTCTATAGACCAGGCTGGCCTCGAACTCAGAAATCCGCCTGCCTCTGCCTCCCAAGTGCTGGGATTAAAGGCGTGCGCCACCACCGCCCGGCGGCAGGGTCTCTCAGTTGCCCACTAATTAGAGCAGACTGGATGGCCATTGAAACCCAAGGATATGCTTGTCTCTACCAGCACTAAGATTTAAGTAAGCTCAACTATGCCTTTTTTTTTTTTTCTGTGAATCCTGGGGATTGAACTCAGGCCCTCAGGCTCAAAAGGCAAGCAGCTTACAAACTGAGCCACTCCCTTGGACTTTTCCAAACCTCTGTTTGTACACTTGTAAGATACATACAAGAAGGAGTACAGTGCAGTCACATTAGCAAAGAAAGATACCAACAGGACTAAATACATGCCCACAGGCCAACCTAGATTCCAGCTTAGCCTCAAGGCCCGCAAAGCATCATGACCCCAGCTTTTGTTGGCACAGAAGTTAGAGGGATATTGCACTTACTGAATACCTACTGCTCACCCTATCAGATGTTTTTGTTGCACTCCTTGGAGCTTGGCCTTGGAGATAACTGAGAAAACAGTGATGACTCAGCAGGGGGTCCTAAGGTAGGAGGTGGCCAAGGTCTCTTGTTGAAAGAGGTAGTGGGGAGCTGTTCTACGTCGAGGGCTTATGGATTTGTCTGCTAATGACAGATAAATCTTGTCGAAGACTGGGGGGAAGGATGGAAACAGGAAGACACACACACACACACACACAGAGGAGAGAGAGAGAGAGAGAGAGGGAGAAAGAGAGAGAGAGAGTCATTTTTATATGGATTATACCTGGCTGTTGCCTAGGTAACTTTTGGGCAGAGCCTAGAGGAAATGCTAACAATAGTGGCATATGCCTTTAATTCCAGCACTTAGGAGGCAGAGGCAGGTGAATATTTGTGAGTTCAAGGCCATCTTGGTCTATATAGTAAGCTCCAGGACAGCCAGGGCCTTGTAGAGAGAGCCTGTCTCTAAAATCAACAACAATAACATGCACCCCCAAACAACAACAACAAAAGCAAACAAAAATAGCAGCTAGAACTTGAAGAACAAATCCTGACCTAGTTAGCATTACTATTGCTATGATGAAACACCAGGAGCAAAAAATCTTGAGGAGGAAAGTGGCTTACACTTCCAAATCATTGTTCATCATCGAAGGAATTCAGGACAGGAACTCAAGTAGGGAAGGAACCTGGAAGCAGAAGGAGGCCACAGAGGAGTGCTGCTTACAAGATTGCTTTCTGTGGCTTGCTCAGATTACTTTCTTATAGAACCCAGGACCACCAGCCCAGGGATGGCACCACCCACAATGGACCAGGCCTTCCCCATCAATCATTAATTAAGAAGATGCCCTCCAGGCTTGCCAACAGCCAGATCTTCTGAAGGCATATTCTAAATTGAGGTTTCTTCCTCTCAAGTGACTTTCATTTTTATCGAGTTAATTTGAAACTATATAGCACAACACCTAGTGCTGGCCACTAGCCTCCACCTGCATCCACAGACATGAATGAGCACACAGACACATATGTGTGCCCATTTACACACATAAACACACAAGAGGTCATGTTGCCTGTTCAAGTTTACCCAGAGGATAAGGCAGTGGAGCCACGTGTCCAATCCTGTCCCCTCCGACTCAGGGTTTCCACTACTTATGCTCTGTTTTGTTCTGTCTTGAGACAGAGTCTCATGTATTGTCCCAGGCTAGCTCCAAACTCACAGTCTCCTGCCCCAACATCCTGAGTGCTGGGATTGCAGACATGCACCAGCATAGCTGCCTCATTGTTTTCTTCCTCCCAGAGAAAGAAAAAACCAAGCTTCAGAAGCAGAGAGAGGATGAGTTAATCCAGAAGATCCACAGACTGGTGCAGAAGAGAGACTTCCTGGTGGATGATGCTGAGGTGGAACGGTTAAGGTGGGCTCTAGGCCATCAGATCCCAAGCCTCTACTCCTTCCACCACCCCACAAACCCACTGTCTGCTCCTGGGACTTATGGCCTTGCTTAAAAGGCATAGCCTCTACCATTGCTCTACATACACCAAACCCTTCTGACCTCAGAACTCATTTCATATTCAAGAGAAAAACATTTCATCCTCCAAAATCTTGCAAAGTCCTGTATATCATAGATGACTGCCATTAGGTGGGTGGGTAGGGAGGAACTCCATCGTGTGATAGAGGACAAAGCTCCCTATACATTGTCTGGATACATCAAAGCAACTCTTAAAACTTGTCAATATGTATAGAAACCTGTCCCCATGACAACCTCTCCCGAGCTCCCAGGATTTTGCTTTCCTCCCCTTTCCTTCCCTTCTTGCAGTTTCCTGTCTACTGTACTTGCCAATCTTGGGCTGGGAGCCCCTGACTCTGGAGCTGTACAACTGACCAGAGTCCCCAGAGGATGCCAGGCCTGGGTGCAGCTGTGTCTTGGATACTTTCATCCCAGGACAAAGCCTTTCGAGTCTCTCTCCATGAAGGGGCCAACTTCCTTTTCATCATCTGTGTACTGTGAGGACTTTGCCAGAGTTAACTGGGCTGCATAAAATCTATCTTATTCCTGGCAACCTTGAAGACAGAGATGACTTCTCTCTGAGATGGATGCTGAACCTTGTGGGGGTCAGAGTGTCTGGGCTAACTTGAAGGCACAGGGATGCTTCCCAGTTCACTGAACCCCACCAAGGTGCCTGGGTCCTAGAATGTCCCTGTTTCTGCCTTGAGGTGTCACTCTATCTCTGGGCCACCATTTATACAGCGGTGTGACTTCATTAGATATAGGGTTCACCTAACACAGAATCATATGCCATTTGTGTGTGTGTGTGTGTGTGTGTGTGTGTGTGAGAGAGAGAGAGAGAGAGAGAGAGAGAGAGAGAGAGAGAGAGAAAGAGAGACAGACAGACATAATAACATATTCATGCCACTCACAAAGCTCAACACATGTCTCCTCACACTTAGCCTCTTACTGGGTGTCATTGCCATTTTTCTTGTTGACTTTATTTCCCTCTTTTCTTCTACATGTCCACCTTCCCAGGGAACAGGAAGAAGACAAGGAAATGGCTGATTTCCTGAGGATCAAGTTAAAACCTCTAGACAAAGTAACCAAGTCTTCAGCCAGTGAGTGCCTGCATGGCTTTCCCTCTTTCCCTACAAAAGACAGAAGATTTCAAAGAAGTGAAGGACAAGGGGGCGTAAGACATGCTCTCTAGCTACATCTTGAGCATGGGAAAGCAGAAGGCAGGGTGAGGCTCATGGGCCTACCTTGTGCAGTTTCCCAGGTCATGCCCTG
Organism: Grammomys surdaster; assembly: GCF_004785775.1. NCBI lineage: Eukaryota > Metazoa > Chordata > Mammalia > Rodentia > Muridae > Grammomys > Grammomys surdaster. Next base: position 553,502 of record NW_021604753.1, on the reverse strand, counting down.
ACATGCTCCATACGCCAGTCAAGGGTTTGCTACAATTGTCTTGAAACTCTTAGTGATTTTGGTCCCAGGAGCTTTGTGCTGTCATTTTCCCAAGTATAAGTAACTAGTGCTGCCAGAATCTGTCCTTGCATAGTCCCAGTTTGGTATTTTTCATAAAAGGAACTGGATGGCTACTATGGCCTTCAGGAGCTCCATATGCTATTAAAACTGGAATCTGAAATAGCCAAAAATACAATTCTGAAAATAATTATTAATTATGAGACATCCAGAGCAAAAAGGATTTTGTCTGAGACAAGTTTGGGAATACCTCATGTCCACCCAGATGTTACAGTGATCAGGGATTCTGTGTGCTTATCTTCTCTTTTTTGATGCAATGATTGGCAGATATTTCTAATTGCTACATTAGTAAGATCTCTTTCTGTTGTAAGAATAGATATCCTTGAATATTGGTAGTGCACCTTTAATCCCAGTACTTGGGAGACATAGACAAGTGGGTACCTGTGAGTTCAAGGCCAGCCTGGGTTACATAGAAAGTTCCAGGCTAGCCGGAGTTACATAATGAGAACCTGTCTCAAAAGGAAAAAGTATGTACCTAGTTAAATTTAGATTAAACAGAAAATGGAGAAGAGTTGAGAAAGAACAAAATCTCAGGCCTCAGCGGCACAGCACTGTTAGACTTGCCTTTCTTTCTTCCCACAATTCAAGTACTTGTACACTAGCTCCATTTTCCCTGTGTACTGGACCTGCAAGAACAACTTGAAGGAAAAAAGGTTTATTTGAACTCCTGATTTCAGAGGTGTCAGTCCACCATGATGGAGGGAGCATAATAGAAAAGAACAGCTGACATGATGTCTAGGAGTCAGAGAAGAAAAGATCATAGAAAGGGACCTGAACAGATGTGTCCCCCAAAGGCATGCCCCAGTAACCCAATTCCCTTCTACCTTCAATCACCTCTAGTGATGCCATCATATTAAGAATCAATCCTTCAAGGGATGGCTCCATTGATTAGGCCAGAGCCTCAAATTCTAACCTTCTCTGGATTAGCATCATATACACGTCCAGGACTGTGATTTACTAATTAGACAATTCTCAATCCAATCAATTTGAAACTCATATGAATCATCATACTCTAATAAACACGTACTCTCCATTGGCCAGAACCCTAAAACCAGGGCTTGTAATTAACCAAGGTAATGCCAGACTTTTTCTTGTGTATTGGAGTTCTCTGGAGGAATAGAATTTATAGAGTAAATACCTCTTTGAGTGCATGTGTCTCTCTGTCTGTCTGTCTGTCTGTCTGTCTCTCTATCTCTCTGTCTCTCTCTCTCTCTCTCTCTATATATATATATATATATATATATATATATATATATATACATGATAATGATATAGATTATACCATATGTATGATATAATCTATATCATTCATTCATATATATGACCTAGTTAGTCCAACAATGGCTGTCTACCAATGGAAGGTCCAAGAATCCAGTAATTGTTCAGTCCACAAGGCTGGATGTCTCTTCTGGTCATCAGCATATGCTGGAATCCAGAAGCAGACGCTAATGCTAGTGAAAGAAGGGGCTTGCTATTGAGACCAAGCAAACAGGCTAAGAGAGAGGAGCGGAAGCTTCCTTCTTCCATGTCCTTTATATAGACTGCCACAGAAGGTGTGGACCAGATTAAAAGTAGATATTTCTAAAGAAAAGGATCATGCCTTTAATCCTGGCACTTGGGAGGCAGAGGCAGGCAGATCTCTCTGAGTTCAAGGCCATCCTGGTCTACAGAGTGAGTTCCAGGAGAGTCAGGGCTACATAGAGAAAACCTATGTCAAAAAACAAAAGAAGAAATATATAATGTTTTCTTTTTAAAAGACTTATGAAGAGGAGACAGTGAACCAAGCATGTTGAAATTGTTAAAGAAACAAGGAACAAAACCCCAAGATGAAATAGAATGTTACATGGAAAGGAATAAACAGACTTTCAGAAACATTAATCTTGTTAATAAAACTGTCAATAGAAAAAAATAAATGGAGGGAATAAGGAAACACATTTGAAAATATGCTTTTTAAAATGGAAGGCAGCCTTGAGCAGTTTACTCAGCAGTCTGAACAGCAAGCAGTGGGAAATACAGCAGCTTCTACAAACAGAGGAGACGGAATGGCAAGCTGTAACTTACATCTGATCGGTATTTTGAAGAGGACAACATGGAGGATGAGTAGTACAGTGTTCTGAAAAGATAACATGAGCATTTTCCTAAATTGAGAGGTATGGACCCTCATGTTGAATTGCCTTGAACAAACCTTTCCATCTATCCTGTGTTAGAGCTGGAAGCTAACGTGAGGAGAGGAACTAACTAGGAGATAGGCTCACACTGCACTGGGAAACTAAAGAATGAATAACAAGAAGGTTCAGGAATGATGAGCAGGAAATGCATAGCAGTTCTCCACACTGCCATGATAAGACTTAGTCATGGCTTGGGTTGGGTTGTGTTGTGTTGTGTTGTGTCGGACTGCCAGTAGCCAAGGCTTTCTTCTCCTTACCTTTCTCTCTTTCTCCTTCTGCTTTTCCATTGCTGCAGGCTCCCGGGCAGAGAAAAAGGCAGAGCCCCCACCTAGCAAACCAACAGTGGCCAAGACAGGGCTGGCACTCATCAAGGATTGCTGTGGGGCCACCCAGTGCAACATCATGTAGCCCCTATGTGGGTGTTCCAGAGCCGTGGGGACCCTCCCTCCTACCCTCTTGCCCTCATAGCCCCCATTTCACAGGGGTACAAGAGCTTTCCAAGGCAGAAGGGGTTGAAGGCAAGCCCATGACTGCTATCAGGGGCTATGGGTATGGCAGGTGGGCCTAGCCTGTACAGAGTGTAGCAATAGAGAGCCCCTCACCATTGCATGGCCCTCCCCAGAGCATGCCCAACCCAGGAGTCTGTCTTATCATTTATCTAACCACCAAGAAAGCCCCTCCCTTAAAACAATATACCTTCACTTTTCTCTAGGTGTATTCAACCTACTGTGCAAAAGAACTGGGAAAGGGGGATAAGCCCCTGGGAGTGTACAGCTGTGAATTTCAATAATCTAGCACCATGTTGGACCCATTCCCCATCCACCCTTCCAGCTTTGCTGTCAGATACAAGTCCTGTTCCCTGTTTGCCCTCTCCCGGGCATTGTTGCTTGGAGGGTTCCACACAGCCCACACTTCTCTTAGGCTCCATTGTAGTCACTTCTCTAGAGACACTGGCCTGTCTATGAAGGCTGAGTTTGTGTGAGATGTTGGGTTTACACCTCCTGCTCTGTCCCATCCTGGTGTATATCTGCCAGGCTCCAAGATCTTCCTTGATTTGCCATGTCCAGCCCACAGTGGAGCAGAGTAGGGAACTGTAGCCAAGAGCAGAGCCAGCGCTTGGACCAAGTAGCAGAGAGCTGCAGGTACCAATGTCAAGACCAGAGTGAATGAGAAGAGGACCCAGAAAAGATGCCTACCCACATCCTCTTCACCCAGGGCTGCTGCAAGGGAGTACAGGTGGGAGATCACACTGCTGGCTCAACACACATTGACAGGCAAGAAAGGAAGCCTGACTCAACTATGTTCCATTGTCTGGTGGTGTGTTTGAACCAGCCCCACAATTCCTCTTGTATAACTTGATGTACATTTTCCATGGCCAGCCTGGCACAGCCTGTGTGAACTCTGTGTGTGTATGTGTGTTATGACTGGCCTAAGTACTTAGCACCAGTCAAGATTTGCTGATGTGCAAACTATCCATCAGAGAAAATAAAAATGAAAAACATACACACAGCATTTTAAAAGTTCTTACCTTTTTTGATTATAGATATAACTCATGTACTTAGGAAATCATTTTAAAAATACATAAAGTATATAAAAAATTTAACTACTCACAACTTTCCTTGTGACTTCTGACATTTTGACCTTTGTCCTCAAGTCTTCTCATACATTTCTTTTGTCATGATTTGCACCATATTGAAACATTTTATACCCATCTTTCTTTTCAGTTACCAAGTAGGCTCCTCCCCCATCATTCAAAGTTTTTTGTTAACATTAAACATGCTTCATATTTATAATGGCTGCTTAGTACTCCAGCTTGTGGACATACTGTCGTCTATTTTACCATTGCTTCAATACTAGTCATTTAGACCATCCCTACATTTTCCCACATTATAATGAGGTCATGATCAACATCCTGAGGACCTAAACCTTCACTTGAATTTGTCTTTTGCTTTTTTTTTTTTAAGATAAACTAGAAGTAACATCATTGGACCATTAATGAGAGTCATTTTTAAAATATTTGTAAACCTGACTTGGGATATAGCTCAGTGGGTAGAGTGCTTGTCTTGTATGCACAAAGTCCTGGGTTCCATCCCAAGTTGTGTGTAAACTGAATGTAGTAGTGCAAGTCTTGACTCATAGAACTGGGAGAAAGGGAGGAAGTGGAGGTGGGAGGTTCAGAAGTTCAAGGCCATCCTAGGCTACATGTTGAATTTAAAGCTAAATAAGACTTCTATCTCAAAAAAAAAAAAAAAAAAAAAAAAAAAAAAAAGGAAATCTGCAGTGTCATCACACTGGATGTAACTTCAGTTCCAGCTGTGGGACTTGGCATCATGGTAGGTGGACATGGTAGGGCATTAGGCCCTGCATGCTGTCTCAGGTGAGTTTCTACTTTGGACCACACACATCCTCACAACCTAACAGTGAATATGCTCACTGGAGCATTTGTCAAATACTAACCACTGTGTCCTCCTTTAGTACCCTAGACCATGTGCTATGCCCAGGCTGCATGGGTATCCTAGAACAACCACAATAAGTGAGCACAAACTGGTGGCTTAGCACCACAGAAATCTAGCCAAAGGGGTCTCTACAGCTTTCCCCACTAAGGCTATGTATGTGTAGAGGCCCTCTTTGCTTCATTTAGTTCCTAGAAATCTTGGACTTTGGTTGGCTTCAATGTGCCCATCCCTAGCTCTTTCTCCAGGGACTCTCCTCAGTGCATCTCCTCTCATCATATGAGACACCAGTGATGGCGTTTAGGGCCCCCTAACTCAGTCTGACCTTATGATCTTATGCGAAGATCCTACTTCAGTTAAGACTACATTCTAAAGTCTAGGCTGCTTCACTTAGACTTTGTTGTGTGACAGAATACCTGATACAGACAGCTTAAAGGAGAAATACTTTGGGTTTGCAGTTTTAGAGAGACCTGTCCATGGTTGTTAGCTATATACACTTGAGCAGGACAGGACGGTGGTGTCTGCATGTTGGGAGAGCACCACACTTCACAGTGGGTAGAAATGCTTGCCTCACCTCCCTTCCCACTTCTAGTCCGTTTGGGATCCTACAACTGTAGAATGGAGTTCTACCACATTCCAGGTAGGTCTTCTTTCTCTGAGAACACCTTCATAGACACACTTAGAGGTATGCCTTATTGATCCCCCAGGTACGTCTTAATCCAATCAAGCTGATATGATGAACCATCACAGGTACACATGAAATTGGGGCAGATTTCTTTTTTTTATTGAATATTTATTTATTTACATTTCAAATGTTATCCACTTTAGATTTTTGCCCCCAAAACCTTCTATCCCCTCTACCTCCCCCTGCTTCTATGAGGGTGCCCACCCACCCATCCACCCACCCACCCACTCCTGCCTCCCTGCCCAGGAATTCCTCACACTGGGGAATCGAGCCTTCACAGGACCAAGGGCCTCTCCTCCCATTGGTGCCCTACAAGGCCATCCTCTGCTACATATGCAGCTGGAGCCATGAGTCCCTCTATGTGTACTCTTTGGTTGGTAGTCTAGTCCCTGGAAGCTCTGGGGGGGGGTCCTGGTTGGTTGATATTTTTCTTCTTATGGGGTTCTCCCTCCCCTTTGTTGGGCATTTCGGCTAATGTCATCCCCGTTGAGTCCTGGGAGCCTCTTGCTCTCCTGGCATCTGGTACTTGCTGGTGGCTACCCTCAGTCTCCCATCCCCCATTGCTACACACCTCTGTTCAAATTCCTTATCCTCTGTGTATCATCTCCATCTCTTCCTGTACCTGATCTTGCTCCCATTTTTCCCTCTACCCCTCCTCACATCCTCCCAAGTCCCTCCCACTCTCTACCTCCTGTGAGTATTTTGTTCCCCCTTCTAAGAAGGGCCAAAGCATCCACACTTTGGTCTTCCTTCTTCTTAAGCTTCATACGGTCTGTGAATTGTAACTTGGGTATTCCAAGCTTTTGGGCTAATTCCACTTATCAGTGAGTGTTCTTTTGTGATTGGAATACCTCACTCAGGATGATATTTTCTAGTTCCATCCATTTGCCTAAGAATTTCATGAAGTCATGGTTTTTAATAGCTGAGTAGTTCTCCATTGTGTAAATGTACCATATTTTCTCTATCCATTCCTCTGTTGAAGGACATTTGGGTTCTTTCCAGCTTCTGGCTATTATAAATAAGGCTGCTATGAACATAGTGGAGCATATGTCCTTGTTTTATGTTAGAGCATCTTTTGGGTATATGCCCAGGAGTGGTATACCTAGGTCCTCAGGTCCAATTTTCTGAGTAACTGCCAGACTGATTTCCAGAGTGGAGGTGTCAGCCTGCAATTCCACCAACAATGAAGGAGTGTTCCTCTTTCCTCACAACCTCACCAGCATCTGTTGTTAACTGAGTTTTTGATCTTAGCCATTTTGACTGGTGTGAGGTAGAATCTCAGGGTTGTTTTGATTTGCATTTCCCTGATAACTAAGGATGTTGAACATTTCTTTAGATGCTTCTTAGCCATTAGAGATTCTTCAGTTGAGAATTCTTTGGTTAGCTCTGTATTCCATTTTTTACTAGGCTTATTTGGTTGTCAGGAGTTTAACTTTTTGAGTTCTGTGTATATATTGGATATTAGCCCTCTATCGGATGTAGGATTGGTAAAGATCTTTTCCCAATCTCTTGGTTGCTGTTTTGTCCTATTGATAATGTTCTTTGCTTTACAGAAGCTTTGCAATTTTATGAGGTCCCATTTATCGATTGTTGATTTTAGAGCATAAGCCATTGGTGTCCTGTTCAGAAAGTTTTCCCCTGTGCCCATATGTTTGAGGCTTTTCACCACTTTGTCTTCTTTTAGTTTCAGTGTATCTGGTTTTATGTGGAGGTCCTGGATCCACTTGGACTTGAGGTTTGTACAAGGAGTTAAGAATGGGTCTATTTGCATTCTTGTACATGCTGACTACCAGTTAAACCAGCACCATTTGTTGAAAATGCTGTCTTTTTTCCACTGGATGGTTTTAGCTCCTTTGTCAAAGATCAAGTGACCATAGGTGTGCGAGTTCATTTCTGGGTCTTCAATTCTATTCCATTGATCTACACAACTGTCTCTGTATCAATACCATACAGTTTTTTTTATCACTATTGCTCTGTAATACAGCTTGAGGTAAGGAATGATGATTCCCCCAGAAGTTCTTTTATTGTTTAGAAATAGTGTTTGCTATCCTGGGTTTTTGCTTATTCCAAATGAATTTGCAAATCGCCCTTTCTACCTCTATGAAGAACTGAGTTGGAATTTTGATGGGGATTTCACTGAATCTGTAGATTGCTGTCAGTAAGATGGCCATTTTCTCTATATTAATCCTGCCAATGCATGAACCTGGGAGATCTTTCCATCTTCTGAGATCTTCTTCTATTTCTTTCTTCAGAGACTTGAAGTTCTTGTCATACAGATCTTTCACTTGCTTGGTTAGAGTCATACCAATAATTTTACATTATTTGTGACTATTGTGAAGGGTGTCCTTTCCCTAATTTCTTTTTCAGTCTGTTTATTCTTTTTTTGTTGTTGTTGTTGTTTTGTTTGTTTGTTTGTTTTTTTGAGACAAGGTTTCTCTGTGTAGTCCTGGCTGTCCTGGAACTCACTCTGTAGACCAGGCTGGCCTCGAACTCAGAGATCCACCTGCCTCTGTCTGTTTATTCTTTGAGTAGAAGAAGGCTACTGGATTTGTTTGAGTTGATTTTATATCCAGCCACTTTGCTGAAGTTGTTTATCAGATGTAGGAATTCTCTAGTGGAAGTTTTGGGCTCACTATCATTTCATCTGCAAATAGTGATACTTTGACTTCTTCCTTTCCAATTTGTATCCCCTTGATCTCCTTTTGTTGTCTAATTGCTCTGGCTAGGACTTTGAGTACTATATTGATTAGGTATGGAGAGAGTGGGCAGCATTGTCTAGTCCCTGATTTTAGTGGAATTGCTTCAAGTTTCTCTACATTTAGTTTGATGTTGGCTACTGGTTTGCTGTATATTGATTTTACTATGTTTAGGTATGTTTAGGCCTTGAATTCCTGATCTTTCCATGAAGGGGTATTGAATGTTGTCAAATGCTTTCTCAGCATCTAGTGAGATGATCATGTGGATTTTTCCCTTTGAGTTTGTTTACATAGTGGATTAAGTTGATGGGTTTTTGTATATTGAACCATTCCTGCATCCCTGGGATGAAGCCTACTTGATCATGCTGGATGATCATTTTGATATGTTACTGGATTTGGCTTGCAAGAATACTTTTATTGAGTATTTTTGCATCAATATTCATAAAGGAAAATGGCATGAAGTTCTCTTTCTTTGTTGGGTCTTTGTGAGGTTTAGGTATAAGTGTAATTGTGGCTTCATAGAATGAATTGGGTAGTGTTTCTTCTGTTTCTATTTTGTGGAATAGTTTGAAGAGTATTGGTATTATGTCTTCTTTAAAGGTCTGGTAGAATTCTGCACTAAAACCAGTTGGTCCTTGGCTTTTTTTGGTTGGGAGACTTTTAATGACTGCTTCTATTTCTTTAGGAGTTATGGAACTGTTTAGATGGCTTATCTGATCCTGATTTAACTTTGGTACATGGTATCTGTCTAGAAAGTTGTCCATTTCATCCAGATTTTCCAGTTTTGTTAAGTATAGGCTTTTGTAGTAGGATATGTTGATTTTTTTAATTTCCCCGGTTTCTGTTGTTACATCTTCCTTCTTATTTCTGATTTTGTTAATTTGGATACTGAATCTAAACCCATTAGTTAATTTGGCTAGTGGTTTATCTCTCTTGTTGATTGTTTCAAAGAACCAGCTCCTGGTTTTGTTGTTTCTTTGTATAGTTCTTTTTGTTTCTACTTGGTTGACTTCAGCCCTGAGTTTGATCATTTCTGCCATCCACTCCTCTTGGGTGTATTTGCTTCTTTTTGTTCTAGAGCTTTCTGGTGTGCTGCCTAGCTTCTAGTGTAAGCTCTCTCCAGTTTCTTTTTGGAGACACTTAGAGCTATGAGTTTTCCTCTTAGCACTGCTTTCATTGTGTCCCATAAGTTTTGGCATGTTGTGCCTTCATTTTCATTAAATTCTAAAAAGTCTTTAGTTTCTTCCTTCCTTCCTTTCTTTATTTCTTTATTTCCTTCTTTCTTTCTTCCTTGACCATGTTATCATTGAGAAGCATGTTATTTAGCTCTTACTGGCAGATTTCTTATCCAACTTCTAATACTCCTTCATACTCTTAAATTCAAAACAGTAAGACCACACAGAGGGCTCTGTTGTCTCTTCCCCATGGAAAACCTAGGAAACCAAGGGGCCAAGAACCAATCCCTCACAGATATCCTGCCTCCAGTACTTATTCCACTAATCACCCAGCATCCAGTACTCCCACTGAGTTCCTAGCTGACCTGTATTATATTTCTGCTATTCATTTACTATCTTTGAAAATGAGTATCTAGGGTCAGCAGGATGGTTCCATGGATAAACTACTTGTCACATAAGCTGATAATTTAAGTTTCATGCCCATATCCCACTATATTAGTTACTTTTATAGTATTGTGATAAAACACCATGCTCAAGGAAACTGATTTTTAAAAGACATTTAATTGCACTTATGATTCTAAAGTTTATGGTGGTGCAGTGAGGCATTGTGGCAGGAACAGATGAGAGCTCATACCTTGAACCACAAGAGGGAACAAAAAGCACACTATCAATAGTAGGGGTCTTTTGTAACCTCAGAGTCCACATCCAGTGACATACCTCCTTCAGCAAAACCACACCTCTCAACTCTTTCCCCCAAAATGGCCACCAAATAGGAGCCAAGTACTCAAAGGCACAAGACTTATAGGGAACAGCTCATTCAAACCACCACACCCATCTAAAAAGCCAGATGAAATAGAGGGGATTTGCAATCTCAGCACTCCTACAGAAGAGAGGCAGGAACAAGACACTCAACCGGAAGCTCTCTGGTCAGCTAGCCTGAAATACAGAGAACAGTAGGCAAGAAAGACCCTGCCTCAAGAGAGAGAACTGTCCCTTGAAAGTTGTCCTCTGACATCCAGTGGAAACCTTTTCACATGTGCATCCACACACAGTGTACCTCATATAAAAAACTATGAAAGCTGTAGCACAGACATCTATTTGGGCTTTAAGCAGGACAGGAGCAGATGAAATTGAGAGATGATGATCTCGGATCACCAGGGCTGCCACAGAGCTGGGGAATCGTGAAGGTCATGGGACCCTCCGCACTCAGAATTGATCCTTCTGGAAGGCATATGCACATCAACTCGTTACCGTCTCCCATGAGCCATGGAGGTCACTATCCCCACTGCACAGTAGAGAAAATGGCAGGACTCCATGGCTCAAGTCCTGTGGCAGCTAGGAGGGGAACCATCTTTCATTGTTCCTCTATCCCTCTTCTTCTTACTGCATTTAAACATGTCTCCCATTTAAACAAACGCCTCTCTGCTCTCATTGCCATCTGTCTCAGCATCTCCCTAGCCTTACTTCTTTAGAGGTGTCCATAGACTTGTCATGTCCATCTTCCTAACCACCAGTTGCCTCGTGAATGTACTTGTTTTCCTTCTGGAGCTGGGGCTTGTACATGCTAGTGCTCTGTGGGGCAGTTAGCTTGCGTGTGAGTGCTAGGGTGGGTCCTGTTGGATGGAGTTGTGAATCCCACGGCTCCTCCGGGGAGCAGAAGCACGGGAATTTGACTGAGTTCGCTCCACTCAGCTCTGGGCGGATGCTGTGGGGCTCTGTTTAGGCATGGGGAGACCCCAGTCTGTGGTCCTGCAGGGGCAGAGCTTCTGAGAGAGGGTTTCTGGGCCAACAGCTGACCCGCAGGTGGTGGTCTCCATTTTTGGGCCCCCAGAAGTGGCTGAGAGCTTTGGAAGAACAGAGACTGGGGGTGTACAGGCTGGGCTGGCCCTCAGCTGAGAGGAACGAGGGGGAGGGAAGCCCTGACAGCACCCCGTGGGTAGAGACTCCTTGTTACTGGGACTCGCTTGGCTGGCTCAGCTAGCATGCTTGAATTGGCGGCCCCTGCTGCAGGAACATAGAGAAGTCTTCTGGCAGAAGATTAAACAGCAACTCAGTAGTCAAAGGCCTTCTCCACGGTTCCCCACGGCAGGCCCCAAAGACACGAGGAAGTCCATGGTTTCAAAGGGTTTATTGTCATGGCGTAAGGTGGATGAATCTGGCTGTTCCCCCCAGAAACTCAGGGCAGACTCCAGTTAAATAGGGAGGGAGGAAGGAGGAGGGTCTGGGGAGGAATGCTTAATTGGCTATGCCCTCTGGCCTTCAGGTATCTCATTAATATGGAAATCTCTTGAGGCTGAGGCCTGTAGCCACGCCCTCTACCTGTGGAGGGGCTGGTAGAGGTGTTGTCCTACATGACTGAAAGGCGCGGATTGGACTTCCGGTCTGGGCCCGAGCATACAGCAGGTCACAGGCGGCAGCTCAGCACTCAATCCCAGAAAACCGAGAGAAAGAGGGACTCCCAGGAGCTTTAACTCAAGCAGCATCCCAGGTAAAAATGAATCACCCGTGATATCTGCTGTTAGAAGTTCTAATCCAGATGCTGGCCTCCGAACTTACACTACTCAGACCTTTGAAGGGCCACTGACAAGAACATCAAACAGCTAGAGATTGACATCACTAATCTGAAGAAATCCCTCGTTTCTCCATCTGAAGAGACCTCCTAAAATCGCAAAGATCCTTATTGGACTTGACTTACTCTATTACAATAGAAAAGGCTGTGTACAGCTCTGGACTGTGTACAGCTCTTAAAGAAGAAGGTTGCCTTTACATAGACAAGACAAGGAGGGTTAAAGAGAGCATGAAACAGGTAGTGAAGGCCCTAAGAAAAATCAGAGAGAGAAAGAGACAGATGAATGCTGGTACAAGAATTGGTTTGCAGCCTCTCCAAGGTTGTCAACCCTATTTCCTCCCATCTTGGGACCATTATTTGGGTTCTTTTTGCTTTTTTCTGCTGGTCCCTGGGCCTCAAATAGGCAGAGTAACTCTGTGATACAACAGATAAATAATTTGGTAGCAAAACCTACTCAGATACATTATCCTAAGTTAGCTATGGAGGACCATGAGACTCAAGATGAGGTTGTTACTTTATACAGGGTGTTTCCAAAACCCATCTCCACCCAACCTAAAAGGGGGGACTTCTGCCCCTAGACCAAGCAGAGAGGGGCCACCCAGAACCCCCTCTGTCAGGCGATCTGAATTCTTGCTTAGGCTGTGAGGCTAAGCACTGCAAGGGAATATAAATAAAAGATAAAAATATCTCTCTGGGTTCCCTGAGGGACAAGCCTGACTGCACAGGGGTTGATGTCAAAAGTATCCCCCCTCCAGGAAAAAGACATTGGGATGGGTATGGCCCTCATGCCTCACTGGACAACGACAGGGGGACCGGAGCCATTACAAGGTCCCCTTCAAATACTGGAGGTCAGGCCTCTATCCCTGCCTTCACAAGTTTAGAATTGCCACAGCCCTTCTATACTTAGAGAAGGGAGGAGATGTCAGGGGCAGCTCTGCTTACCCACTTAAGGCCTAAAATCAGCCATAGGCCTAAAATCAGCAATAGGCCTGTCATACACGTATACTAACACCAAGTCTTGGGTCTCAGTGGAAAAACATTGAAACAGATGGCTATAAGCTATTGTAAACAGGCAGCTTTTGTGGAAATTTACAAGCCTGAGTAGTCATAGACCTTGTAAATAGGTAGCCTGGGCAGACAATACCAACTTAGATAAGGACAAGCGAGTCATAGGCAGAGTCATAGTGACTTGTCCCCTGAACCTTCACCCAGCCCGGTTCTGATGATATCTGTATTCCTCCTGATCACCCACACTCCAGTGTCATTCCCTTCCCCACATCCTGCCTTTCTGTGTTTATAACCCCTGTGTGAATGAATTACGATTTGAGAAAAAAAACAAAAAGAAAGAAAGGCGTGGATCAATGGAGGTCTTTGGCCATGTGTTAGGAGCCTGGTGAAATGTATGCCATCCCTCGAAGGGTCTCCAGCCATTTCTAGCCAGTGCTCTCCCAGAAACCAAGCTATCCTTTCATGGTCCCACAGTGCTCTACTACTGAGCCATGCCAAACTTCTTGAATCTATTAATCTGTTCTTTGACACATTCTCAAAGCTACTGCCTCTCATCAGGAATACAATCATTAGGTTACATCTGGCTGGTGCACATCAGTCAGCCTCATGGTCTCTGGTGCCTGTGATACTGACACATGCTTTATCTCAATCTCTAGGTGTACTTTCTACCTCCCAGGAGCACCTCCCTCCAGCCCTCTTTATTTTACTTATTTAATTTTGAACTTTTCATTTTTTTTTTATATTTATTTATTTTATTGATGAGTACACTGTAGCTGTCTTCAGACACACCAGAAGAGGGCATCCAATCTCATTACGGATGGTTGTGAGCCACCATGTGGTTGCTGGGATTTGAACTCAGGACCTCTGGAAGAGCAGTCAGTGCTCTTAACCGCTGAGCCATCTCTCCAGCCCTGAACTTTTCATTTTTATTTACAGGTATGTGTTTATATATGTGCGTATGTATGTGTGTGTTGCATGTGTACAGGTAGCTAAAGAGGCCAGAACAGGGTGTTTGTTCCCTCCCTGGAGCTGGGAACTAAACTAGAGTCCTCTACAAATTGATACTCTTAACTGCTGAGCCATCTTTCTGGCTTCTTATTACATTGCCTCTTTTTACCTGTGGTCAATTGAACTGAGTTCCTAGACCATCTTGACCACAGGCTGTTTCAGAGTTGTAGCTATACTGTTCTTTCCTCTTTAATGCCAGGGTTATAGACTTTCTAGTCTCTGCTAAACCTTCCTGATGCTTGGGGACCTTCACCAGTTTGATCTTCTCTCTTTTCTACTTCTCAAACATCTTAGATGGCCAACTGCACTCCTAGAGTTGTTTTTTGACCTGGATATCCTTCCTAAACTCAGATCTGCCCTGAATCAACACTAGAATACAACATGCACATTAAAATAGCATATCCTAAAACAAGGATTGGCAAGCTGCTATCTAAGACCAGCCTGCCTTCTATCTTTGTAAATTAAGATTTTTTAAACCTTTATTTTGATTTTTCGTTTATGGGTGTTTGGCCTGCATGTATATTTGTGCATTGCCTGCATGCAGTGCCCACAAAGACCAAAAAAGAGGGCATTAGATTCCCTGGAACTGGAGATATGACAGCTGTTACTGCCATGTGAATTGAAGAACAGCCTGACCACTTCAAGAGTGTTCCTAACCACTGCAAAACCTTGTTTGCCCTCATAAATAAAGTTTATTGGAAAAAAAGTCAGTCTCACTCAGTCACAGATTATGTTTGGATGCTTCTGTGCTAAATGGTAGAGCTGAATATTAAATAGTACATGAGCCCCCCAAGTCCTGAAATATTTACTTTCTGGGACTTAAAATGAAATTAATTAACTTCATGCTAACAGGATAGCTCAGCAGGCCAAGTGCTTTCCACACAAGCCTGATAACCTGAGGTGGATCCTCTGTAGAAGGAGAGAACTGATTCCTAAAAATTCTTCTTTGATCTTCACACTCACATTACATCATGAGAATATCCCATCCCCAACTGTCCCTACACACTAATAAGTCTTTGGAAAAATCAGTTGACTTGGTCTAACTTGGTACTAAGTTTCTTCTACGTATTTTCATGTTAGGGAAGGGGAACCCTGTTCCCAGCTGCCCAAGGTTACCCTAGGACATGTCCTCTTGTCCTTGACCTATGACTCATTTCTATTCAACTGCTAAAGCACCGACTTCATAAGTATCTGTAGAATGTGGCCTCTACAGTAGCCACTGTCACTGGTTTATCAACTTTTATCAACTACAGCCACTCATTAACCCTTCATTGCCCCTCATTCCACAGCAGCCTACAGATTCTTCCTAAGCTACTTTCATGGAGGAGTACTCCTCTATGCCGCTTACTCCTTTTCCTGTACTCCAAGCCTTACCTCCTGATACTGACACCACACACTTCCCTCAGTTCCTTGGCTGCTCTTGCCACCCTCCCTGTTGGCATGTCCCCTAGATCTTCATATACCATTTCCCCTACCAAGGACATCTCGAGTTCCTCACCAACCAGCCCTTCTTCCCATGTCTCTGCCTCTAGACAGATCATGCTGTGCTCTACAGCTGAAATGATCTTTGAAAAGCACCAATGTAACCAGGTCTGCTGCTTGATACCCTGCTGTGCCTTCCCACAGGCACAGTAGGAAATTCCAGGGACCCAGGCCAGCTGTCTCACAGTCCAATCCTTTTCTGGATCCTTTTCTCAGTCCTAGCTTCATGCCTTGGTTCGTACTGACTTAAGGGAATAGATACAAACTGAGCAGAAACTGCCAGAGAGGGAAGAATGTGGAGAGTGGAGCCCAGGCAAAAGCTTCCTCTCACTGCAATACTATAGGGCAGTAGGACCATCATCCCCAGTTGGTAGATGGGGAAACTGAGGCTCAGGATGGAGAAGTGATGAACTCAAAGTCATAACATGTAAGTGATGGAGTTGGGTTCAGCCACCGGAAGTCTTGAGCTGCACAAGGCAGCAGGTGAGACTCATGGCTGGGCCAGAGTGCTGAGGCCAGCTGGCTTAAACAAACATCAGACATATCTCAACTTGTGGATGTGTGAGGTAATTCCACTGGCCAGTGCAGTCCTTGGCAGTTTCTGGGAAATGGATTCTGTGAGCCTTGTATCCTAGTGAGGGAGACAGAGGTCAGTGTGGAGCTTGAAATAACTGAATCTCCTTGCCAAAGAAAGGGACTTCACTGCGGAGCTATATTGCTCAGATTAAAACCTCCAGTAATGCTCCCCTTGAGTGGACCCAGGTCTCTCTGTATCCATTTCTCTGCACCTCCAGTATCCAGCCTGCAAGACACAGAAAGGCACAAGAAGACTAGGGGGAGCTTAGAGTCAGGCATGTGATAAATGAACCTGCCACCAGCAAACCACCAGGCAGGAAACTAGAAATAAGGCTGCTGAGCTGTGCTATGGTTCTAACATGGTGCTGCTCTCAAGAGGTAAGCAGGAGGGATGTTGCAGGGGACCACAAATGATACAGTCTGTAAGCCAAGGCCCCATGCCATGTACTTTCCCAATTCCTGTACCTCCCCAGGGCTGGACCCATGATAAATGATCTCTGAGCCTTAGCATCTGCTATTATAGAATTGGCCACATCTCTAGGTTCCATCCTTTGTGTCCACAATTCAGACCCTTCTTCTCCCTATGCTCCAGGATCCAAAGTTGCATAGGGTCGCAGGACACAAAGAAAATCTTCCAGAATGTATATGAGAGAGGAAGTGAGTTTCTACCATGGGAGGAGACTGACCCATGAATAAGATGTCCTTTCTCCAACAGTTCCACACCCTCTGTATCTCTACCCTTCCACCAATTTCCTTCCTGCTTAACTAAAACATTCTAGGTCAGTGGTTCTCAACCGTCCTAATGCTACAAACCCTTTAATACAGTTACTTATGTTATGGTGATCCCCCCCCAACCACAAAATTATTTTCTTGCTACTTCATAACTGTCTTAGTTTGGGTTTCCATTGCTATGAAGAGACGCCATGACCAAGGCATGTCTTATAAAGGACATTCACTTGGCTGGCTTATACTTTCAGAAGTTCAGTCCATTATCATCACGGCAGGAAGCATGGCAGCATGTAGGGAGGCATGGGCTAGGGGAGCCGAGAGTTCTATATCTACACTGAAAGGAAGCCAAGAGCAGACTGTATTCTGTGGCTAAGAAGGAGGTCTATGCGGGGAATGATTAGCTCACGCACGGGCATAGGTTCTTGAATCTTGTTGGGCTGTTGTGACTCCTCCAAAGAGACTGGAGCATGGGAATCTTGACTGAGTTCACTCCGTGCAAAGCACTGGGCAGGTGCTGCGGGGCCCTGCCCAGCAGAGGGAGTTCTCACTCAGTCTGAAGTTCCGTGGGGTCGCAGAGCTCTTGGATTGGGAAGTATCTGGGCCAGGAGGTGGGCAGGGACCAACTCGTCTCAAGCCCTTGGGCTCTCAGACGATGCTGGGAGGCCGCAGAAGGACCGAGACTGGGAGCATGTGGGCACCAGACCAGCTGACCCACAGCTGAGAGAAACAAGGTGGGGAGAGAAGCAAGAGGCCCCGGCAGCACCTCATGGGAGAGACTTGGTTACTGTACTTGCTTAGCTGACTTGGTGGCCTGGCTAGCTTGCTTGAAGATGTAGGTCCCACGCCGGGCAGTGGTGGCGCATACCTTTAATCCCAGCACTTGGGAGGCAGAGGCAGGTGGATTTCTGAGTTCGAGGCCAGCCTGGTCTACAGAGTAAGTTCCAGGACAGCCAGGGCTACACAGAGAAACCCTGTCTCAAAACAACAACAACAACAAAACCCAAAAAAACAAAACCAACAACAACAAAAAAACAAAAACAAAAAAGATGGGGGGGGTCCCTGTGGCTGGAACACAGATCCTCCAGGTGGAGAGTTAGGCGTGGCAGCTGCGGTGGCTCGGCATTAAAGGCCTTCTCTGTGTTTTCCCCATAGTGGGCCCCAGAGACACAAGAAAGCCCATGGTTCTAAAAGGGTTTATTTTCATGGTGGCTGGTAGATGGATCTTGCAGTACCCCTGTGAAACTCAGGGCAGACCTGAGTTAAATAGGGAGAAGGGGGGGAGGGTCTGGAGAAAAATGCTTAACTGGCTATGCCCTCTGGCCTTCAGGTATCTCATTAGTATGTAAATCTCTCTAGGGCCTGAGGCCTGTAGTTGTGCTTTTTAGGAGGGGCTGCATGCCCTACGTGACTGAATGGCGTAGGTTAATGGCTTTCCATGCCACATGTTAGGAGTCTGAATTCTGGGAGCACAGTGGAATAAATGCCCATCCCTTGCAGGGTCTCCAGGATCCTTCCAGCCAAAAACCAAGACCCCTTTCATGGCCCTACAGGTCTACACTCACAATTACACACTTCCTCCAACAAGGTCATACCTCCTAATAGTGCCACTTCCTGGGCCAAGCATATTCAAACCACAACTGTTAATTGTGTTCATTATGAATCATCTGATATGTACCATGTTTAATATGTGATTCCTTTTAGGGTTGAAACTCACAGGTCGATAGCTGCTGTTCTCGGTCCCTTCAACAAACAACTCAAATCTCCCTCTCATATTGAGAAGTTCCAAGGAGAACCAGTCAGCCTCAGGTCCCACCTGCTTCCACCCAGCAGGCTCTTTAAGGAAGGGTAGATTTCTCTTTATGGACGATATATCTATGTAACATTTAGGGTATCATGAACAATTCTTTTCCCTAGTCCTGCTATGGAATTAAAAGGTGCAGAGGCTGTGGGAATGTGGAATGGGACCTCACGTTCTAGAGTTCAGATGTGTTGAGGAAGGAATCACAGGAATGAGAAGTTGGGAGTCACACACACACACACACACACACACACACACACACACACGCATGCACACACAGGCCAGAGATCGACATTTACTGTCTTACTACTCTCCATCTTGGTTTTTGAGTCAGGGTCTCTCAATGAACCTGGTTCTTACCTACAGCTAGGCTGCCTGGCCAGCCAGTTAACTCTAGTGATGTGCCTGTCTGACCTCAGCACCAGGATTACAAGCCTAGCTACCATGTCTAGCACTTTAGGTGTGTACTGGAGATTGACTGGGTCCTCATGACTGTGCATGTCCTATCCACTGAGCCATTTCTCCAATTCCCTCAACATTTTGTGCAAAACTTTGCTATGGTAAAAGGTGTTTTGAAGGCACTGTCCAGTGGTCATTGGGAGTGGGTAACACTGACATCCCCAAATCTTATACCAAGAAACAACTTGTCTTGTTCTTCCCAAGGGGGTAGAGATTGGGCTGGGGACTCCATAGCTGGAACTGTGTAGGAAGTCTTTTCTTCCCAGACTTGCTTAATGGGAAAACAAGCTTACCAAGGAGCAAGAACATCAGGCAGACAAAGGGAGACCCTAGGATTCATCCTGGCTCTAACTGGGAGGTTCTCTTCCACTTGTGGAATAGGATGTAGGGCTGGAAAAATCCAAGTTGTATTCACATGGCGAACAGTCCAGTCTCTTGTTTCAGCACTCACCATCCCTTAAATGCCTTAAATGAGGTAAGCTTACTCATGCATTCCAGACTGGCCTACAATTTTCTGTTGCTGTCATGACTTTCCAGTGCTATTGCCTCCACCACCAGAGTGCTGAAATGACAGATAATTTATATGGTGCCAGGAACTGAATCCAGGGCTTTGTGAATGTTAACCAAGTGCTACCCACATCTCCAGCTTAAATGGATAACATTCAAGAGAGATGAAAAGCTGAGGTCACCCAAAATAAGCTGACTAGACTGGTTTATAATCCCCACTCACAAACAAAAGGCCTCATTACAGATGCTTGCTCATAAAGTTTATTGACAACTGTTTGGTCCCAACACACAAACAGCACTTAAACCACCCCTCCCCCCCAAAGTGTTCAAACAAAGTAGACAGTTAAGAAAAACTTCTTGTCCCCCCAAGCCTCATCAGAAGCAAACAGTACAAGATGGGAAGATTGGAAAGGGGATTCTGGTGATAACATTTGTCTTTTCAACAGATAAATCTAATCTGGTATATCCTTCCACCCAGAGAAAGTGTCTCACCATCTCCACGTACACACATCATAGCGTCATTATCTAAGCCTCTGGATAATGAATAGTGACTGGACTGGCCACTGTAGGCACATCGCACTCAGCATGCTTCCAATTCAGTTTTCGTATCTTCAAACAGCAAGGGTCAGTGTCACACTCACCCCAGACATATGGACAACTCCAGCAAATGGTAAACACACACCCGTTCACCGTACACAACTATTCTTCGTTGTCCACAGAACCTGACCTTTGAGATGACTCCAAGTAACTTTAGTGACGTCTAGTGTTTTCACAGTCCATAATCCCTACTATCCTTGGAAGCCTGAAGTCTGAGCAGGCAAGCTTAGCCTTAGGATGTCTGCAAACAAGGGAACTTACTCGTAACACCAACTTATTACACTGCCTAAAAGCCTTAAGGAAATTGCACATGTGCCATTTTGCTTCCTATGTACTAAAATTGCAGAGGAAGTGCCATGAGACCTTAAAGAGGAAGTGCTACCAGGCCTCAAAAAGAAGTGCTTCCAGGCCTGCATAAAAAGTACCTTCAGGCTTTGCACAGACAGAGTGGCAGGCCTGTAGAACATTTCCAGTGCAACTCCATCTGAGGCAGGTCGTAGTGCTGAGAACTGGGAATCACTGGTTTCAGTTAAAAGATTTTGGCAAAAAAACCTCTCTATAGCCTTTAATTTTGTGACATTTTATCAAAATGCTGGCTATGAAATCAGCATTTCCTGGCTTTCTAGAAAAAATAAATAAACATTTCTCACCAAAGAAGTCATCTAACTAGTGGGAGACTGTGTGCCACAAGTTCTGCTCTATGAATGGATTTGCTTTTTTTTTGCCCAACAGATACAATCTATTGTAAATGTCAGGTCTCTCCAACAGGGCTGAGAGACCACTCATAAATGGACACTTGAGGTAACCAGACAGAAGGCCATTCCAAACAAGGCAGTGCCCACAAAGGCTGGCTTTCCCAAATGGCAACATCAGACACCACAAGAACAAAACAAAAACTTAAACGTGCTTCCAATAGTGAGAAGTAACAGTAAAACCAGACACTATTAAAAGACACCAAGATGAACTAACATGGACACACATCTTCACATGGAGAGCTTCCCAGATTTACAGCCAACTTTTAAATCGCAACAGCAAGGATAGGTTGATGAACCTTGGCCTTCACATTACAGATAGAACTCTGGTCTCTTCTTAGTGGAAATAGTATTGAACCCACATCTCTTGAAGCATTTCACCACTCAGCTGATTTACAATTTATGCATTTAATGCATAGTTTAAAAAATCAGACTCTTACCATTGCCACCTCTCAACACACAATGTGTCATTTAAACACTGACTTTAAATCCATGACATGGAGGCCATTATCTCCTTTCCTAAACCTTATCCTTATCAAACTGGACGGACAGAGAAGGGAAGCGTGAAATAACTTTCTAGAAAACTCTTAAATGGAATCCTCAAATGGAAATGTTTTAAAAAGTGGATGAGGCCACACTGGTTAACCACAGACATAAAAAGCAAGGCACACCAACAAATCACCTAGAAGCCAGGAGCTTCTGGCTCTCCTGGCCTCATCCCCCAGTGTGTGACCCACAGGCTCACAGACATGCTTGGCTTCTTGAACAACCACAAATCCATCTGCTTAAACAAATGATGGAGACAGCTCACTGGGACTCAAGCCACTTCCTGCTGAGTGAGCTCTGCTTATTTTTTCCCAACCACCACAATTCACAACAGTCTAGAAAAATACAGTAAAGTATTACAGATTCCTTAATAGAAGAGTTCTTTCAAATAACTGGGAGAAATAAAGGAAGAAAAAGTTCATCTGAAACTTAAAAAAAAATCATTTCCCTATGGACCAGTAATCAAAGTGGCTCTTGTAGGGTCAGGACATAAAATGAGGTTTTTAAGCCCATTTCTGTGTGTCGAGTCAGTTTTCTCATCCTAATTTAATCCCATATTCAAAATGAGAGTCAGAGCTCAGTTACAGGTGCAAACGAAAAGTTGGCTGCCAATCTGACTCTATTTTTGGGCTGCTTTTTGGCTGGGCTTTCCACTGCATCCTTGCTGATCAGTGGTCCGGGGGCTTCTGAGGGGCCAGGAGGAACGGAAGCAGCTGCTGGGCTGCTGGGTGAGGAGTCACAAGACAGGTTCCCCTTCTTCACTGGTATTGGAATTTCTGATTTTTCTTCTAGGTTTAAAACTAAAACTCCTAGAAAGACAGAAACGTAAACAGATTTAGTTCCAAGGTTCATAAGAAGTACTGGTTTTCAGTTCATCTGTATTTAAAAAACAAGATCAAGCTTATAAAACCCCACCAGAGCCAGGTGTGGTAAGTAGCTTCTAAATCCAGCTCTCAGGAAGCTGAGGCAGTATCACCATAGTGACAGGCCAACCTTGGCTGCAAGTCAAGACAATGTCTCAAAACAAAAACAACAAACAGCACCCAGTGGGTGGAAGCAGAGGTGGAAGTGGTCAGACCTCTGTGAGTTCAAGGCCAGCCTGGTCAACAGAACAAGTTCCAGGACAGCTGGGGCTGTTATACAGAGAAAGCCTGTCTCAAAAACAAAACAACAACAAACAACCAAAGCACCAAATGTCACACTTATGTCACAGTTTAGGTGCTGGCTACATGGTGAATATTGTATGTCACAAAAATAAAATATTTATAAATGACACATCAATTTTCTGTAGATTGCAAATTTTTAGACACATCATGTTGGCTACCTATAAAGGCCAGTTTTTCTTCCCCAGACTCTGCTTCTTCATTCCTCTGTCTGGTGACTAAGACTCATAAACCTTCACTGAATGTTCTGGGACAGCAGGAGAAAGAAGGGCCTTACTTAGTGCCTGCCCATTCTGTTTACAACATGCTTGCCATGGTATTGATGTCAGAGACAAGGGAAGGGCCACTTGGAATCATGGTTACTTTAGAAGGTCTGCTGCTTTTACTCAGAGTTTAGATCTCATGTAACTCACATGTGTTCAAGAAAGACAGACCACTGTGTCTTAGATACCTTCTGTGTGTAGCAAGTAACCCCTGATGCCAAAGGCACAGGCCAAGTAATAGTGACAGAGGAATGACACAGCCCCAGCTTCTCCTCAGATGGGCAGGGACCTGTGCTCCTCAGGCTCTTGCTCTCCTCTGTCACAAGCATTTGGAAGAGCTTCTGTGTACATGTATATAAAGGCCACCACCCCATGAAGAAGCAACTCTCCACCTCTATCATCCCCAGACCCTCATTTCAAAGCAGCACACACAGTGAGCCTATGCTCTACCTGGCTCCTTCCATGTCATAAACAACTTCAAACTCTCCTGGTCCTATTTGGAGCCACCAGTATCAAATACTGTCTTACAAAGACTGTGGACAGTGGAAGTGAGCCAACAGTAAAGAAGGAAGTACAGGCACAAATGGGAAGAGTCAGATTCAAGTGGCATAAGGGGAAAGTGAAGGCTTTCCACAGAGCATCTGGGACTCCTCAAAAGGCAGAATGACAGAATGACTAACAGTCAAAAGGCCTTAGTCACTTTACCTGTGGAGTGTGTGTGTGGGGGGGGTTGTCCATCAGCTCCAGCACCTGACACAGGGTTAAGAAACTGAATGGACTTCACCTCAGGCTAACACTAAGTTAGGATGTTAAGAGATCATCAGCATTTAATTCCAGCACTCAGGAGGCAAAGGCAAGCAATCTCTGTGAGTTAGAGAACAGCCTGATCTACAAAGCAAGTTTCAGTTCAGACAAAGCTACAGTAAGACCCTGTCTTAAAACAACAACAAACAAAGAGGTCATCTTTCCTGGTTTTTAGGTCACAAGACTCCAGGACCTCAAGTCATAAGTACCTTGCCCAGACCAGCTTCCTAAAGCTCCAGAATCCACTGGGACCTAAGTAAATGTTGTATAACAGGTGACAGGCGTTGCCTAAGGAGCAGATGAACCTCAGACATAGTGGGAAGGCCAGAAGTTCCAGAGGATCTGGGACAGGACTCATTACTCAAGAGCTCTTCCATAGTCCAGTGACATTGGCCCTCAACTTTAGATTATACCAGATTTATAAATCCTAATGGCAGAAACCCCACAAGGAAGGGGAGGGGCTGACTAACCAGCACTGGTACTTTTATACCAGAAACTGTATTCCCTATGTTCATCAGATACCTCCTTCACTGGCATCATGGGTCATCTGTTAAACCCACAGACAAGTGCCCAGCTTATAGGGTGTAACCTACCCAAAGGCTCTTGAGGGTGTTCCTCAAACTGAATGAGATCAGTGGGCTGCAAGATGACAGGATCTGGTCTTAGCTGAGGAGATGGCAGGCATGAAGGAACAGGAGCACAGAGGAGGTCAACAGGGGAGCTGCTGGCCAGGTGCAGAAGCTCCTGATCCATTTGGCTGGGTCCTGCAGAGACAGACAGGCAGCTATATTCAAACAGGCACAAAGGTCTGCTCCTGAGGCTTTCCTCAGCCTCAGAAGTCAGTCAGCATCAAGTAATCAAGCGTGTGCTCTCTCTCTCATTCACACACACACACACACACACACACACACACACACACACACACACAC
>NW_021604753.1:523809-529008 GCF_004785775.1 Grammomys surdaster | reverse complement strand
CACACACACACACACACACACACACACACACACACACACACACACACACACACATATTCTCAACAACCAAAGCCAACAATCTGATGAAGATTTGTGTTCTTTACAACAGTGGACTCTGAAGAGGCCCAAAAAGGAAAAAGGCCTTTGGAGGAGAAAATTATCAAAGGTTGGGGACAGTTGAAGGAGGCAGCTAGAGCAAGAAGCTTCAGCAATGTCAGATGCTGGAAACATAGCTTTTCTCTAAGAACATGGCACGGTAATCCTTCTAGCTACATCGTCATATGGGAATCCCGTAATGGTGGAACCCAAGTCTACAGAATTCTGGAGTTGGTCCATGACTTGGTTACTCAAATAAGCACATTTGCACCACTATATATTACTGTCCCATGTTCAGGTCCCTGAGCCATTTCTTCTTAAGGCCTGTATGCTGTGCTATATCCTTTCCAAATCTAGTCTACCAAGAACCCTGATGATCCAGCTCAGCACAGTACCAATCTTGGTGCCCACTCACTCTGAGCAATCTTTAGCAGAATTCCATTAGACTATCAGCACAAATTCACCTACCCTTTCATCTACTTCCGTCTACCCTTCCTGGTACTCTGTCCCAAGGTACTTGTGAGGCTGGGTTCTCTTTCCTTCTATCACCACAGTTTTAAACAGTCATTTTGGCAAGCATCAAAACAACACCTGGCCAGGCAGTGGTGGTGCACGCCTTTAATCCCAGCACTTGGGAGGCAGAGGCAGGTGGATTTCTAGTTCGAGGCCAGCCTGGTCTACAGAGTGAGTTCCAGGACAGCCAGGGCTACACAGAGAAACCTTGTCTCAAAACAAAACAAAACAAAACAAAACAACAACAACAAAAAAACAAACAAACAAAAAAAACCCACCTGAATTGGGATATTCTTTAAGGAATTTACACAGACAATCATTCAATACTAGCACATGTAGACCTGTTGTTAACTACACACTAAACTGCACTGGGGGAAAAAAAAGAACATTTAGGTCTAGAAAGATGGCTCATGCAGTTAAGAGCATTTGTTGCTCTTGTAGAGGACTTGAATTTGACTCCCAGTACCTACATAGTGGTACACAATCCAGGGGACCCAAAGCCCTCTTCCCATCTCTTCAGCACCGAATGCACACACAGGGCATATACATACATGCAAGAAAAATACTCACACACATAAAAATAAAATACATCTAAAACTTTCACTGTATATTTAAATTTAATGAAACTGTCCACTGTCTTTTTTTCTCCACATGTCCCACTCCAAGCACCTCCTGAACTTTAAGGCTTTGTCTACTTCCTTGCTTTTCCTCCAGTATCTAGTACCTGTTCTGAGCTGGAGTTCTGAGGCTAGATGGGATTCTGGCACCTCCAGGATCTGCCTGCTAACTGCAGGATGGTCTTCATAATTGACAGGGAAAAGGTCAAATGAACTTAGCCGGTCTAGAAGACAAGAGTGCCCATCAGAAAGAAAGGTCAGTAAGAGAATCACAAGAAAGTCAGGGAAGGGATGGGAGCTTACTTACTTTTCATGTCATTTTTTAACACTACAATTCTCTTATGACCATGTCCTTTTATCCAGACCACCTGCACACAAGACATACTCCTGGTTAAGCAGTGGAAAAGGAGAGGAAAGCACTCTAACATTCAGAAGAGTGGGGCCTCTTGTGCCTGTTTCTCACATACGAGAGTCAGAACACAATAAACACCAACAGCTTGTCTATGCTTTCTCTTTAGCTTCTAAAGCAACACTCTACTCCTTCAGCCAGGTCAGGGTGGAAGTAGGCCTTGGCTCTCAGACATTCTTCCACTATTTCAGCAGAAGCTGAGCACCTTCTGTCTCAAATGCTTAGACTTCAGAGGGTTTTGGATTTGGGAATATCTGCCTATACCTAGTGAGGTACCTTGGGCGTCTGGGAGCACTTAAACTAGATATTCAACTATATCTATAAACATTGTATACACATAGCTTGAAGGCATTTTAAGTGAGTTTCCTTTTTTTATAGTGAAAAAGTGTTTTGACTGCAATCCATCACAGGAGGTCAGATGTGGACTGTCCAGTGTAGAATCATGTTGCCTTCAGAAGGTTTTAGAGTATTTTGGGTTTCTGAATTTGTTTCAACCCAGCTCAACTCCTTTGCCGATACCTTCTGGAGCCTGGGCAGCAGTCAGGATCCTGCATTAGCTTCTTCCCCCACTCCACTTTCCCTCAGTTCTTCTGTGGACAGCAGTAATGCTTTCCAAAGGTAATGCTGGGCTCCTCTGCCTTCTCCACAGTACAGGGTAGCTCATGCCTGGAGGAGCAAGGACCTCGGAACGACTCCCACTCTAGGGCTCTAGCCCTTACATTTTTCACTTGTCTTCTTTGGCAACAATCTCCCAGTACAGTCCCATTGTCTCTCACAGCTGCTGGCTACTCTTCATTGTGCACGCCACATTACCTACCATGACAGCCTATGCCTCCCTGCTATGCAGTAACTCACAGGCATCTATGAGGCTGCCCCTCCAGGATTGCTTTGCTCAGGAAGTGGGCTTTGCCTGGGCTATTCTCTATATCCACTGAACACAGGGGTCACAGGTATGCTGCTCTGGCCACATTCCACTCAGGTCATCTGCTTAGGTGTCTTGTCTGGTTAGGTGACCACTGAGCACATTCCTACAAGGAAGGCCTGAAACTCACATGGCACACAGGAATAGAAGTTTATAAAAGTCACTGAGAAACACTAAAATCATTTATCTTATCTGGCAGCACTAAGGTGACACCTTACATCTCTGATCAGGAATCAGCAATGGCTCTTCAGGAAGACACTTTCCCAGAAGCTGAGGAAAACACCTACCTGTGGGATGGCTCCCAGTAGCTCTTCCACACTATTGTAGCCATATGTTTGGGGCTGTAGTGTTTCTCCAACATATTTGGTATAGGCCATGGAAAATTCATGAAGGAAAATCTGCTGATAGTGATAGGTATGAAGCAAAGACCTCACATTCTTTGCAAACAAGTATAGGCTTGTGAGTTTCACATACTCTTGTGCCTTATCATTCGTAAAAACCTGGCCCAGAAGAAAGAGAAAGATTAGGAACTTCCTGAGAGACTGGCCCTGTCTGCTCTGGAGTGAGGGCCTCCTGCCAAGAACACTCAGAAGGCCCCAAATCACCTTGGCTTCTAAAAGAACTCTACAAGGGGCTCATAGAAGGGTCTCCCAGAGCCCTAGGAGAGGCTCATGGAAAGGCTCAACAACCCAGGGCAATTTTGATTTCTCTGAAGGTGTAATACTGTTGAATCTTGAAGAAACTGTAAGAGCAGGAAGAAAAGCAGGGAATCTGTAATCCTAACGCAAGCAGACAGGAAAGGTGAGGCAAGCCAGAGAGACACACACAATGGTCGTGGGTACTAGACTTCATCTCCCAGAGAGTATGGGAGGCAGAACAACAGTGGTCACCCTCGCAAACACACACACACACAACCTCACAACCCCATGTCTTCTGGTACCCAGCTTTTGAAACTGCATGAGAAGACTACAAAAAACTGGCAGTATAAAAATTCTCTGAGGGCTGGAGAGATGGCTCAGTAGTTAAGAGCACTAGCCACTCTTCCAGAGGTCCTGAGTTCAATTCCCAGAGTATAACTCTCTGATGCCGCCTGCTGTCATGCAGGCATACATGCAGATAGAACACTCACATGCATAAATAAATAAATCTTTAAAATAATGTTTCTGAATCCCAGCCATCAAAAATGACTTCGAGAGCCAAACTGTAATGAATGCTTAAAAGACCTAGTCATCTGAGGTATTAGTAGCTGCGTTTTTCTGCTCATATCAGTTTTCTGCCATTATTCAACTCTGAAAATCACTGAAGATGCTTTAGACCCTATAGTTTCAGTATTCAGCCAAACAAACAAACAAACACATCCATCTCAATATGCAAAACAAAATACCATTTTGTAAATGGTAAAACTACATGCATACCAGTCATTTAAAAACAAATTTTCTTATCATTTATCATCAAACAAATATTTGCTTTGTACACCTGTTTTAAATCATTCTATAGCAAGGTTGAACTGGAGAAAACTTAAGCAGCAGATGTGCTGACATACCAGAAGAAGGGGCATCACTAGCTTCACCAAGCCATGCCAAGTTCTTTATCTTGATGCTCAGAACTTGCACTTGGTAGAATGTAACTAACAGGTTTAAAGTGTCAGACTTGGGGCTGGGATAAACCTCAGCATAAAACCTACTTAGAATATCATCTAAAAATCAAGAAGGACTTGATTTAATTATTGACCTAGCACATGGTCACAAGATGAGAGTTTAATTGTTCATTCCCTACAAGGCTGAATTTTATCTGCTGACATCTTCTGTAGATTCATTTTAAGAGAGTATTATTAAGATTAAAATAAAAATAAGTGGTGTGCTAGGGCTTAGCTCAGTGAATGGCAAGATGCTTGCTTGGCATGCATGAGGCCTGGGGTTTGATTCCCAGCACAACAAATCAACAAAAGCAATTAAAAAAAAAAAAAAAAAGTAAATTATACCTTCTACTACATTTCTTTTCATGCTCTAAAATGTTTTGTTTGTTTTTTTTTAAGCTGAAGTTGGAGCTGGTGGGCTGGTTCAGCAGGCAAGAGTAAATACTGCTTTTGCAAAGGACCTGGATTTGGTTTCCAGCACCCACATGGCAGTTCACAACCTCTCCAGTTCCAGAGTATACAAAACCTTCTTCCAACTTCCACAGGCACGAGTCATATGTACAGTGTGCAAACAAACAAAACCCTTATTCACATAAAATTTAAAAATTTTTAATCTTTAAAAAGCTGCAGTTATCTATTTTTTCAGGATTAATTGAAACTTAACATTTTTTACTTTTAATTTTTACATTTTGTGTGCATGTATGTATGTATGTATGTATGTATATACAACTTCAAATGCCTCAGCAAGTGTATAAAGTATAGCCACTCCTGGAAATTGACCTCCACACACTTGCTACTGTACAGACCACCACCACCACCAGCACCAGCACCACCACCACCAGCACCACCACCACCAGCACCACCACCACCAGCACCACCACCACCACCACCACCACCACCAGCAGCAGCACCACCAGCACCACCACCACCACCACCAGCACCACCAGCACCACCACCACCAGCACCACCAGCACCACCACCACCAGCAGCAGCACCACCAGCACCA
>NW_021604753.1:523152-523649 GCF_004785775.1 Grammomys surdaster | reverse complement strand
CACCACCAGCACCACCAGCACCACCACCACCAGCAGCAGCACCACCAGCACCACCAGCACCACCAGCAGCAGCACCACCAGCACCACCAGCAGCAGCAGCACCACCACCACCACCACCAGCACCACCACCACCAGCACCACCACCACCAGCACCACCACCACCAGCACCACCACCACCAGTACCACCACCACCAGTACCACCAGCAGTACCACCAGCACCACCACCACCAGCACCACCACCAGCACCACCACCAGCACCACCACCAGCACCACCACCACCAGCACCACCACCTAAAGAAAAAGGGGAATGGAAAGATACAGCTCAGCAGTTAAGAACACTTGCTGCTCTTGACAAGAACCTGTGTTCAATTCCCAGCACCAAAATGCTAACTCCGGCTTCCTGAGCTCCAAAGCCTCCTTCTCAGTGCTGTGGGCACCAGGCACAATTTGATACATACATACATACATACATACATACATACATACATACATACATA
>NW_021604753.1:477309-523142 GCF_004785775.1 Grammomys surdaster | reverse complement strand
ATACATACATACATACATACATACATACATACATACATACATACATACACACACACACAAATAGAAACAAAACACTTCATACACATAAAAAATAAAATAATAGTAGACAATAATACATATTTTTTTTAAAAGGAGACCATGAATTTGATAGAGAGCAAGAGACGGGTTAAAGGGAAGAAATGAAAGGGAGAAATGATATAATCATATTTTAATTCCAAAAGATAAAAAATATTACTAAGAGAAAGAAAGAAAAATGTCCGGCCAATTTTAAGACCTCTAGTGCCCCTCCAGCTCTACACATACTAAGGTAGACCTAACACAACTCCAGGCTGAGAAGCTTCAGATATGATGGGTCTGAAGACCCACTCACACACATACCTCTACTAAGTAAGGCAGACTCTTCAGCAGTTCAGTCAAGGTCATGAATCCATATTCACAGGGGTTAAGAGGAGAACTGTGAGTGGTTTCATAATGTCTCCTGAGCTCATCAACAGGAAGATAAGCATCTCCTTCCCAAGACATCAACAACACCAGCAACTGAGCAGTCAGAGAGCGCAGGGATTTCCTGTTGATCAGTTGGATCTGTTTACCGGACTCCATATCAGCAACCTACAGAAATGAGAATACAAACCCAACTCAGATCCTCTCGTTCTGACCAATGAGCCCAACAGAGGCGCGTCCACACAGACAGCAGTGGGTCTCTTTCTGACAGCAGACCAACACTTGGAATGAGACTGGAGCAGCAGCTGTTCTTACCCTCACTACAGTCCATAAACCCACACTCCACCTACTCTTCTTGAAGAAATTTGGAAGATACTGCCATGGTTCTCTCTACTTCTGTGTTCTTTCCTTCCTTGCTGCTTTCTCCTAAGGCAGAGAGACAGCATGGCAGCTGGCATGTCTTGGCTAAGCTAGGGACTAGAGGGAAAGCTGCATCTCTCTGGTGTCCTAGAGCTCATTTTAAAGATGTCATTTTCATCTGCTATGCATCTAGTTGATCATTTCAGATTCTCAAGGAGACAAAGAACTTGAGGGAACCTTTGAAAGATATATTGATTGCATTATCTGGGGAACCTGTAAAAGACCCTTGACATTGTCTGAGCACCAAATACCAAGAGCAGAGACAAGCACTTGGTGACTGAGACCTCTTGCCTTCCTCAGGTCCAAGAACCTGCCATGGCCTTTAACTACAGGCAGCAGAGTTCTGTGCTCTCGCACCATCTACCAGTTCGCACAGTCTTACCCCTTAGGCTTCTTGCCCAATGGCTTTGCTTTCTTTGTGAGGACCAAATGGTTCCTTGCCTATACAGTGAGACCTGAAAAGCCACATGCTTGTCCTCTTTAGGACTCTGGACTCAGCCTGGCAGCCGCACACCTTTCCTTTGCAGGCGCCCTCTGAACTGAGGCAGGAACATGGTGGCAGACTCTCACTCCTATAGTGGTAGTAGAGCTGCTCATAGATCCTGCTCTGAGAGCAGGGAAAATGAGGGGACTGCAGAGATGGCTCTGCAGTTAAGAATACTTGGTCCTATTGCAGAGGACTCAGGTTCAGTTTCCAGCACTCATATAAGGAGGGACAACTACCTGAAACTCTGATTCCAGGTGATCTAATGCCCTCTTCTGGATTCCATAGGCAGTACACTGATATTTATGCACATACAGACAATCAGGCAAACACACATACATTTATATAAACATAAATCTTTAAAAATGAAATGAGAAAGCAGGCACTCAATTAGCAGTCACGAGTCAAAAACTTCTGAGTTACTATCTTAGAATCCCAGACCATTGTCAATACCGCTTTTTTTTCCCCCAGCGTAATATTTTTATTAGTTCTTTGGGAATTTCATATCATATACCTAGATCATACTTCCCAGTCCTTCCATGACTGCCCCCACTTTGTAACACTCCCTCCCCAAATTCAATCTGTGTTATCTATATATTCGTGGGAGCACAGTCAAAACTCGCAGTGGTCTGCCTCTTAAACACAACTAAGTCCTTCCCTTCCCGAACCCCAACCAGAAGCTATCAATGGTCGAGAGCTACACTTCTGCATCCTTAACATACTTTTTAAGAGTTGTCTTCAATGGCCTCTGGTTTTCAATAGCTGTTTTCTTTTTTGTGGTGGGGCTTGAGGTAGGAGTATAGATTGTCACAGAAGCCTTCGATGTCCCTCTCCCTCAACTATGCATCTACAATCACTGATAACACTGCTAAAGTACCTTCCTTGCTCTTTACGGTCAGTGAGAACATGAAATCAGTGGCTTCCGGCATAGACCACAAACACAGACCCCAGCTTCAGTAAGACCATGAATACAGCAAGGCTTTCAGAGGCCGCCCAAACCACAGACATCAACATGACTTCAGGCTGCAGCACAGACAATGGACATCAACAAAGACCCTGGCTGCAGGAGGACCTTAGACCCTCACAGGGCTCCCTCTGAGGCAGCATGGGACCAGACTTGACCATGGCCTCAGGGAGCAACACAAGCCACTCAGATCACTGCTATTTTTTAAGAAAACCAAAGCTCTGCTTCTCTGATGCTGCTGAAACCCATCCCTTGATCCCAATCATCTAGGGCATGCTTCAGAAGCAACAATGCTCAGTGCACACTCAAGGGCCTCACAGCTTGAGAAGCCTAGCATTTCCCACAAGCTCCCCAAGAGGCTCCAGCAGGCAGTGAAGGTTGCACTGGGTCTCTCATGTTTTCTTGTCTTTGCTACTTGAACCAAACCTCCCATTAATTAATCTTTGGCCCTGGCTGAGGATCTTCACTGGGCTTCTGTTGTTTTGAGTCTCATGTAGCTCAGGTTGGCCTCCCTAGGTAGCCAAGAATAACCCTGAATTCAAGATCCTCCTTGCTTTTACTTCCCATGTGCCAGAACTACAGCTGTATACCACCATGTTCAATTTATGCAGCACAGGAAATTGAGCCAAGGGCTTAGTGTATGCTGAGCAAGAACTCAACCAACTGAGCACATCCCTCCCTAGTTCTGGCTTACAACCTTTCTATCTACCTAAGGCCACCCCTACTAATATCTTGGCCAGTGCACACTGGGGAGACCTGGACCTGTCACAATCTCTCAACTTCTAATTGATTCCACTGGAGACATCTCTCCAGAGAGGCACATTCTAGGGTCTGTCTTTATCCACTTCTAAAATTACTCATTCCCACACATCATAGGGTGTCTGAGGTAGACATGGAATGAAAGACAGAAGCAATTCATTGCTCAGCCCTTCTCACCTTTTGTAAAGGAATGTAATCCACATGACTTTTATTCCTCCCTTACTGTTAAGAAAAGGGCTGGAGAGATGGCTCACTGGTTAAGAGTACTAGCTACTCTTTTAGAGGACCAGGGTTCAATTCCCAGCATGGCAGATCACAGCCATTTGTAACTCCAGTTCCAGAGGATCCAATGCCCTCTTCTGGCTTCCATGGGCACTGCATGTATATGGTGCACAGGCATACATGCAAGCCAAATAACCCATATACATAAAAAGTAATAAACAAACAAATATTCTTTGAAAGCAGTTAATTCCATTGGGTAGGGCAAAGACCTAGCTAAATGACAGATGGGTTTATCATAGGACAACGTACTTTTCCTTTCCAACATGAAGCTTGTCTGGGTCTGCCCATCTTCCAGAGTCCTGATTTGGGAAGGCTTAACCATCCCTTTTTCTTCTCTTCTGTCTTTTCTTTCAGATACAGCCAGAGTTAAGCATGTGCTCCCTGATACTTTGGGCTTCCTTACGTTTTCTGTAAAACTCTCCTCCTCATCATGTGGCTGAGCTCTGTGCCAGCTTCTCAAATGCCATGGCCTGTCCCCCAACCCCCTTTTCTCCATTCAATCCTCTTCAAGACACTGGAAGATTTAAAGTCTGCCAGTCTGGGGATTTTTTCTTTAAAACTCTAATAAGTAACCTCCAGCTTCCATTTTGAGTCTATTATAATTTTTGTTCATGAGACTGAGAATCCCAAGAGGACACTCAGACTTCCCATTTTTCACATTATCAATGCTGGCTCTGCCAGGACTCCTCAGGATTTCTGATAACACTCCTTGCCTGCCTTTTAATTATATAAAAAGAGGAGAGAGTATGGACCTATTCCTGCACCCTTAGACAGTACTCCTGTCTTCAATCTCCCTCACTGTCATCTTTCAAGTCCCACACGACTCCTTTCCTCATGTGCTTCTGTTTCTCCCCATCTCCAGTACCGAGGACTGAACGAAGGGCTTTGCAAGCTGGGCAAACTCTCTACTATTGAGCTGTAACTCTAATCTTTTTAGTTTTAGTTTTTTTTTAAGTTGGAGATAGGGTCTTGTTAAGTTGTTCAGGCTGCCTTAAATTCAAGACTTCCTGCTTCAGCCTCCTTAGGTCCTGGGATTATAGGTCCAGGGACCCAGGCTTCTGTTACTCACTTTTCTGTCCATCTTAGCACTAAGGGGCCACTGGTTCACTAGCATTCCTGTCAATAATTTAAGTTCTTTTGCCCCTTAAGTCCTGTCCATTGTGGTCATCTGGCCAGCTCCCACCATGAGCCCAGCCATCAGCTTCTGGACCTACAGCTATATGGCACACCCATCCCTACCATTCATCTGTGGTGAACATCAGCTCCCAAAGTGCACAGTGCTCTTCCATACCCTGACTTCACATGTCACCTTCTCTGTGCTCTTCTAGCTTAAGCTCTGACCCCTCTTCTCTTTACACAGTTGCCTTACCTTGTTAAGTTTTTGTCTTTTCCTGTCTACTGAAATGCTAAGTGAGGGGCTCCAAGACCTGGAGTCTGCACATAGCCCCTATGACCTGGTCCCCAGTTAACTGTGATTGGTAAATTAAAGATGCCAATAGCTTGGCAGAAGAAATATAGGTGGGGTTTAGGTTTCACAGGCTTGGAAAGAGAGGACCAGGAGGAAGGAGAAGGGAGAGCTGTCATGGAATAGAAGAACATGCAGGAGGGAGAAGGAGAGCTCCCATGGGCTAAGGGACAAGAGAGTACAGCTCTGAGGGCTGCCCAACTGGAGTTAAGAGCAGCCCAGATGGAACATAGTAAATACTAAGTAATAACTTGGGGTTATCGATAGGAAAGTAGATTCTAACAACATGGAGGGTAGGAGCTGCCAACCTATTGTGCTGCCTAAGGCAATTTAAAAATATAAAGGCTGTGTGTCTCATCTGGGAACATAAACGGTCTAAGGGAGGTAAGAAACCCTGTGCCAGGATTTATGACTATTTTCTGCTACATGAATCTTCCACTTAATGGTAACATAGCATCCTTTTCCTGGTGAACATTTAGTTCCTGGTGCCATATTTAGTTTTATCAGATCCCATCCAACAGCCTCTATTCTGGGGAAAGATTAAGGCAGTCCCTCCTTACGGTTCATCTCCTACCTCCTCATCACACTACCCGAGAAGTCCTTCTTGCCTGTGTCTGCTCACTTCTCAAGTCATTGTTCTTTGGAACTTTCAAACACACCCAATTGCAGTACTTGGACATCAAGCCAGCAGCTCACTGGTTCCCTTCATCCCATGTGATTAGCTGAGGCTCTCCCACTTCCCCTCACAAGCAAGCTAACCAAAAGCTGTAGCAAATCCTGCTGCCACTTTCCCTTGACACTTCTTTATTCAAAGTCCTCTAAGTGCTGTTTTTAGCAGCAAGAAAGTCACCTCCAGCTACCTAAGTCTCATGGAATGCTACTGGTCACCCCCTTCCTATCTCCTGTAATGGTTGCGCCTCTAACCTGTCAGTAATAAGTATATAACCAGATTACCTCTGTGCCTCTGATTGATGATGCCACCATTTCCTGGTTCCCTTTCCAGGTTTTCCTCCTGGCAGTTTTTCCCTAGTTCTATGGTGTAGACCTGCAGATATTCTGGAAACCGTCCAGCTGTTCTACTTCTATGTGGGAGGGTCAGTTTGGCATAAAAGGGCAAAGATGAGGAAGGTGCCCTCTAAAGGGGCTTTGTCAACCACAAAGGAAATTTTGAGCTTGTGCTTGTTCTCAAGATAACTCCTAAATGAGTCAGGATTCATGGAAGATACATGATACAGTCTCCCAGGAACATTGTAGACAAAGAACTCTCTGGAAGGCTTTAACTTCAAGCCAGCTTGACAGAGATCATTATACCTGAGTACACATACCGTAGGATAAAAAGTGACCCTGCCAGTTCAGAAAGGTCATAAATAAAGATATAAAAGGAAGACTACAAATCTAAAGTGCCAAACCAAGCCACCTCCTAGTACTTATTAAGGTTTCAATGACACACTGCTATGAAGCATCAGCAAGACACAGGGTACACACAACCAAAATGTTGCATGACACACATACACAAAAAAACACCTCACACAGACCATGCCACAGCCTTGTCAGCAAAAAGATGCTGGCTTACCTTTACAACATGGCAGAGCTTCTGTGTCAAAGCTGAGACTGAACTTACATCATAGTCTTGGAGACGAAATGTATAACCAAAAGTTTTAGCATATTCTGTAAACAGATCTCTCATCATAAGGCAGTTACCCTTTTGGGAACGCAGAAGCTTAACAAACTGGGCGGCTAGAGCTTTGAATCGCTCCACTTCAGTCAAAGTCAGGATTTTCTCTTCTCCACATTCTAACACCTTAGAAACATATAGGGCAGGGAAGAAAGAGGGATTTGAACACATGACTGTATGTAGAGTTAGGTGGCAAAGACACTAAACATTGGTCATTTAAGTTGGGAATGGATTATGAAGGCACACTTCTGCAAGATCAAAGAGCACTTCACTCAGCACTCACACACAGGTAAGACAATCTTTTTCCTGGCAGTAAATTCTGTTATGTATGCTTTATATAACAAAAAGTTTTAACACTTTTGGAATCAGAGATAATGTTAATAAAACTAGTAACAGAAATCCATCCCTGCTTAGAAGAGCTTGGCATGAATACTCCTACCCCACCTCCAAGGGTGTTTGGGAATCACAGTGCTGCTCAAAAACACCCAGTTTAATATTTAAACCATCTCATCCTATTTTCAGTGATTACTCTAACACAAGCTGAAGATTATTTTTTGAGGTGGAGTCTTGCTGTTTAACCTAGGCTGGCTTCAATCACAAAATTCCCCAGGCTCCACCTCATAAATTCTGAGATTATAGAACAAATCACGAATTTACCTAAATTTACAAACAGGTCAACAATACAGTTTTTCTGACAAGGCTATTTCAGACTCATATCTAAAAACAGTAACACCTCCCTTTATAGTGCTCAGAAAAACAGTTCAAGAATTAAAACCTCTTCACTTACTTGTAAAATCTCAGGTATGGCTTCCAAAAGTTCAAGCAGCTTGGTAAATCCATAGTATGCAAGTTTGCACTGCCGGCCAAAGTGGTGGTGGTAAGAGGGAATGAACTTGTTAAAGGGCATTCGGAAATGGGGCTGGTGGCGCAGCAAGTCCACAACATCTTTGGAGAACTGCTTTGTCCTTTCTATTTCAACCTGAGTTCGTTCTTTAAAACATAAAGCACCTTATAAATCAGGCATCCACCCACTATGTTTAGTACCAACCCTGCAGGGGCTCTGTTGGAGTCACAAGAGATTAGCTTTGCCTTCCCCAGCCACACAGCCACACAGCCCACAATAAGCACAAGTACTTGGAACTAGGTTCTTTGAGCCAATGGTTCTCATGCAGGCTCAAGGCACAATCCTGGGAAATAAGGGTGCTATTGTAGGAGATGAAAGATACACATGCCATCACCTACAAGATAGGGACAATTTCTATAAATCATGTCTACTACACCTTTGTGAACAAGATAGACACAGAAGTCTGGGTGCTTCAAACAAAAAGATGTTATTTCTGTGAAATCACTTCTGAACGTTCACATGTTTTTTGCTTATTCATTTGATCTCCAGTTAAAAGTTATCAGCAGAAAGGAGTTATTAGGCACCAAAATTGTAACAAAATAAAAAAGTACTTAAATACTGATCTTCATATCTGTTCATTTTAAATTGACGAAAAAGGACATTACTCTGTTTTAACTCTGGAAGTTTGTGACCTCAGGGATACAGAGACCTTCTCACTGGTAATGGGCAGAATAAAGTATCTCTCAGACTTGACTGAACTACAGCAACTGGAAAGACAAATGCCACATACCTCTGTGTTTGTTTTATTCCAAAATATGCATAGTGAAATAATTATCAGAGCTAAATGGGTTCTCCATCAGATAATGTGGACACTAGAAATATGCACATAGCTGGGAAGCATTTAACAAAACACTGGTTACAGCTTCTCTCCTTTGAGTAGATTCTTTGCCTGCCTCCCTGCCTTCTTTTTTTTTTTCAAGACAGGGTTTCTCTGTGTAGCCTTGGCTGTCTTGGAACTCACTCTGTAGACTAGGCTACTCTGTGGCCTTTGAACTCACAAAGATCAGCCTGCCTCTGCCTCCCAAGTGCTGGGATTAAAGGCACTAACCAGTGTGCTTTCTTATAGGGCACATGGTTTACTTTCTTTCAAAGAACACAGGTTTTGTGCACCAGGTACACAACTACAAACTACACTTTCAAAGGAACCATTAAGAGCTACAGAAAGGGAGACAAAAATGTACCCCCCCACACACACAGACACATATGCACACACAATTAAAATAACTATTCCATTTAAAAGTAAACAACGACTAGGCTCATGCCCACAATCCCAGCACTTAGAGGAGACTGAAGTCAGAGTACTACTGCAAGCCTGGGCTATGAAGTGAAGTCAGGTATCAAAAGTACAAATAACAGCACCACTGAGATAGACAACATCCCTCCATATACCTCTTTTTCGGATACAAATGACCATGTCGTCATCTTGCTGGGACAAGCAAATAGTTGTGTCTGGGATCTCTGATATTATATCAATCAAATCACAAATACCATATTCCGTGACATCCCAGTCCTTTGAGAAACACCTATGTTTTAACATGGGAAATGGGCAAAGAATGAGTAAAATCATTGCCACAGTATTAAGCTTTACAAAAGACTGCCTTTTTTTTTTTAAAAAAAAAAAAAAAAAGCTTCCCATCAACTCACCAATGATAAGCCTGTGAGAAATCTCTCACAATGACCTGCTTGCTGGCCTGGGCCTTGAGAAGTTTTAGTAAATCCTGAGTAAAGCGCTTCACCTGGGCCCTATGAGTGAGGGTCAGTAGACGCTTGGAGCCCATTCCAAGAATCTGAAAATGAAATGTTCCAATTACTTATACTATGGCGAACTCAAAAGATACGTTCCTGTATCAACCTTGCCTCTATCTTTCTTCCTCTTGTTAGACTATCTCCCTCAAATATAATGCCTGCAATTTGAAATGGACACAATTCAGTACGTACAGTTAAAAAGAACAATAACCCTACTGTCTGGGACCAAGACTATTTGTTTGCTTGTTTTCAAAGTGCCATTGTCTCAAAAGACCATGAGTACAAAGAGGAAGTACACATGTTCAGTCTGGATAACTAATTTCATCTCTAAAAGAGATTAAGTTTTTCAGGCCTTTTTAACAAGTAGGAAATTATTAAAACACTGTCTTCACGGAAGTTATAGGCAGTCTAGATAGGATCCAATAAACCCTAACCCAGTGACTAATATCCAACTCATGAAAGGTAGTGCACTTAATGCCCTGGTAGGTATTAACTTGTAAGTGCATTATGCTAAAGCAGCCCATTGCAATAATGAGCACCCAAGAGAATACTGCTGGAAAGCAAGTGTCAGCCCCTAGAGACTAGAAGGAAAATGCTCACAGGCCTCTAAGGACTTCTTTTAGAGTGGAAATATGTAGTTTCTTGAAAACTTGAGAGGGCTCCTGCATAGTGAAGCAAGGTGTTACAGGATATCTAGCTCAGAATGGCTTTCTGAGAAATGAGAACTACTTTGTCTGAGTCTTTGGTTGTGGCAGCTGAAGTCATGGAAGAACACCTGTTCCTTTAAACAAGTAACCCCTTGTATCCATTACCTGCAACACATGAGGCACAGCTTCTAGTAGTTCAATCAGCTTGGAATATCCATAGTCTGAAACTCGGCACTGCTTTCCAAAATGGTGATGGTATGAAGGGATGAAATTGTTGATTGGTAGTATACAAGATGGTTGGTTCTTCAGTAAATCAATGACTTCTTTGCTGAACTGAATCAGCTGAGGATTTCTCACAGGACTTTTAGAACGAAGAAGCCAAGGGTCTAGAAAAGAAAAAAACAAAACAAAATAAAAAACCATAGGCCTTAGAAATGATTTCACTGGCTCAAAAAGCTATTTTGTGTTCTTAGCTCAGAGTCACTATGCAGCAAGCAGCTGTTTCAAGTTTCAGCTTCTATATGCAGGCACCACAGAATACATGACCAGACCCTCCTACTACAGGGAGGCAAATCATTTGCCATAATTCTCAAAAGGTGTCAAAAAAAAAAGTAACAACAAAAAACCAAAGAGCACTCTAGGGTTACAGCAGAAGTGAAGATGAACAAGGACTTTCCAGACTACACTGGCTATATTTCAAAGATCCAGTTGTAACTTACTCATCATATTTTTGCCAGATACAGTATTGACAGACACCAGGAAGGTGGCCCATGATAATGGAATTAACCAATAGTGAAGCTGAAATTTTACCCAGAAAGCTATGGGAAACAGTAATTTGAACAGGATGGGAAACTGAGGCTGAACCAGATCTACCCACCTACCTCATTATAGGACTGACCATGCTATGAAGACCACATTCACAGCAGTATTCCTGCCTGTCTCTTAAATGCTAGAACAAACAGCTCTGCACCATCAGGGTTTTAAAACCATCTTAAATGCTCACATCTGAAAAAGCTTTATCTAAAAAAAGGTTAAGAGCACAGGCTACTCTTCCAGAGGACCCCAGTTCAATTCCCAGTACCCACATGACAGTTCACAACTGTCTGTAACTCTAGTTTCAGAGCTTCCGACACCTTCACACAAACAAACATGCAGGTAAAACACCAATGAACATAGAATATAAATAAGTTATTAAAAAAAAAAAAAAGCCTAAGTAGAGCTGGCATAGTGGCAAACGTCCTTAAATTAATCTCAGCATTGGGGCAGGGGAGGCTGAAGCAAGAGGATTACAGATTTAAGATAAGCCTTGGTTATATAAGTAAGACACTATCTCTGATAATGATAACGAAAATGATGATATAATAGAAAAACTAAAAACAAAAAACAAAACCAAAAAAAAAAAAAACAGACGAAATCATTATAGAGAAGTAGAAAGGATTTGTGGCCTCATAACACAAAAGAGAGGCTGAGAGTCTCCCATGGCCCTGTGCAGTCTAAAACTGAAAGAGGAGAAGACAGGTTTAGAAAGAAGCTTCTGTCCAGGGCTCGACCAGAGCTACTGACTCAGGTCAGGCTTCCAGTGACCCTTCTACCTTTAAACGGAGGTACAAGCCTAAGAAGGAAGACACATTAGGGCCAAAGAAAAGGAAGAGAGAGAGGGAGAGAGAGACAGAGACAGAGAGAGACAGACAGAGACATAGAGAGACAGAGAGAGACAGAGACATAGAGAGAGACAGACAGTGTGTGTGTGTACACTCATGTATGTGGGAGCTGGTTCTCTCCTTCTACCATGTGGATCGTGGTGTTCAAACTCAGGTTTTCAGGCTTCATGGCAGGTACCTTTACTCTCTGAGTTATCTTGCTGGCCCAATTTTGGTATCATCAGAAGTCAGGTTCTACCAAGTCCTCAACATCTGGGGAGTTTTAAGATTGGAGGAGATGCTTCGGTGTTTCTGTTTGAAATCAAAGCTACAGCTTCCTCCTGGCCTCCCTGTGGACAGGTAGGAGTTTAGGGCTCAATCCCTGACACTGACCCACCTACCAGTGTTGGGAGTTGGGGGCTTGTTGTGAATCCACTTCACTACTTTGATGCCATTCTGAGCAGTGGCAATTTTCACTCCTGGAATGCAGGTGATGAAGTGCTCTAAGGGGACACCCTTGTGGCTGTCTTGCGTAATTTCTAGGTCACCAAACTCTGCAGCATAGCAATCTGGAAAGCTGAAGGGATGAAAGGTTAAGTGAGAATAAGGAAAAGGGCAGTGCAGGCAGAAGAGCGGGCTTTAGCCAATGGATCTTGTGAGAAGCAACTGCTGGAGTACTGCCTCTGTGACACACTCTAATAGCTGGAGAAATCCCTGGGTGGTGTGCAGCAGGGAGTTACATAAAGCACTGTGGGCTGTCAAGGCCACCCACCAAGGTTTGAGTTGGCCTTTGTCTGCAGCCAATAGTGGTTCAATGTACTCTAACAACTGAGCTCCCTTCCAGCCTTGGCACCTGAACACAGGTGAACCGGTGCATGCTCAGGGCACTTGTGCAGCTTTCATATTAGAAGCGTCTCTTTCCTGCAATGAAGAAGCTGTTCTCATTTTTGTTTGTGAAATTCAACATAAACCCAGTTTCTTGTTGAAATACTAAGTCCATGATCCATTTCTCAAAGCTTCAACCCTAGAACAGAGCCCTCCTAACCCTTGTTTCCATCAGTAGGGAGACTTCAGGAATGACCCTACAAGCACTCTACTCCCAATGGCTAACATGGCTCACCTTAGCAAAGGCACAGTACCCTCGTGGGTCTGCAGAAGACTATGAACTTGAGGTGCGAACACTTTCAAAGAGAGAACCACAAAAGGAATCTTGTAAGAGTCTGGATCAAATACAAGTTCACTGCAGGAAAGACATCAAACAGTGAGCTGACTTCTTAGGAGTGGAAAGCATTCCCTGTTCACACTTTTTGGGGGGCATTGATGTACCTGAAGTCCTTGTTAGAGCAGTGCTGCTTGCAGACAGGTTCGTGATACTCCAACTCTTCAAACAGAACTGGGCTGCAGTTTGTGGAGGAGCCATCATGTGACTGGGAAGAGCCCAGGGGGCTCTGGCGGGCCTGGTTACTGGGTAAGAGACACACCAGCCGTCCATTTCCCTGTTCACGGATTGCAATCGTGTCTGTTAATTTATATAAATCAGACACATTTAACTTGTGTCCATACCTAAGAACAGGAAACAGATGTTGGTTTAGAATGTTTTTCTTTGATTATGTAGAAATACCTGACCAGTTCAACACGGAACGGCTTTCTTATCTCTCCAAGAGTCAAATGAAACTACTGACTGAGCTCACTCACTCTTGAAGCCACACAGCCCCCTGCCGGCTTCTGCAGTACTCCCATTCCGTAGCTCCTTCCCATGCCCATGTCCCCAGGGTCTAAGACGGGAGTGCTCGCAACGTGTGTCACCTCCAGCCACTGCCCTCTGAAATACACTACTTTAGAGAGCTGTTCACACCACACTGACCTCAACTTTGGACCACTGTCCTCTGTATCTGTACTCTTCAACCCTGACCTGGACCTGCTATAGGTGGAACATAATAGCCCAGGCTCTGGATGCAGACAGATTTGAGTTCATATGCTGACTCTACTTCAGCCTTTTATAAACTTAGTTAAGATACACAACCAGTTTGAGTCTCAATTTTGTTGTCTTTAAATGTTGTGATAACTTGTATCACACCTGCTGAATGAGGACTGAGTGTGATTAGGCCTGAGTATCAGTAATTCCTTCTTACCTTTCCAGTTCTAGTCCCAGTGCCCTATATCCACTAAGCTTCTTCCCCGCCAACACCAGTCCCTGCAGTCTCCCCACACAGAGAGAAATGTGTTTTCTCTGTGCTCTCTTATTCTTGGTCCCAAACTCTCATCTCCTTTTTTTGTTTTTGTTTTTGTTTTTCGAGACAGGGTTTCTCTGTGTAGCCCTGGCTGTCCTGGAACTCACTCTGTAGACCAGGCTGGCCTCGAACTCAAAAATCCACCTGCCTCTGCCTCCCAAGTGCTAGGACTAAAG
Organism: Grammomys surdaster; assembly: GCF_004785775.1. NCBI lineage: Eukaryota > Metazoa > Chordata > Mammalia > Rodentia > Muridae > Grammomys > Grammomys surdaster. Next base: position 509,308 of record NW_021604753.1, on the reverse strand, counting down.
GCGTGTGCCACCAATGCCCGGCTCTCATCTCCTTTAGAGTGAAAATAACTAACCTCTCAGGACTGACATCCATTCAGGCTCTAACCTCTTCCTTCCTGGCTCTAAGTCAGCTGTCCTCAAATCCCACCCCACCCCACTCCCTCCGAGATTCCCCAGTGTCTGGCATGTTCTCCTGCCACATACTTTCCTTACTTATCCTTACCCTCTGGGACCTTGCTCGATTCTGTGGCCTTCCATCCAGCTCTCCCTCCCTTCCACCTCTTCTGGTTCTATCTGCTTCCCTGCCCATCATAAATAATGCCTCTTCATCAAATAGCAGCTATTACTTTCAGAGCCAACATCTCTCACACAGAGTCCCCAAAATCGCACTCCAACTCTCTATAGAGACTCCAAGGATGCCCTAGAACTTTTACGTCCAAAACCAAGACCCAACATGACCTTCTACTCAACAAACTGCTTCCTGTTTAACTGTCCCACGTGTTTAACTCTGCCATCTTGCTTCTTACCCAACAGCAGTACTTTAAAAAAAGGACTGTCTTTAAAAATTATTCTTTGATGTCTATGTTTTGCCTACATGTATGTCTGTGCACCACATGTGTACAGTGCCCTCAGAGGTTAGAAAAGGGCATCATATCCACTGGAGATAGTTATAAGTAGGTGTGAGCCACCATGTGCTGGGAATTGAACTGGGTCTACTGCAAGAGCAGCCAGTGTTCCTCCTAACTGCTGCGCCATCTCTCCAGTGCAATGGTTCTCAACCCTCCTAATGCTGTGGCCCTTTAATACAGTTCCTCATGTTGTAGTGACCCCGACCCATAAGATTATTTTTGTTGCTTCTTCATAACTGTAGTTTTGCTATTCTTATGAATTGCAATGTAAATATCTCACATGCAGGATATCTGGTATGTTGCCCCTGTGAAAGGGTCATTCAACCCCCAAGGGGTCACTGCATACAGGCTGTGAACCTTTACTCTAGCCCATCCACAATCCATCTATCCATCATCCATCCATCCACCCATCCATCCATCCATCCATCCATCCATCCATCCATCCAATTTTTGAGACAGCCATCTCATGTCTGGCCTTGCACAGCTGACTTTGTCTAAAACTCCTCTGGCTTCCACTCCCAAATGCTGGCTCCCAGGCCTCAAAAGGGCTTAAAATTTCTGTGGCACACAGTTCTTTGTAGTCCAATTATATCAGCACAAAATTGAGACTGTTGTAAAACTTTGCCTCTTTCCTTCCTCTCCTTGAGAACAGCTCTTACCCTCATCACTCTCTCTCCCCCTCGTTCCTCTAATCCATGAAATGGCTGATCACCCTAGTAACTGCCATACTCCCCGTGCTGCCTGCATCTCTGAAGCACACTCTCTCTTCCCTGTACACCTCCTTTTTGTTGACATTTCTCTTTGACTCACAGAAGATTTAGTGAGATCTTTCTCTTTCCTTCTAAGAAACTCTTTGGGTAAAGAACAAATGCAAATCTGCATTTTCTGCAGTGCCTCAGCCTTTCATTCCACTAACACCTGCTATGCATCTTCTTTACACTGGACACTGAAGATTCTAACTCCTTCTTATAGATGCCATTGGAAGAGTAATAAACTAGTATGCAAAACAAAATAAAAAAAAAAAAAGACTTAACTTTGGAAGCTATGATGGTTTGAATGAAAATGGTCCCAATAAACTCTTACCAAGTGGTACTATTAGGAAGTGCGGCTTTCTGAGAGGAATAATGTCACTGGGGATAGGCTTTTAGGTTCCAGATGCTTAAGCCAGGCCAGTGTGTGCATACGTGTGCGTGTGTGTGTCTCTCTATCTGTCTGTCTGTCTCCTTGTTGCCTCTGGATCTGGATGTAAAACTCTCAAGCTCCTTCTCCAGTACCATGTTTCCCACTATGACAATAATAGACTAAACCAGATCCAATTAAATGTTTTTCTTTCTAAGAACTGCCATAGTAATAGTATCTCTTCACAGCAATAGACTCCCTAACTAAGACAGAAGTTGTTAAGCACAAAAAGGGAGTGATTACCTCAGGGCAAGACACTCATCCAGCTAAGCTTCCACTTATAAAAAGGAATTAAAGAAAAGCCAGGCATGGTAGTGCACACCTTTAATCCCAGCACTCAGAAGGCAGAGGCTGGATGATTGAGTTTGAGGTTAGCCTGGAGTTCGAAGACAGTTAAGCTTAGGCAAAGAGAAACCATTGAAAACAGAAAGCTGGTGAAGATGTAACTCAATAAAGGGACCATGTTCCAGTCCCAGGAAGCAGCAGATTTTGTCAGCTTTGGCCACATAGTTTTGGCTTAGACTCAAGGATAGAAGAAAGTTATTGGAATTAGTTTTACCAAGACCAAGGAGCACAACTAAAGCCAAGCATATGCCTTACTTAGGAGTGTCCCTGCACGAAGGCATAAAAATGCATTGTGTGAAGCTGTGAAGGCGACACCTGGAATGTCGTGGAGACCCCAAAATATTGGAGATGCCAGAGCCATGTGATACTTTCTGAGGAAACCTGGTAACAGGGAGTGGAATCAGCCCAAGTGAAAGAAGTGTGTTGCAGTCAACAAAGCTAAAAAGGAGCTGGAGATCTGAAGAGGACTTTGACATTAGACGAGGAGATGCAGAGCTTGGAGTTTGCCCAGCTGGTTTTCAGTCTTGCTTTGGTGCAGTATTTCCTCATATCCCTTTTGGAATGGAAGGGTAGAGTCTGTGCCACTATATGTTAGAAGTATGTGATCTGCCTTTTAATTTGATTTTCCAGATTACAGTTAAGAGACTGCATGAGTATTAGAAACTTTGAACAATGAAGTGTTGAGCCTGTGATAAGACTTTGGGGACTTCTGAAGTTGGAGTAAATGCATTTTTGCATTACAATACGGCTACAAGCCTATGGGGGCCAGGCAGTAGAATGTAGTGGTTTGAATGAAAATGGCCCCCATATATGTCCTTGTTGGAATAGGTGTGGCCTTGTCAGAAAGAAGTAAGTCAACTAAGGATAGACTTTAAGGTTTCAGAGTCTGGAGCCAGGCCCAGTGTCTGTCTTCCTGCTGCCCAGGGACTCAGATGTAGAACTCTCAGCTACCTCTCTAGCACCATGTCTACCTGCATGCAACCACGATGACAACAGACTAAACCTCTGAAACTGCAAGCCAGCCCCAATACAGTGTTTTCCTTTAAAAGATCTACCATTGTCTTGGTTGTCTCCTCATAGCAACAAAGCCCTAACTATGACAGGAATGTAAGTCTAAATTTGCTAAAAAAAAAGTTAGATTCAAATTTCCAGTCTAAACAGCACAATCTGCTTTGTCTTCCTCGGTGAGAAGTTCCTTAAAGGCGAGCATGGCAGCGTGTCTACACGGGATTCACCAATCACTAGTGCGTCAGCAGAACAGAAAGTGGAACTTACTTCTTTTCATAGATGTCTATAAATTTAAAGAGAGGCAAACAACAGGCGGGAGCATCTTGAAGAATGGACATTGTTTCTGTACTGTGGGACAAAATCCATGAGTTAGAAAACAGACTATTCCCATATATTACAATGTATATTTTAAAAGATCCATAAAGTTAACACAATGTCAAGCAAGGTAAACTTACTAGTTTCTGAAATGTTATAGTTTACTTTTCAGAAAAATTAAAAGGAAAATCAAAAGGATTTTTGGGACAAGCCATGAAAATTGATCAATTCATTCCCTGGGATTCCCTGGGACTCAGGAACACCATGTCACACTTCAGTGTAGCAGAAAATCATGGGCTGTCCTGAGGACAAGGGGATGGGGGAGATACACTGGGTTTTAACTCAGAGCAAAGGCAGAATAGCTTGAATTATCTCTTGCCATGTATGGATTATGTTAGATGTATGGGACTGGAATTTCTGCATATGAGAGGACATGTAACTGCACACAGTATCACCTCCATCACCCTTTACAAAAAAGGGTTTAAAAATACGCAAAGACAAACAAAAAGCTCAACTCAGAAAGGTAATTAGCCTGGAACAACAGAATTAGCAGTTTTTCCTCCATTTCTCTTCCTTCCCCAAACACGGCAAAAACCTGATATTATTTTCATTCTAAGAAACAACAACAAGAAACAACAAAAACAACAAAAAATACCCACAAGTTTAAATACTGGCCAAGTACAAACCACAGAGAAGATCCCTGCTATTCTAAAACTCAGAGTGAGTCTTCTCTCACTAGCCCCCATAGCAGCACGACAATCTGCTATGAAGAGGCCCAAGCACCTACACTGACTCAGTCAGCACAAAGACTCTGCACTAGGATTCTAAAGCAGGACTGTACTTTTCATGATTTTTTTCACTTTTCACGATTCTGTGCTTTATTGTAGAGGTCTTCTAGTCTTAGAACCTGTTCTAGTTCTATGAAGCTGCCTACTTCACTCTCAAGGGCCTGCCAAGTTCAAGCTGTGTTTGGCTTTTGCTTGATTATTTGAACAAGAGCCAGAGGGCAGATTTCAAACCCTATCAACTCACAATAACCATTATTGCATACAGGAGGAATGGGAATGTGATAAAAATCAATTTTTATTATTTTCCAAACCATCTGTGGGTCAAGTTGTTATGTCCAGAAGTGACATAACAACTATCCTAAAAATCCTATGGCTAGGATTTTTTTTTTTTTGGTTTTTCGAGACAGGGTTTCTCTGTGTAGCCCTGGCTGTCCTGGAACTCACTCTGTAGACCAGGCTGGCCTTGAACTCAGAAATCCGCTTGCCTCTGCCTCTCAAGTACTGGGATTAAAGACGTGCGCCACCACTGCCCGGCTTAGGATGTTGTTTTTTACCTTAGTAAAGAGAGTGACTTTTTGGCAGCTCCTGGGGAGAGTGAGACCAGTATCTTCTTGCTGCCAATTTTGTGCCTGTGGAGGCTGTTCACTGCACAGATTGCTTCATGCAGGTTTCTCATCTGCACAAAGGCCTTGAGCTGGTAATCGGTATGGGGACTGAGCTCAACACTCTTCACCTACAACAGGACAAAACATAACAGCACTACCAGTATCTTCCTAGAGCCTGTCAACTACAAAAGTTAAAGTGAATGGTTGAGAAATATGTTAGCAGATGTCAGGGCCTGCACAAGGTAACTTGTCTGAATGAGACACTGCAAGTGACCAGAGTGAAAGCCAGCTTCAGAGAAGCTATCCTGGCCAGTCTGCCTTTTTGCTCTAGCATATACCACTCTCAGAGGCAGACTCAGAGAGTTTCTACAACTCTGTAAAATACCAGGTCTATAAAAGGTGGTAAGCTGCACCTCAATACTGGGCTGGGTACATTGAGATGTAGCCAACAGGGGGCTGGAGAGGTGGCTCAGTGGTTAAGAGCACTGACTGCTCTTCCAGAAGTCCTGAGTTCAATTCCCAGCAACCACATGGTGGCTCACAACCATCTGTAACGGGATCTGATGCCCTCTTCTGGTGTGTCTGAAGAGAGCAATGGTGTATTCATTACAAAAAAATAAATAAATAAATCTAAAAAAAAAAAAAAGACGTGGAGATGTAGCCAGCATTATCTTAGACCAGTGGATCTCCAACCTGTGGGTCTAGACCCCTTTGGTGGTCAAACAACCCTTTCACAGGAGTGTCATATCAGATATCCTACATATTAGATACTTATATATTACAATTCATAACAGTAGCAAAATTAGTTATGAAGTGGCAATAAAATGATTTTATGGTTAGGAGTCACCACAACATGAGGAACTGTATTAAAGGGTCAGCCTTAAGAAGGTTGGGAACCACTGCTTTAGACTTTCTGTATTTCTGCATGTAGCTCTAAATAAGTCCCTCTATCTATGACAGGCGCTTCTCATGGCTAGTTTTATTTTCTCTGGGGTGATGTCATAAAAACTATGTGTTCTATATTTCTTCTAACACAGAGAAGGGCAAAGAAGTTCAAACCTGCCCAGTCATACCATGCCCCAACTATGGCTATGTGTGTCCAAATTAGGCCCTCTGGCATTGAAGTCCTTCAGTTCAATAAAACCAGCAAGGACAGGAGGGGGGTGGGGGCACACAGCTGGAGAAACAGCTCATCAGTTGAGAGCTTATACCACTCTTTCCCTGGTCTTCCAGAGGACCAGAGTTCAGCCAAAGCATCCATATTGGACAGCTTAAAACCTCCTGAAACTTTGGCTCCAAGAGATGACACCTCTGGCCTCTAAAGGCACCCATATATACATGTACACATACCCCCCCACAGACTAATACATCCATATAACTAACTTAAAAATAAACCTTTTTTTAAAAACGAAAGAGTGAAGCTGACTCAGTATTATAGCTTATGCCTTTCATCATATCAACTGGGAGGTTGAGGCACAAAGACCCTCACATGTTTGAGCTACGAAGCTGAGATCCTGTCTTGAAAATATGACTCACTTCCAAAAATCCAAACCAATTACCCAAATAACAAGACTAAAGTTACCTGGCCATGCTTGGAAAAGGCTTCCTGGAGGAGCTGCTGCAGCTCCTTCCGGGACAGCCTGTAGTCCACATTGCTGACCTGGATGTCAACACCATTTGCAAATGGGTCTGGGCACTCAGCACCGCTCCTGGGATTGGCAATGTTGAAAGCAAGTGGTGAGGCTCTGTTCAAAAGGTTTGGGGACATACTCCTGGAGGAAATACATAAGATACAAACCGTTCTAGGCACTGAGGTTCTGCCACTCCAGCTGTCTGAAGCTGACAAAGAGACTTTCCTATTTGATTTTGCAGTGTGTTTTACCTTAACCCTGTGCTGATTTAGGCTTCATGTCTAAAGTACAAGTGAACATCAATAAAAGAATTATTCAGTATCAACTGTTATTTCACAGAAACATTTAAAGCAAAAAGGAATAAATATTCCTTAGGAAGCCTTGCTGAATTGAAATTCCACTCTCAGCATTTTAGTCTTACAAATTTAGCCTCTAATGCTTAATTTTAACCTCCTCTTACTGAAGGCAGGCTCTGCTGCCAACTGTTACATGAGAAATTATACATTTCCTTTCTGCAGTAATTTTTTTTAAAATTTTTTTGAGACAGAGTCTCATTATGTAGCTTTTGCTGCCCTGAAATTCAATAGACAAGGCTAGACAGAAATCTAAGATCACAATCTCCCAAGTTCTAGAATCAACAGTGTGCAACACTGTACTTGGCTTTGCAGTGATTCTTAACCAGCTCTGCACAGAAAATGGAGTGTGAGAACTGGTCTTTATAGCAGCCCCATCTGCCAAGTCTCATGAAGTGGGTTTCCAGCAGCCTTCTATGAAGTACCATATTAAGAGCAGCCAATGCATATCTCATTTTGGCTTCCCTGAACACAAAGAGTTTAAGATGTTGTTTGTCTAGTTGGGTGTTTTTATTTAAGGTCTTGATAAGTTACACAGGCTGGCCTTGAACTCATCAGGCTTGTAAGTCTCCTGCCTCAGCCTCCCAAATTCTGAGAATGCACCACCACACCTGACCATGAGGACATCTTAATGTTCTTCCCTGTTGACATGGACTTGCCTAACTTTCCAAATGGAAGAGGAACAATGGAGGAAAGCATTGCCTCAGAATGTCAGCTATGGTAACCTGAAGGGAGGGCCTGGCAGTGAGAGATATCTCTAATGCAGTGATCTATAACCTTCTTGTTGCATAGCCATCCCACGGGTGAGAAAGCTGGACTTACCTTGGAGACCAAGACTGAGAGGTGAGCAGAGGGCTGACTTGCCTTGAGGCGATCAGCTTGCTGAATGCAGATGGGTAGCTTACTTGGAAGACAGTTTCCTCTCTCTTCTTCTTCTCCACAGGAGAGCTGGCAGTGCTCTGGGAACTGAGGTTCTCTTTTCTAACAGGAGGGAGGATTTGAGAGTAATGTCACAGGTCTCCATAATTTCATAGAAGCAACTCCTATGAAAGAAAAACTGGACATACTTCTGACTGCTTCTGTAAAGTGGCTCCGTCACACCTGTGTTCTTCAGGGTGGGCACTGAAGCAGTTGGGCCACTGTTAGGCAGTGCTGCCAGACTCCCATGGCCTTGCTGATGGTCACTGTTTCTATTGCCAGTCTTTGATTCCATTCGGCACAGCTCCTGTAAAGACACAAATGCAGTGGCCTTAAACCTAAGTATCTCAGATGGGTTAGATTCTACATAGAGTAAAATGACTGAGTCTCAGCAAACACCAAAGTAAAAGACACAACAAGAGCCAGCAGGCCCAGAGCACACAGGAAGAAAACAAACCTGCCATGAACTTTAGAAAGCAAGAGATACCGAAATTACCTGTAAGCTTTTAACATTTGTGTTTTTTGTAGCAGATCCAGAATTTGCCTGCAATCCTTTCCCAGGCATGGCTTTGGCACTAGGTGACTGCTCACTTGTGTCTTTGATGAGGCACAATTTTGTGTTCTTAACTTTTTTGGGAGACTTTGCTTTATCGGCAATAGCATTCGAACTCTTGGCTTCAAAGAATTCTCTATGTTTTGGAGTAAAGGACACAATGATCCTGTTGCCAAAGACATCTTCATTTTTCATTCGCTTCTGGGCCCGCTCTGCGCTGTCTTGGTTTATGAATCGGAGAATCGCACTGCAGCCTGTGATACTCAGCACCTTGCCACCACAGTTGTCAGAGAGGCGCCTGAGCCTGTTGCTGATACTCTTGCCATCTTTATTTGCTGGCAGGTTATAAACATAGAGCAGAGTGTGGCACTGCAAACGTGGGGAAAAGGGTTATATCAGGTTCAGTCAAAAGTATACATTCAATTTCAAAACAAGAGCAAGTGCTGTCTCCACTTCAGCTATTACACAAGAGGAAAGAACAGCAACTTTGATGGGAGAAAGTAAACCTATTCAGTGTAATGCTGTTTCCAGTAACCGGCTAGGCACAGCTCTAGTGAGAAACTCCATTTTTATAAAATGTCCAGAAAAGATCAACCTAGAGATTGGTGGCTAGCTGGCTGGGTGAGGAGGAATCACCACTGACTGCAGATATCACATGGAAACCATTTCAAACTGAAGGTATAATGCAGTAAATATTAAAAGCCAATGAAATGTACTTGTTAGTCAATAGCCTGTAACTTCTGTGGTTAGAACCCTTCCAGAACAGCACAAATGCTAGGAGAATGAAGGTACTATGCAGAGACTAAAACTGGGACCACAGAAAAGTATTCAAGGGCAACAACAGCAAAAGAAAAGGAGATTCGCTTAAAAAAAAAAAAAAAAAAGGTTTAGTACGGTCAACTACACACCGATGATAGCTCTGCCTAACCTGTCATACCAGCAAACATCTTAAAAAGACTTCTCAATGATAAGAGTAGAAATCAAAATTACTTTCTTGGAGGACAAGAAAGACTTTTACCAGTAACTTCTAACCTAGAGCTACCACAGCTGAGAATGTACCCTCCAAAGATTCCCTGAATGAGCTAGCTGGAAATGGTATATATAAAAAAAAAAAATGTAGAAACATGTCCAGTAATAAGCAGACTGCTTAAACAAGCCAATGGCCAACCACAGGCAAGCTGTCAGACAGTATTCATTTTTGTTTATTTTGGTTTTCAAGACAGACAGGGTTTCTCTGTGTATTCCTGGCTGTCCTGAAAGTAGCTCTGTAGACCAGGCTGGCCTCAAACTCAACAGATTTGCTTGCCTCTGCCTACTGAGTCCTGGGACTAAAGGCGTGCACCAACACTACCCAGCTTATCAATCAACATTCTAATGGCTGAAAATATGTGAGATTCATGCCAGTATTTTATGTGGGCACAGAAATGTACTCCAGTTATGATATTAAGTTGAAAAAAAAAAAGACATGTGACTTAAAAAACTTTTTTAACATTTGGAGAACAATGCTAACCTGTTAACAGTAGTCCCCTCAAGGTAGGCCTGGGAGGTTCTGTGCTCTACATGTTGTTTTTACACTGACATTACTGTTGTATTGGGAACTTCCTTTTTACAAGGGTTATGTCAACCAGTTATCAACAAAATCTCACTCTTCCTATGACACCTCCAACTCAAAACCCAGGCAAAGCTAGCACAACTTACTAAAGGCCTGGGCTGAAAAACAGGAAAGAAAAGCTGTGCCATTCCCACTCTGGTGAATGAGAAAGCATCCCACATGACTGAATATTCTGGATGATTGGTCTTTTTTAATCATAACCTCCCATGTGGGCAAGCTTTCTGTCAAAATACAACTGATTTAATGGTCATTTACAGTTAGAAAGCACAAGACAGATACAGGAGGCAGGTAATGCAGGTCTGGCCACAGGTCCCCAAAACAAATGTGATGAGATAAGAAAGAGGCTCCAGCTGGGCGGTGGTGGCGCACGGTGGTGGCGCACGCCTTTAATCCCAGCACTTGGGAGGCAGAGGCAGGCAGATTTCTGAGTTCGAGAGTTCCAGGCTAGCCTGATCTACAGAGTGAGTTCCAGGACAGCCAGAGCTACACAGAGAAACCCTGTCTCGAAAAACAAAAAAAAAAAAAAAAAAGAAAGAAAGGAAGGAAGGAAGGAAGGAAGGAAGGAAGGAAGGAAGAAAGAGGCTCCAAAGGCTACAGTAGACTGTGATGCTATCTCCCTGGACTAGAGTCTGTAACCTCCAACTGGGAATCATTCCTCACATGGCTTTGATTAGGATAGACCCTGGGCTTGCTGGCATCTAGCACTAGCAGGGAACACTAACTTCTACCTCCTCTGTGTTGACACTGGATGCCATCCTTTCTTCTTGTTTTTGAAATAGGGTCTCACTATGCAGCCCTGGTTGAACAGGAGCTTATGTAGCCCAGGTTAGCCTGGAACTTGTGAGACACAACTTCTAACTTCTAAATGTTGAGATTACAGGTATATGTCCCAAGTACTGGGTTGGACATGACTGTTTATAAAATATATCTGCAACTATAGTTATTTTATTAAATTGTATATTAAAAATGCATTTACTGTATAGGACTGTCATTCACCGGGAACACCTAAACAGAAGTCTTTTCTATCACTGCTAGGATTTCTTTCCGAGTTCCACATGCATTTCCCCACAGAGTACACACACAGCTCAGCACTGTGGCAATCATCCTCATCCCAAATCAATTCTAGCAAAAATGTTGAGCCTAGGAATGTGTTCATGCTCTCCTAATATATATACCCTACAACACCCAATGGGACGTATGCATGACAGGAAAGACACTGAAAAAAGCACAGCCTCTGGTAGCTTAGGAAAAAAAAAAATGCCTGAGATGCACAATTGCTCTGCTTATCTGAAGGCAGACACACAAGTATGTGAGCTCTTGCCATGCTTTTTACCCATAATACCTGGGAGGAAAATGATGCTTCTTCCACTGTTTCATCCATTTGATATAAAGCACCTCTAGCCTTTGGGACAATAGCAAGTGCCTATCTCTAAAGTAAAGCCACAAGTTTGAAAAGCATTATAAGAAAACTCATCTGTTCAAGACAAGAATTTGTGGTTTCTAAACTTATTTCAAACTCTGATCAACTTCTCACAGAAGACAGCACATCCGGACTTGGTGACTCCTTACCAAGGGCAGTCTCTCAGCCTCCAAAACCTACCATTAGAAAACAGCAAAATCAACAGAAACTCACTCACAGGAATCTTAAGTGGTAACCTGGGGGGTAGATCAGAAATGAACTCTTCAAATCTGATCAGCTGGTTAGCATGATGTAACAAGGCTTCAGAGGCCTGGTTTTTATGTACCAAAATGATGTGGAAACCATGTCGGTGCCTGAGATCACTGAGTTCCAATGCAAAATTGACATCAGCTGAAAGGAAAAAAAAAACAAAAAACAAGAATTAGAAATATTTGCCAGGCGGTGGTGGCACATGCCTTTAATACCAGCACTTGGGAGGCAGAGGCAAGTGGATTTCTGAGTTTGGGGCCAGCCTGGTCTACAGAGTGAGTTCCAGGACAGCCAGGGCTACACAGAAAAACCCTGTCTCAGAAAAAAAAAAAATAATAATTAGAAACATTCAACAGAGACAGCCCTGGATAGCTAGTGTCATGTCCAAGAAGACGGGGAGACCTGGCACAGAGTCAGCTGCTCTCCCCTTTTTGAACAGGAGCAATTTTCTCTCTAAGGGTTAACATGACAGGGCAATCATATCACACACCTAAGATTTGGCTACCTTCTAATATTAACAGGGAGCAGGTATTAACATTTTGGGGGATATACAAATCTGAAAATTATTCATCTTGCATTTTTTAAGTTATAATATCCACCCCTATATACACACAAAATAAACCATTTTCTTGAATAAACTGGCCCTGCGATAACTCATGGAGAACAACTAAAATTTTAGATTCTGTTTCCATTCTTAAGTTTTTCAGCTAAGTGTTTTCTAGGTAGCTCAGGCCAGCCCTGCATACTTGATCCTCCTGCCTTAGCCTCCTACATGCTAAGACTATAGGGGTAAACTACTCCAGGCTGTAGACTCAGCCGTTTCTCTAAATAGTTGCAATCATCACTGCATGCCCTCCCTGTGTTCACATCTCTATGGTTCTCTGGCTTGTCATTTCTGATAATTCCCATGCAGTGAATGTGGCTAAAACCAGCAGATGCTTTGATACTTACTTGACACAAGAACCACAGTAGCTGGAGCAGTGTGTGTATTTGCGAACCTTCGCAGGCTCTGGCGGAGTTTGTCATCAGCAGCATTCTTTGCAGTAGCATTTATGTGAGCAACAGTTACCTGTGATCATTCATCAAAAGGGTCATTGAACAAGAGCTAGGGTTAGAAAACTGCCACACACTTGGTCCACATTTATTTAAACAAAGGTCTCACTGTGTAGCCCAGGCTAGCCTTATTCTTGGTCCTCCTACCTTAGCCTCCTACATGCTGAGAATATAGAACTGCTCTACAACACCTGACCCCTAGTAGATAACACACAAGGAAAGAAGCTCTTTAACTGTTATTGTTGGGAATGGGAAGGTTACAACTGAATCTCAGTTTCAGAACTGGTTCTCCATATAAAAAGTGGAGAAATTACTGTCCTAACTCTCATTTTTAATTGCTTGAACTTTTATCTCCCTTAAGAAAAAAAGTAGGAAAAGAAAGTTAACTTCCAAGTCACCAAGCTTTCTACAATACATTTTGTTGACAATCTGCAAGTGGTAAGGTTAAGGTACACTGTGGAGTTCCATGTTATCACCTGTCTATGTCATCCACTACCTGGAGCCTATAGGATCTGGGGCTGCATGACAGATGGAAGAGAGAATAATATCCCTAAGGAAACCAAAATCACCGACTCTTGTTAAAACTATTACACTTAAAGCTGTCTCCAAAGCACATATAATTTTCACTTAGATTTGACAGTTTGTGTATGTATATCATAGGATATATAATATATATGTATATATATATGTGTGTGTGCGCACGTGTGTTGCATATAAAGATATAATTCTATGCAGAAATATGAAATGTTAATGGAATTATTTATTCAGGAGTCAAGACATCTGGATTTTATTATAGCTTTACAGCAGACTTTGAGGTCAGCCTGCCTTGGCTTTTTTAAAAGACTTGTTTGTTTATTATATATAGAGTACTCTACCTGCATGTATGCCTGCAGGCTACAAGAGGCACCAGATCACATAGATGATAATAAGCCACAATGTGGTTGCTGGGAAGTGAACTCAGGACCTCTGGAAGAGCAGCCAGTGCTCTTAACCTCTGAGCCATCTCTCCAGCCACAGTCTGCCTTGATTTAAATTTTAGTTATTAATGTTGTGCATGATGGTGCATGCCCTTAGTCTCAGTACTTAGGAGACAGAGATAGGCAGATCTATCTTTGTGAATTCAAGGCTAGTATTTACACACCAACTTCTAGGCCAGACAGGGCCATCTGCTAAGACCCTGTCTCTAAATAAATATTATAATTCATTTATTGGCAATATATTTAAAAAGAAGTGATTTCCTTCTCAGATCTTCAATTATGTCTACAAATACATGCATTCTGTATGCCTAGCTAACACAGCAGGGATGAAGCCAAAGTAGACAGCACATGTGGCCACGACAGTGCATAGTGTCAAGATACAAGCAGCATTACTGAAAGATCAAATGTTTAAATTTCAGCATTCTAGGAAAAACTGTGTGTGGCTTTTTCTCATTTGAAAAGAGCATAAAAAATAGTACACTAAACCAATCTGGAATTGGCATTTTAAACACAACACCCCAAATAATCACACATACTTATTCTGCTACCACAGCAAATTAACATTTTAAAAAATTTCATTATTTTAAATTTTCTATGTGTGTGGGTGTTTTGCCTGCATGTATACCTGTGTACCACATGTGCGCCTGGCACCTACAGAGGCCAGAAGAGGGTGTCTTCTGGGCTTGGGACTGAAGTTACATACAGATAGATGGCTGTTAGCCATCATGTGGGTTCTGGGAACTGAATTCCCTCCAGTCCTCTGGAAGTCAGTGCTGAGCAACTGCTCTGGCCCTCAGCAAATTGCAAAGCTTAAAAAACAAACAAACAAACAACAACAAAACCCACCCTTACCTGACAATTATTCAGCTCTTGAATAACTTCCTTGTTTTCTTTACTGATGTCACACACACAGATAAACTCTGCTTCTCTGTGTCCTCTAAAAAACTTCTCACGGATTCTCTGTACAACAGTCGTTGCTGACCGGCCAGAGGGGACTGAGCAGTTTTCAATATCCCAGAAAACGCCAATTGGGGGGAGGGTCTCCAGTACCTGTCCAGTGGCTGCAACTTCTGGTGACCCTTAAGAAATGTTAATACTTTGAGTTACACAACGTGCAAAACAAACAGCAAACTAAATTACAATAGGAAACTAACTATCCATCATCCTAAACAGCAGAGACATCAAGTTACTGCTTGCCATTACGTTTAAGGATAGCAACTTCACTGGCTAGCCTAAGAAGCAACCATGACATTCCAGTGACATACTGAGACCATTCCTATTTTTAGTAGCAACAAACCTACAAATCAGTGGTGCCATGACCTCATCTCCTGCTGCCCGACCCATGGTGCTTCACCAATGATGACCAGAAACTGAGTGAATGCTAAGGTCCCTGGACCTGCTTCCACCTTAGTACAGGCCTGGCTTCCTGTTGGGTATGGAAGAGCATTGAAAAAGACTATCAAAGTAAAATTACAGCACTGCTTCTCACTTGAAACTACTCTGGTACATTATGAACATCTGGTTTTACCTTTCAGAGATGTTTTCTTCAATAAAATATCACAGTAACTGCTTTTTAAGGAAATGGTTTTGATTGAGAACACCCAGGTTTCAAATACTATTAATAACAGCACTACAGCCAGGTAGTGGTGATGCAAACCTTTAATCCTAGCACTTGGGAAGCATAAGCAGGAAGGTTTCTTAAGTCTATGGTCAGCCTGGTCTACAGACCAAGTTCCAGGACAGCCAGGGCTATACTATCTTGAAAAACAAAACAAAAATAACAACAACAAAAATCAAGGCACTACTAAATTTTTCTAAATACTAAATATGTGTAGGGAGCATTAAGAACCTGAGCTGAGTTCAAGCATGATGACACACACCTTTAATCCCAGCACTCAGGAGACAGAGGCAGGTGGACCTCTGTGAGTATGAGGCCAGCCTGTTCTATACAGAGGGTTCCAGGACAGCCAGGGCTACACAGAGACCCTGTCTCCAAAAAAAAAAAAAAAAAAAAAACACACACACACACACAAAAACAAACCAAACATACAACCTAAGTGAGCCCAAGTCTCCGACAGCACTTAATCTAATAGACTCCTCATTTTCCTATACAGATTCTGGTCTCAAACAGCCTCATCCCAACAGAAAGGCCTATCATCAAAAAGATTTTTGCCAAATGAGGGAAAGGAAGTCTCACATATACTTTAAAACACAAATGTACCCTTAAAATCACAAGGAAGTTTTTAGAGGCAAATAAATACAACACTTGTGTCAAATATTGAAAACAACTCAAATGGAGGCTATAGAGATGTGTCAGTAATCAAGAACACTTGCTGCTCTTGCAGAGGACACTGGTTCAGTCCCTAGCATAGACAGGGTGGCTGAGGACCTTCTGTAACTCCAGTTCCAGGGGATCCAGTGTCCCTCTTTTGGCCTCCGCAAGCAGCAGGCACACATTTAGTAAGTTTATAGAGATGCATGCAAAACACTGTGCACATAAAATAAAAGCAAATAAACCTTTGGGGGAGGGAGGGAAGGAGGGAGGGAGGAAAGGAACAAGGGAGGGAGGGAGAGAGGGAGAGAGGGAGGGAGGGAGGGAGAGAAAACTTAAATGCACTTTTTAATGCTACATCATTATTTACCAAATTTCGAAGCAGCTTTGCCTAAACTAGTTGCCAACAACAACGAGGCCTCCTTTTCCATCCCTTTTGTTCCACAGCCATTACACAGGGGAACAGCTGGAGGTGCAGGCTGAGTACTTGGAGGTGGTATATTTGGCCAGATTTTAGCAGCATCAATTATACTATTTCTTGCTGGCTGTTTTAATTTTAAAAAAGGTTGGGGGGAGAAGTTTTAGACACGTCAATATAGAACCTAGAGTCATACACAACTGAAACATCATTCTAAAACATTTTATCTTCCAACCTGCTGACCTCTGATAAAGTGTATTTTCAAACAATCTTTATCAGAACAGTCAGCTACCAACCCACAGCTTCATCTCAAGAAGCAACTTGAAAAGATAAGATAGGAACCTGTTCAAACGCTCAGTCCTTTCCAACCTGGGACATCCATCTAGTATGAAGGAGATCTTAAATGCACCTCCCATAAATGGCAGGAAAGCTTTCCTTTGAACAATAGTGTGACTGGAGCCAAGTTTCAAGTTCCTCATATTACAAAAGGAGAGCGTGTAGTTATTTTCCTGCCATGAAAGGCCCCGTGCATAACCTGAGTTTAAGTTATAAGAACTCGACTAACTGCATCCTAGAGAAGTGTGAAACAGATCACAGGCTGCAAACTAAGGTGTCCTGTAGGACGTGACTTGTGAGGAGAGGCTCTAAAAGCACAAGCTACACACATTAACTACACTGCACTTTTTTGGAAGGCCTCCCATTTTACCCTGTGCATCTTTCAGCACCAGAAGCAGCTATGCAGACAGAGTGTGATCTACATCATGAAGTAAAGATATGACAAGATAGAGCCATTTAACAGAACCAAACCTTATCTCCCCCAAGATAAAGAATAAAAGATACAGACCTTGTTTAGACAGTCTTCACAGTAAAGTGAGCCCTTTAAACAAACCGGAGGTGCCACATTTAGGTGAAGAGAGTTGGTGCACAAGTGAGGTGTGAGCTCTGAATGGGAAAGGCGCTCTTCCAAATGCCCAGGAGCCCCACTTGGGAAATCAGAACAGGGGAAATGGCCAGCAGAGGTACAGCCCTGGAGACTCTGGAACTGATGCAGCTTGTGTACATTACTGTGACATGACTGGAAATGGAGCTTCCCACAACACGACAGGTGCTTGCAGGAAGGTAGGTTACTCTCTACACACATGCTGGGGAAGTCACTTGCAAGGCCCACCAAGCTGTTTCTAGTGGAGGCATTCTGCAGTGAAGACACAGATTGGAAAGCAAAACCTGACCCTACTTGACACGTGACTGTCCCGGTGCTTGGTGAGTCTAAGAGTGAGCCCGTGTGAATCAAGCTCCCAGAACCTCCACTACTGCCACTGCCACCACCAAAACGCATGGGTGAAGTGGACGGTTCATTAGGGCAATGAGCACAGCAGCTTACTTTGGGAACAGCTGAGAGCTGTACTTTAGGTTGCTGAAGAGAATGAATATCAGGAAGTGGGACTGCTGGGAAAAATTTAGAGCCAACATGAAGGGGAGATGATATATCCTTTAACTCCACAGCAGCTTTCTTGTTCTCCATGTACTCTTTCTGAGGAGAGATCAGAACACAAGTGAGGTTTTGGAGCCATTATGCTTTGTTCTTTCATACACTACTGCAATAAAAAATGGGAAATAATGCTCAATTCTCTTTACACCACTTAATCATAACTAAACAAATAGAACAACATCCAGCTAAGACTAGGGGTAATCCTAATAGAGCCCTGCAGGAAGACAACTAAAGAAAAACATACAACTAAAATTAACACTATGTTTGTCAGAATCTTAAGTCAGGCAGAGGTCTCTATTTTAGCAAGCCAGATTAACTATCCATACTTCAGAGACTATACGTAACTTCTCCTTGCTTCAAAGCACTGTCTAATGATTTCACAGACAGCATTCAAGTAAGGTGGTTTATAAGCAAGTGGCTTCCTTTCATTTATTCCTTTAGGTGGTAACAGGTTTTAGTAGGGTTCTCATTAAAGGAGAAGACTGGTATTCCAAACACTGTGAATGACATCTGCCATTTGCCCAAAATGGTCCAAGTGTGCTGCTGATAGCACTGAGGAAACACTTTAATGCTTTAATGCAGCTTTTATACTATGGCCAGTGCAATGATACAGTGATTAGAACTATCCATTCTCAGTTCAAATTCAGCATTACCAAAAAGGAAAAGAAGGAAGTAACATATTTGGGCTGGAGAGATGGCTCAGTGGTTAAGAGGTCCTGAGTTCAATTCCCAGTAACCACATGGTGGCTCACAACCATCTGCAATGGGGTCTGATGCCCTCTTCTGGTGTGTGTCTGAAGACAGCAATGGTGTACTCATATACATAAAATAATCATTTTTAAAAAAAAAGAAGTAACATATTTAAATATTCACAAGAAACTCTGAACAAAAAGCTATTGTCAATCTTTTCTCATTTATAAGACTTAAAACTAAGAGGGTGAGCCAGGGGCAGTGGTCACACCTATCTGTAATCCTAGACTTGGGAGGCCAAGGCAGAAGAACCACAAGTTCAAAGCCAATCTGGACTATATAAAGAAAACTTACCTCTAAAGCCACTTAACAAAGTATAGTTATATACAATTTATTTTATACTTTTCATTGATTTTACTATGAAAGCTTTGGGCTTTAATAAGGAGCCAAATTCCCCCCAATTTTAAACACTTAAACCCTCTGCCACTCAGAGTGGACTACTGAATTGAGCCCCTGTGACCTTACTGAGTGGGCGAGCGTACACTGGCTGGAGAGGCTGTCCAGCCCACCTGTGCTCATTGTCTACTCAGCGTGCCGTGCCCTGAACATAGTTACCGTTTGGGAACTAAGAGGCAGTGTCTGCTCAGGACGAGAAAAGCAACCAGAGAATTTCCAAAGCCACGGTTTAGCATCGTTATCTTGGTGAAACCATCCAAGTGTTCTGCTGCAAGGGTTCTCAGTTCCGTTCCCTTCCATCACATAGCCAGACAATATGGTTCAACATTCTTTCATCTTTTTTCTCTTATTCTTCCACCCTGTTAAAAATGAGTCAACGTCTATGTTACTTCTTTGCACAAGTACCCGTTTTAAAATGTTAAAGTTTGAGACCATAGCTGTGCTCATGGTGCAATGGCTCTCAAAGAGTCAGACCTTAAAGAACAAAGACAACATGGATATCACAGCTCACTACAGGCTTCTAAAATTTGATAAACTTGGCCTACTGTAACTATATAAATTTGATTTAGAAAAAAAAGAACCTATGATCTGAGGCTGGGAGATGGTTGAGAAAAGTATCTGCAGGGGAAGGCTTAAAAAAAAAGTATCTGCTACATAAAAATGAGGACCTGAATTCATATCCCAGCACTTTTATAAAAGACAGGCACGCAACTGTAACTCCAGCACTGAGGAGGAAGAAAAAGCCAGATCACTAGAGTTTAATGGCTACCCTGCCTAGCAAAATCAATCAACTCCAGATTCAGCAATATAAACACTCAAAAAATAAAGTAGGAAGGAGCCAGTGGCATGGCTCAGTGGTTAAAGGCGATGGCCTCCAAGCCTGACAACCTTAGTTCCACTCCTGAGACCAACATATTGGAGAGAACTGACTCCCACAAGTTGTCCTCTAACCTCCATACTCATGCCATGGTGTGTGTATACACACCACACATACATACACACACAAAAACAAATGTAATTTTAGAAAATTTAAATAGAGAATGATGAGGAAGATATTCAACAACAACCTCTGGCTTCTACACACGTGTACATACGTACTTGTGCACCTGCATGCCTGCACATGTGCACACATTCACATGAACATGTCTATATACTACACATACCATTTATGATCTGCCGTTACTCATATCCCAGAGCTCTTTTCTGTGTGTAAATGGGGAGATGCTCCCAAGTGACTAAAGACCAGAGGTCAGCTTTGGGTATCTTCCTCAATCTATGACCTTCCTCTTCCTCTTCTTCCTCCTCTTCCTCCTCCTCCTCCTTTTTTTTTAAGACAGGGTTTCTTAAAGAACCTTGAGCTTACCAATTTGGCTAGACTGGCTGCAATAAATCCCTGGGGTCTTCCTGTCTCTATTTTCCCAGCGCTGGGATTACAAGCACATGTTACCATTATACCAGCTTTTCTTTAAGTGCCAGGGATTAAATTCAAGTCCTTGTGCTTATGCAGGAAGTACTTTACCTATTGAGCCACCTCCCAGCCACTGGAACTTTTCAAATAAGAAAGGACATAGCCTCCTGGCAGTGGTGGTGTATGCCTTTAATCCTAGCACTTGGGAGGCAGAGGCAGATGGACTTCTGAGTTTGAGGCCAGCCTAGTCTACAGAGTGAGTTCCAGGTCAGCCAAGGGCCAGGGCTACACAGAGAAACCCTGTCTCGGAAAAACCAGAGAGAGAGAGATAGAAAGAGAGAGAGAGAGACAGAGAGAGAGAGACACAGAAAGACAGAGAGACAGAGGGGACATAGCCATTCTTGAAGGACAGAGCCAAATCATGGACAGTGCCCATCTCTAGGTGAGAATTCCTCTCTTCACTTGGCTGAAATAAGCCTCCAGGCTCTAATCACTTTCCCTACAGTTCGTTCGTTCGTTCGCTTTCTTTCTTTCTTTCCTCCCTCTCCCTCTCCCTCTCTCTCTCATTCTCTCATTCTCTATTTATTTTGAGACAGGAGTTCTCTGTGTAGCACTGGCTGCCCTGAAACTCACTATGTAGTTCAGGTGCTGGCCTCAAACTCAGGATCTGTCTGCCTCTGCCTCCCTAGTGCTGGTACTAAAGGTATGTGGGCCACCATACTCAGCCTATAGTTTTTAACTTTCAGATATTTCTTCCTGCAAGTTCTGCTTAGAGAGCAAAGAAGTTACCAGCAGATAGCATCTAATCTTAGTAAAAGAACAACCACAGTGTCAACCTTTCTCTATGTCCAATGTGTGCACAGACGGGCCAAATTAAATGACCTCTGAGGACTTTGAATTCTATTCTACAAATGAAGCCAACCAACTGATTTCTTGGTTTGTTTACAATGAAAGAGCAATGTTATCACAAAACATTCAACAATTAAGGAAATCACAACCCACAGATGTACTTCTGAGTGTGCAAAGCCAATGCACACTCTTTAAGCAGGGAGAAAGCTAGTAATGATGAGAGCTAACCCTTACTTGTAAGTCCTTGCCGAGACAAACCAACACTGACCACTTTCAGTGATTATTTATCAGAGATTTCATCTGTGCATATAGAAGATAATTTCTTTCAGCTATATCTCTGGTAAGATGCTTCTGAGATTTTTATATCTTCAAAGGGTGAGAGGAAAATGGTTCATAATATATTTCAAGTTTGGGCTGACTGATCACATAAAGTAAATTATGGTCTGCAAGCCAAAGTCAACCTGCTGCCTGTATGCATGTGTGTGTTTGTGTGTGTCTATCTCGTTTTTCTTGGACAAGATCTGATTCTGTAATCCTGAAGTCTGGCCTCAAATTTGTAACAATCTTCCTGCTTCAGCCTCCCAAATGCTGAGATTACAGGTGTGAAGCATGGCTCGCCTGTATTTAAGTGGCTTATTAACTAAGAATATATTTTGAATTTCTTAAAATTCTTGAGAAAATGTTCTTAAACACAAAACTTAAACTTTAGTATCTGTAAAGTTTCATTAGGACATAGCTACATCCCTTCATTTAAATAATATCTATGGCTGAGTTGAACTATAGTTGAGACTTGAGTCTTTGCCATATGACCCAGTTATAAGACCCAATATATTTATTATTTGGTAGTGTACTGGAACTATTTAAGTTTCTGTTTGTAGGTTGGGAAATGTATGGAGCTTAGTGGCATATGGTTCAGTCCTAGACAGAGAGGCAGAAAGGAAAGAAAAAGAAGGGAAAGAAAAAAGTTTGTTTCCTTGCTGTACACAGCATTATAAAAAGTGAACTGGAAAATGCATGCACTGTCCATTTTCACGACTATAGCCTGTGATAATTACAAAGTAATCATTTGTTGAATGAAGGAATTAGCAGAGAATTAGCCTAGTACAGTTGAAAATAGTTTGGAGACAAGGTTTACTATCACTACTTAAATTAAAATACCTGCTTTTATTATTAAATCCGGGTTGTACCAGGTGATGGTGGCGCACGTATTTAAACTCAGTACTGGGGAGTCAGAGGCAGGTGGATCTGTTTAAATTGAGACCAACCTGATCTACAGAGCAAGTTCCAGGACAGCCAAGGATACACAGAGAAACCCTGTCTCAGAAAACAAAAACAAACCCCACAAAAATCCAGGTTGTATATCACCCAACACGCTCCACCCTTTTAAGAACTTGTCATATTCACAGTGTTTATAATTTCAGCATGCTTAAACCTTTTCAAAGCCAAATCCTAAAATGAACTACCATGTCTACTTCACTGAGAAACAGAAACTTTTAAATGACGTTTCAGGCCTAGCTTGAAGTCAAAGGCTCTTTCTATATCAAGGTACCTTCAATATTGCTCAAAGAACCGGGAGTGGTACAGCACAGGAGGCGGAGGCAGAGGCAGAGGCAGAAGGATATCTGCAAGTTTAAGGGTAACCAAGCTCCAGGCAGCTGTGGTTACACAGTGAGACTTTGTCAATAGACTGACAGGTAGGTAGGCAGGCAGGCAGGCAGGCAGACATATACAGATAGATTACTCAGGACAAATAAATATAAGGCCTGCAGCCTCAAATTTTCCCAAATATTTCTAGGAATTCCATTTAAGCAACTGAATCAGAGGAAGGTCTAATGTGAGAGTCTTCCCTTCTGAAACTCTCAGTCTCAGACTCTGGCTGAGAATGCAGCATATGACATTGTACTGCCTGCATGTTAGTTCTGAAGACTACCTATCTGTGCAGGTGTGAGCTTGTCATCTTTCTAAACATAAGATGAGTCTGATCATCATAGCTAACCCCTTACTTACAGAGTTATTTGCAGTTTGGTGACAAGAGATATCTGAGGATGAATTATTTCTCAAATGACCTCCCCACCACCACCACAAAACTCCCAGTCCTATGTATTTGCTCGTTTTCTACCTTTTACCTAAAATGACTATTTGATAATTTATCTTTCTCTCCCATTAGAATATAAATTCCATGACAGCATTGACTGTATGTGAATACACGGTATTCCAACTTAGCAACTCCACTGTGCCACACAAATATCAATAAATGACCCTGGGCAAATGTAGAGCTCACTGAAGGCGAAGGAAGACCATTTAGCTGACAATTTCCCTGTATGCAAAACAGAAAGATCCTGGGAAGTCCAAAAGATACTAGCGTAACTAGAAAGCACCACGTTCATGCTAGAATTAATTGGGGAAGTGGCTGAAACTGAAACTGCATCTAAAGTGGCTGCTAAGAGACTGTCCGCCCAGAAGAGCTGCAAAAACACAAAACCAAAAAACGCTAAGGGACTCAACTCAGCTCCACCACTGTCCTTTTTCTCAACTTTCCAACTTTACACATCCTGTGAAGGTTGCTACTGACACCTGGAGGGCCCGGGAGCGAGCAGGGACACAGGCGCCAGCTGGGAGCTAAACGCTCCGGAAGAGACCCGGCGAGCATTTGAGACCGACTTTTTCGCGCGGCCCCTTCGGCGGGTCCCAGTCCTGGTCCTCCAACCCCAGAAGCATCAGTCTAGGGGAAAAAGGCGCCGTTCCCGGACCAGCTGGTCAGAGCACCCGGTGCGCCCGAGTAGAGTCCCGGCACTGACAGAGGACTCACCTCAGCCACCAGCTCTTTCTCCGCTCACATTCCGACACCGCCACCTTCCCCCCCCCACCCCCCAGGCCCTTTATTTTGATTCCCGACTCCGCAGCTCCCGCCGCCGCCGCCAAGCGCACCTTCCACTTCCGCTTCCGCGCTGCCCCGCCCCTGTCGCAAAACCGACACGCTTCTCTACCACTAGCCCCGCCCCTCTCCCCGATCCTCCTTGCCTCACCTCTTCCTCCATAATATCATACCCTTCCTCGGTTCCTCCCTCTATGGCCACTCCCTTTCTCCGCCCATTCCCACCCCGTCCCCACTCCTCCCGGTCTCTTCCTCCAGTAGCCCCGCCCATTCCCCCGTTCCTCTCGTCCCCTTTCTAGCTCCACCCCTCCCGCCGTCTCGCCCAGTCTTTTCTTCCGCCCCGCCCTCGTCTTCTCGTCTCCGCGCAGGGCACGCTGGGAAGTGGGGGGGGCGGGGCCTCGCGGCCCTGTAGCCTCGTCAGGCTCAGTCCCCTCCCGATAAACCTCAAAATAGGGTCTTACCTCGGGGTGTGGCGGCGTTTTTTTTTTTAGCACGAACCCTAGTTTAGGAGTTCTTACCACTGGTTTGATGACGCTAGGTCGAACGGAGCTTCAATGCGGAGAACTAGGGACTTTTGTGATGGAGGCAAGGACAGGCCTGCCAGATGTGATTTGCTAGGGTACAGCTCTAAAAGGTCTTGGGAGCAAGGACTAACTAAGGAGACAAGATTAATGTGAAATAAAGTGTTGTGGTGGCTTTTTAATACTCTGCCTCGTCACATGATAACCCTTATTTTTACAAATTAAATCGTGCACGTTGCATAGCATCCTTTAACGCAACCTAGTGGCCAGTGGAGAAAGAACAGTAAAACCTGCCAGTTGAGCTTTTGGCAAGGTCCGTTCTGCCTCTCGCAGTTTCAGTGCTGATAAAGTCCATACAAAGACTGCAGCTGAATATTAACACCAACAATTAGGAGTACATGATATCCTACCCAGTTTTAATTTTCAGAGACAGTGTCTCACTTGTGTAGCCCAGGATTGGCCTGGTACTTTCCCCATAGACTATACTGTCCTCGAACTGAGATCCCCTTGCCTTCTGAGTGCTAT
This sequence comes from Grammomys surdaster, assembly GCF_004785775.1. Lineage (NCBI taxonomy): Eukaryota > Metazoa > Chordata > Mammalia > Rodentia > Muridae > Grammomys > Grammomys surdaster. The sequence goes on along the minus strand of NW_021604753.1, from coordinate 484,191 downwards.
GATTAAAAGCGTTCGTGTCCCCTGGCAAACTTTTTGTTTTAATAAACCCGTTGATTTGTAACATACTTTTCAGGTGACAAGTTGGCCACGAAAAAGAAGATGCTAACGTTATAAAATGAAATCAAAAATACTTCATGTTTTAAACAGATAAACTCTGCTCTGTATCCTCCCCGCCCCCACTGAGCCTTGCAGCCTTCACTTTTACTTTACCTAAATATGAGTTGAATTTTTGTTTGTTTCGTTGTTTGTTTTTCGAAACAGGGTTTCTCTGTGTGATAGTCCTGGCTGCCCTGGAACTCTCTGTAGACCAGACTAGCCTGGAACTCAGAGATCTGCCTGCCGTTGCCTCCCAAATCCATGCATGGCTTAAATATGAGTTTTCAGGATTCCATAGGGGGAAAAGTAATTCCTGAAATCTCTAGCTCTTTGCTACTTCCTGTTACGAATTAGGGAAGAAATACAATCTAAATGTAAGCACAGTTTAGAATGTCCTAGCTGGCTTTAAAATAGTTTATACTTAAAAGTCTGCCAGGAAACAAATGAATTTTGCTAACTAATTAGGAAGCAGAAAATGCCAAGTACATTTTTCTTCCTGAGCCTCTGGGTAGGCAGTGCTATCATTTCGAGACTTGCAGTAAGTGGAATGAATTTCGCATTCCTGGATTCCTGTGTCAGGGGAGTGAGTTCAGACATGTAGTTGAAGAATCTTTTGTGTTTCTATTGAATCCTCTAGAATACACACAGTGACTGCCTGTTCAGATGTATATTATTGCTAAGAACACCATTGTGACTGTGTGGAGAGAGAATTTTCCAAGGGAGAATTGAAAACAAATGAAAAAGATTCCAGTTGCTGTTTGTTTTGTTTTTTCAGAGTCTCAAACAAGTGTGTTACTCACCGTAGGTGTCTATTTTACCTCTACTTTTCTAGCTATTTTTGAATACTGACAATACTAACTGAAAACATAAAGGAAAAAAGTAATTGTGATATTTAAGTTACTTGAACAGATTTTAGCTACAAAACATAAAAGTGGGAAGCAACATTTTCCTTTGACTTTTCTTGGCATTTATTCTACTCTGGGTATGCTAGGGTCAACAAGTAACGTAATAAATAAAGCCAGCCAGCTAGACTAAAGGAAAAGCTAAAGAGAGAACACTTTTAAAGGTCTCAATTTTGCTTTCTCTACAAGCAGAGATGGCACAGTGGTTAAGAGCGCTTCCAGAGGAGGCGGTGGTAGTGATGGTATGATGATGTTTCCCTCTTAGTGTCCAAATGGCTTAGAGTAGTCTGTTGAGTCCACTCCAGGGGAATTTGACACCCTTTTTTGGCCTGCTTGGGCACCACACACACATAGTACACAGACATACATGCTGGTAAAACACCATACGCAATGCATAAATAAGAAAAAATGTAGGCCAAGAAGAGGATGGATGGATGAATGGAAGTGCATAATTTAATCTTTCTAAAAGAATGTTTCAGGAGCAGGGAAGAAGGTTCAGTGGGTAAACCAGCCACTGTCTTAGCCTGACAACTTGAATTTAGATCTCCAGAACCCATGTAAAAAGCCAGAAGCAGCTCATTTGTCTAATCTCAGTAGGCTACCAGGTGAGGGGAGGCAGAGACAGGAGAATGGCCTGAAGGTCTTAGACCAGCTAACTTGGTATTATCAAGATAGTAGGCAAGGACCAACATCTGAGATTGTTCTCTGACCTCCCAACCTCACCCCCTGCAGGTTTCAAATTCAGAAGGGCTAGATAGGAAGATCATGGGCGAGAGAGAAGCCTAAGTCACATAATAAGAGCCTATCCTATATCAGCCAAGACTGAGGGGAGGGGGCAGGGAGAGGGGGAGGGGAAAAGATACAATTTTTGAAAGTTAATCTGCTCCTCCCCCTCCCCCTCCTCCTCCTCCTTCTTCTTCCTCCTCTTCCTCCTCCTCCTCCTCCTCCTCCTCTTCCTCCTCTTTCTTCTTCTGGGTCAAGGTTTCTCTACATATTCTTGCTGTCCTGGAGCTCACTATGAAAACCAGGCTGACCTCTTGCTCACAGAGATACTCCTATCTCTGCCTCCTGAGTTCTATAATTAAAGGCATTTCCACCACACCTGGCTCAAATTTATTCCTATTTAATAAAAGTAGGTTTGAATTTTTTGCCAGAAGTGGTGGCATAGCTCCAGGGCAACTGGAGCTGCACAGAGACCCTGTCTCATAAAAACAAAGCCAAAAAGCTTCCTTTTTTTTTTCTTTTCTCAATAATCTTCACATTTATGAAACAAAGATAACAGAAATTTATTTTTTGATGTTCCACTGGATACTTTGCATCTGATTTAACTCCCCAAAGACCTAAGTTACTAAACAGAATTCTCCTCTTCCACCCATGAGGACAGGACCAAAGGAAGAGAAGTCAAACTCTCAGCTTGGTCACAGCTCAAAAGCTACAAACAAAATGACCAGAATTTAAAAAGAGAGAACAAGGCCAAGTTCAGTAGCCCAGGCCTTTGACCCCAGCTCTTTGAATGGCAGAGACAAGATTGCAAATTCAAGGCTTATCTAGGCTACAGGGTGAGCTTAGGTCCAGCCTGGGCAACTTAGAAGGAATTTGACTCAAAAGAAGCAAAGGGCTGAAAGTATAGGTCAGTGGTAGAGCACTTCCCTAGAATGGGTAAGGGCTTGATTTCAATCAACACTACTCGGGGGAGGAGGCAGGAGGCATTACCTGTGTAGCCCATGGGGCAGAACATGATTATAAGAGTCAAAAAGAGCCCTCTGAAGCTCCTTTCTTAGCTACAAATTGAAACACTTGCATTTCCTGTACCTTTTCTTCTCGTCTTTTAAACAATTATAGAAAGCTGGGGATACAGCTGAATGATACAGTGTTTGCCTAACATGGCCAAGGCCCTAGGTTCAAGCCCAGCACTGACAAAATAGAAGCTAAATATCCCTTTCTCTGGCTTCCCAGTCTCTCAAATAGTCTCTCCACATTTGGCATCTGAAATTCTGTTTCTGTTTGCTGTATTAACCCTTTGAGATCAGATTCTTTGTCTACTCACTAGGTTGTAAAATTACCTTGTGACTAACAGTACTCAATAATTAATGAACAATTAGAATGGCTTAACGTTAAAAAATTATTATTAGCAGGGCCTGTGATCCCACTGAAAAATAAGGCTAAGGCAATGCTCAGAAATTTGAGGCTAGCCCAAGCTACATAGGAAAAGTGTTTCAAAAAGGAAAAAAACAAAACCAAAAACAAAACAAACAAACAAAAAACCAAAAAACAAAAAAAAAAAACAAGGGGCTGGAGAGATGGCTCAGCAGTTAAGAGCACTGACTGATCTCCCAGGGGTCAATTCCCAGCAACCACATGAAGTCTCACAGCCCTCCAACACCACCCACAAAAGAACTTAGCATTGTGTCTGAGACACATTGGTCGTTCAACCCATGTTTATTTAACTAATACATATGCTGTACTTACTGTATACAAAGCACGACACAAAGCGTTGTAAACTTATTTATTTAGCTCTGTGGAAAAAACCCATTTAATCCACGAGTAATTAAATACCTTGTCTCAAATTCACACAGCCAAGTAGGATTTAAAGTCAAGTTCTTTCGCACTAAATTATTCTGTCTCAGAAGAAGCTGTTGTTAAAGATTCTATTTGGGGTGTAAAATTGTGGGACAACAAAGGCCCTTTGGGCTGGGCAGAAGTTTGTCGTTCTCTATGCCAGTTTTGTTTTTGTGTATTCTGGGCTAGTATAGCATTTTTGGAATTGGGGAGAGAACTTTCAAGTGTAACCCGATACTAGCTATTCCTAATGCCCGGGTTTCTCTGACCAATTGCTCCTTTGTCTATTCTTAGGCAAGCGCAAGAGCAGATAAAAGCAACCAGTGTGAAGGAGGGGCATGCGGGTGTTCCAGAGTGCGTGGCACGGCGAGCACCGCGCCTCTGGCAGGCCCTCTCCACGTCCGCCTTCAGGGCCAGTGGCCCGCGCCTCCGGGCGCCCCTCCCTCCAGGCACCGCCACGGCTTGACCGAACCGCACCTGGGCCTAGGAGGAAAAAGTTTCCAAACCTGGCTTCTCCGCGCTGATTGGCCGAGTCAGACGCGTCCCGAAAGCGGCAGCCAATGGGAGGCGCGGGCCGCGCGGTGCCGGCGAGGCTGATCGGCAAGAAAGGCCTGCTAGCCCGCGCCTCGCTGGGATCGTCGCCGCCCGGGCGGGGTAAGTGGAGCCAGGCTGCGGGCAGGGCCCCGCCACTCCCGCAGCACCCATCCGACGCGTTCCCCACACTTGCCCGCCCCAGCTTCCCACTTTCCATCGGTGAGCTCCGCTGCTCGCCCTGGCCAACTCTGTTCCTCTTCTGCTAGCTGCTTCCCTTCCCTCGAACGTCCTCAAGACCGGTGCCCGCGCCGCCCCACGGCCCCCTCGCCTACCCTTTCAGCCCACTGTTCCCGGGTCTCCAACTGCTGCCACACGGGAACCAGTCTATATCCATCCTCTCTTTCGATGCCTATGGGTCTCGGCCGCTGGACATTTCAAATTTCCCTAGACAGCACTTTGGATCGGATAAACTTTACCCGATAAAGGGTGAGAGTGCTTGCCCCACACCTTGGATGTTGGCCCAGCTCACCTACTTCTTTGAGGTTCTGGGCAATCTGGAGTCACCTTGACTCCGGAGCGACGAAGTCATCTCGGTTTTGTGCCAGGCTGTGTGCATCCTTCTACTTTTCAGCCGGAACTTTCCTCAACTTCTCTGGCTGAGTGGAGGTTTGTAATTTTTGTCTGCCACCTGTTTCTGGGTATTGTGGGTATAAAAGGATAACCTTTTAGGACACAGAAAGGGTGCTTTTGAAATACAGTCTAATATAAACTACTACAAACAGAGCCTGAGGGTATATGACCACGCACCCCTCTTTCCCAACACACTGATATTCAACCAGTTTTGAGGTTTAATTCCCCTTACAGAATTCCATATGGAGTTCAGTAAGGGTAACTTAACAGAACTATGACCAACCCACCAACCCTTCTGAAGACGCGGGTACCTTCACTTTTTATAGTTTATCTTAACTTGGATAATAGTTTGCTACCTTGACTTAACCTGTGAGGATATTATTTTTGCTTCTAAAGTTCTGCCTTAGAACTTAATGAGCCTGGTGAAATTAAACCCCCTTTCTTTCAGATGGAATTGCCTAGCGAGAGCCTCTGCAGCCTGTTGCTGCAAGGGTTGCACTAGGGTTATGGATGAAGATACTTGGCCCAACTCTGAGTGGTTGTTAAATGATTGAAAAAACTTGGAGAGGGGCCCAGACCACAGTAGGAAGAATTCCCTGGCACCTTAATCAATAGAATAAAATGACCTCCGAACAATAGTTACTGTTTTTATTCTTACTCAAATGTATCCCCACCCCCATCCCCAGTAATTGAGAGTGAACCAGGGCCTTTTGCATTCTGGGCCAGGCTCTATTCCAGAGCCCTGCCTTCGCCACCAAGTATAACTCTTAAAAATTCAAATGCAGCCACATTTTCAACTCAAAAACCTGGCCCTCACCTTAATCAGAATAATAGTTCCTTCTGGAACCCAATATGAATTACAGTGGCTCAGGAGCACAGAGTCCTGTTTCCTCAAGCACCATGCTCCACTGTTGCTTACCTGAAATCTTACTGGTTACAGAACAAAGAAAGTAGTAAATTAAGGTGTTTACCAGATTCAGTGGTAGGGGTCACAGCAGGCAAAACCCTGGTAGAGTTTGGGCTAGAAGTCAGCTCAGAACACATTTTAGGGTTTGATACTGTACTGGCTGGTTTTGTATGTCAACTTGACACAAGCTGGAGTTATCACAGAGAAAGGAGCCTCCCTTGAGGAAATGCCTCCATGAAGGCCCATTGTGGGTGGTGCCATCCCTGGGCTGGTACACCTGGGTTCTATAAGAAAGCAAGCTGAGCAATCCAGGAGAAGCAAGCTAGTAAGCAGCATTCCCCTCCATGGCCTCTGTATCAGCTCCTGCCTCCAGGTTCCTGCCCTGTGTGAGTTCCTGTCCTGACTCACCTTCAGCAATGTGGAAGTGTAAGAGAATAAAACCTTGCTTTTTGGTCATGATGTTTTGTGCAGGAATACAAACCCTGACTAAGACAGATACATACAAGGATGTTAGGTAAAACCCTGTTATGGGCAATGAATGGCTTTCAAAGAGACTAAAAATAGCACAAGATAATTTGCCTCTGATTTGCAACATTTTAACTCTCCACAATCTTGAAGTTCAGTCACATCTACAAGATTGTGGTCTTGTAGAATCTTTAACATAGGTGCAGCTGGTCCTCCTTCCTTCCTTCCTTCCTTCCTTCCTTCCTTCCTTCCTTCCTTCCTTCCGGAAACTTCAGTTCACAATATATTACTGTAAATCATATTTCTTTTACCAAAAATTCATTATAGAGAATCGTGTCAGGTACAAGTTCAAACTCAGTGCCTGTTGTAGCCACAGTCTGGCACTGTCTTATGTCTTGTTGCAGGGAGGGAGACAACAGCTATCAAGACTGCTTTTCTGCGTTAGTGCATATAGTTCTGATTTAACATCATCATGGCTTCCCAGTTGTCTTGTGCTGGTAGTTCTTCATGTTAGAGAATGGTGAGTGGCCCTTTGAGGACAAGGACATGTCCTTGTATATCTTTGTACTTAAGCAGCATAAAGACAGAAGCTAGTCTTAGTGACTCTTATTTGTATTTGGCCACAGTGTCATCACTTCTGTAAATACACACCATGTGTCCATGATCACACAGGTTAGACGTGAATATTTGGCTCCTTTCTCTTCCTTACCTCTCCCTTTCAACACTCTCTCTCTCTCTCTCTCTCTCTCTCTCTCTCTCTTCCTCCCTCCCTCCCTCCCTCCCTCCCTC
>NW_021604753.1:419441-476909 GCF_004785775.1 Grammomys surdaster | reverse complement strand
CAGCAATGTGGAAGTGTAAGAGAATAAAACCTTGCTTTTTGGTCATGATGTTTTGTGCAGGAATACAAACCCTGACTAAGACAGATACATACAAGGATGTTAGGTAAAACCCTGTTATGGGCAATGAATGGCTTTCAAAGAGACTAAAAATAGCACAAGATAATTTGCCTCTGATTTGCAACATTTTAACTCTCCACAATCTTGAAGTTCAGTCACATCTACAAGATTGTGGTCTTGTAGAATCTTTAACATAGGTGCAGCTGGTCCTTCCTTCCTTCCTTCCTTCCTTCCTTCCTTCCTTCCTTCCTTCCTTCCTTCCGGAAACTTCAGTTCACAATATATTACTGTAAATCATATTTCTTTTACCAAAAATTCATTATAGAGAATCGTGTCAGGTACAAGTTCAAACTCAGTGCCTGTTGTAGCCACAGTCTGGCACTGTCTATCTCTTGTTGCAGGGAGGGAGACAACAGCTATCAAGACTGCTTTTCTGCGTTAGTGCATATAGTTCTGATTTAACATCATCATGGGTTCCCAGTTGTCTTGTGCTGGTAGTTCTTCATGTTAGAGAATGGTGAGTGGCCCTTTGAGGACAAGGACATGTCCTTGTATATCTTTGTACTTAAGCAGCATAAAGACAGAAGCTAGTCTTAGTGACTCTTATTTGTATTTGGCCACAGTGTCATCACTTCTGTAAATACACACCATGTGTCCATGATCACACAGGTTAGACGTGAATATTTGGCTCCTTTCTCTTCCTTACCTCTCCCTTTCAACACTCTCTCTCTCTCTCTCTCTCTCTCTCTCTCTCTCTTCCTCCCTCCCTCCCTCTCTGTTTGTGACAGGGTTTCTCTGTATAGCCTTGGCTATCCTGGAACTTGCTCTGTAGACCAGGTTGGCCTTGAACTCTAGGGGATTCTCCTGCCTCTGCCTCCCAAGTGCTGGGATTACAGGTGTTCACCATCACTTGACTCCCACTCACCTCTTGTTTTGATGGAGACGTAAACTTGGGCTGGAGAAGGGGATTGGCTCATGTGTATCCGAGTATTGATGACCAGCTTGGCTAGCTTTGTTCACTCAGACATCACTTTATTTCTTTTCTAGAAATTTGAAATTAGAGGTGTGTGTCTTGAGTGTGTTTTCAGACAATTTTGTAGACTTAATTTTGGGGAACCCCTCCCAACAAAACCAATCCTAGGGACTGAAGAGATGGCTCAGCCACCAAAGTTCTTATTTCAAAGTGTGAGGACCTAAGTGGTGTGTGTCCTCAGCACCCGTGTACAAAGCTGGTGTGATGGTGCGCAGCTATGATTTACAGTGCTGGGCTTCAGGGGCAGGAGGGCCCAGAGGCTTGCCCAGCCAGTGGAGCAGAATTCGAGCCCCAGGTTCAGTGTAGAAAGTGATAGGTGGAGATGCCTGATGCCCCCTTCTAGCCCTGCATGCACAGGAACACCTACACACACCTGCACATACACAGAAACGTGTAAAACAGAGAAAACCAAGTTATAGGAAAAAGGTGCTTTTTAAAATTTGCTTTTTGAATTTTGTGTGGTATATGTACTTGTTAGCATGGCGGTACTAAGTGGAGTACCAGAAGTCTATGAGAGGTATCTTTTTTCAGTTGTTTTCCATCTTATTTTTTTGTATTTATTCACTTTTTTAAGGCTCACTGGACTTGAAACTCCTTAGTTGGGCTAGGTTGGTTGGCCAATGAGCTTTAGGGATCTTACCTATCTCTGTCTCTCCATCCCCAGCGCTGGGGTTATAGACCACCAATGTGCAGCTTTTTACATGGGTGTTTTGGATTTGAACTCAGATTCTCATGTTGGTATGAGAACCCTTTACTGATTGAGCCATCTCCCTGCCCTGCCAAACATATTTGTGTGACCCAGAATGGGAGAGATTGGTCCACAGAGGCATAAGATGGCACCAAGGCATTGAGAAGAAAGTTACCTACACATGACTAATATAAATGGACATCATATCCTCTTAGTTTTTGATAGTATCAGGAATTAAACCCATGTGCACTAGCTGAGTGTTCCCCTGGCTGAGCTACCTACCTGGTTCTTTGTTTCTACTTTATTATTTATTTATTTTGGTTTTTCGAGACAGGGTTTCTCTGTATAGCCCTGGCTGTCCTGGAACTCACTCTGTAGACCAGGCTGTCTACTTTATTTTTGAGATAGGGTCTTGGTCTTCCTAAGTTGTCTAGCCTGGACTCACATTTAAGAATCCTCTGCCTCACATGCCATAGAAGCTGGGATCGTAGGCATTGTGGGATTGTAGGGCTACCACTCTACTGTAGTCTTCATTTTTAAGATAGCAGACACAAAGCTATGTGTACTGTAACCTGGTATTAACACCTATTACAATGGTGTTTTTAAAAGACTGTGGTCCAAACTGATGTCCTGCCAATCTATGTGCAACTTTGCAGTTCTTGAACTTGACTTCAAAAAGACACACTGCATTTGGGTCTAGTTGCTTCCACCACTGCTTCGTGGTTGTTAGAGATTGTCAAGGGGTGTAGTAGCTACTGCCTCTGGCTGTTCTTGCTCCTCTTCCTCCCTCCCTTTTCCCCTCCTCTTTTTCTTTTTTCCCCTTCTCTCTTCCCTTCTCTTCCCCCTCCTCATTTTTTTTCTCACTATCATCTCAGGGTTCATGTGCCCCAAGCTGGCCTTCAACTGGCCTTCTCAAGGATGACCTTGAACTTGTGGTCCTCCTGCTTCTGTCTCCTGGGAGCTGAGATTACAGGCATGCAATGACATGTTGTCCTAAGAGTTGCCTTGGTCATGGTGTCTAATAAACCCCAAAGACAAACACCTCCCCTGTAACCTACATACACAGCATCCATCAGTTTCTTTCCTAAAGATCAAGTTTTAAATTTCATTAGGCAACATAATAATGATTTGAGAAGGTTTTTGTTTGTTTGTTTGTTTGTTTTTGTTTTTTCTGCTGAGCACTATGTGGCACGTCTAAAGTCCTAGCTCTTAGGAAGTTGAAGCAAAAGGATCGTAAGTTCATACTCAGCATACATAATGAGTTCCAGGCCAGCTGGGGCTACATAGTAAGATCCTGTCTCAAAAACCTCTCTCCCCTCCCTCTCCTGTCTCCCACTCTGCCTTGCCTTTTCTCTTCTCTATATGGGTTCGTGTTCATGTGTGTGCAGGTGTATGTTCATATGGAGGTCAGATCTTGTAAGACAAGGTCTGTTTGTAGCTTGTATACCAAGCTAGCTGGCTCACAAGCTGAGGATTCTGTCTCTGCCTCTTATCTTGCTGAGAGGGCACTGGAATTACAGACATGTGCTACCACATCTGACTTTACCTTAGTGCTGGGACTCTGAACTCAGCTTGTCACACTTGCTTAGCAAATGCTTTACCCAGTTACCTGTCTCCCCAGCTCAGGAAGCCCCTTTCTAAAACTCCTCTGGCAGCAGTAATATGTTTTCTAAACTGGGAACCGAATCCCATACTGACAGGGAGGGATTCTCTGCTATAAGCTTCAGTCGAGTATAGCTGCCCCATGATGATTCTGACAGGATCCCATCTCTCTAGGTCCATTGGCAACCTTTTCCTGTTGGATCCTTTCTCAGACAGGCTGTTCCTTGTGAGTTTCTATTAGTAGCTGTACGAAAGGCCTATATCTAGACACTCAGGCTCAGAGACTCACCTAGCTACTGGTTTATTGTAGGTTTGCCCCATACTTGCACGGGCTCAGTTTGGGCTTGGTTCAGCTCCTGAGCTGCTGTCTCAGTGTAAGTTAGACCCATTGCTGAGCCCGTCATAGACGTAGAGACATGTTCAGGCTCGTGCTTCCTCCCGACGCTACCACAGCTACCTGAACCACACAGATGAGAGTGGGGTTTCTCATAAAGGAACATTGGGGTACTATTACAGGAAGACGGAAGAATCAGTGAGCAATACAGGGAGGGAGTGATTATAAATCACCCCCTTTCTGTCACTTCAGGTTCCCCGCCTTGATCAGCCATGGGTGGGATTACAAAGTGACGTTTTTCTCTGAATTAGGGAAAGAGAAATAGTAGGTCTCTTGTTTGTAGCTTGTATACCAAGCTAGCTGACTCATGAGCTTCTGAGGATCCTATCTCCGTCTCTTATCTTGTAGTGATGTGTTTACAGCCAAAAAGTAGTGTTGGTTTTGTCTTAAAGAGTGACTTTTGTGTGTATGTGCATGCGGGCACCCATGAAGGTGTCTTAATCATTCTCTCTCTCTTTTTTTTTTTTTAACAGTTTGTATACACTGTGGTCATACACAGCCCTCCATCCACCCCTCAAATTCCCATTCCACTATCTGTTTTGTTTTGTTTTGTTTTGTTTTGTTTTTTTCTGAGACAGGGTTTCTCTGTATAGCCCTGGCTGTCCTGGAACTCACTCTGTAGACTAGGCTGGCCTCAAACTCAGAAATCCGCGTGCCTCTGCCTCCCAAGTGCTGGGATTAAAGGTGTGCGCCACCACTGCCCGGTCCCCATTCTACTATCTTGTCTTGTTTTTGTTTTTGCTTTTGCTTTGTGACATACTGGTTTAACTAGGGCTGGTTGAGTCTCCACCTTCTTTTTTGAGGCATGATGTCAATGAACCTGGAGCCCACTGATTTGGCCAGACCAGCTGGCCAGTGAGCTCTGGGGATCCTGCTGTTTGTACCACACAACCCTCCAGCACTGGGGTTATGGCCTAGCTTTTTACATGAGTGTTTGGGGTTGAAATAAGGTCCTCAAGCTGTGTGGCAGGCACTATACCCACTGAACCATCTCCTCAGCCTACTCCCCCTCCCCCATTATGCCTGGTCTCATTGTGTTGCCCAGGTTGGCTTCAAATTCCAAGACTTGGGCTGCACACCTCCTTTTTCCATTTCCCAAATGGCACGGCACGACTGCACCAAGCTCCTGTTGTTTTCTGACTATCCTTGGACTCTGTTTCCCTCCTTTGTTATAAGCTCTAATTTTACCTACCTTCCTTTCTTTTCTTGTATTTCTGCAGAAGATCCATTTTACTCCTTGGCCTTTACCAGCCAGCCACGCCATCAGGATGAGCTTCTGAGTTGAAGAGTCCGTCTGTCACTGAGTGCCCCAGTGGCTCCTAGTGGCAACCAAGCATTTCTTCTTTTCTCCTTCTGTCCTTCCATCTTTCCAGTGTCTTTCTCTGTGGCCCAGGTTAGCTAAGGATCTTACATCCTCCTGCCTCAGCTTCCCAGGTGTCCACCAGTGTACAGTTCTGCAGTAGGTATGTTAATGTGTTTGAAAGGCTGCCTGCGTTCGATTTAGCCCTGGAGTTCAGTCTACGCTCTTTCCCTCCTCTGCTTCCAGTCTTCCTCGGCTCCCGAACAGGCCTAGCTACTGCTCTGCTGTCTGTGAGTTTGATGTCCTCCTTTTCCTCATCCATCTGCTTTCAGAGATTCTACTTTTCTTTGAGACAGGGTCCCAGACTGGCCTTGAACTTGTGACCTTTTGTCCTCAGCTTCCTGAGAGTTGGGATGCCAGAGGCGCTATGTCCAACTCTTTTTCGTTTCACATGCTACTCATGTGCCACCTTGCCAGGAAGCCCACCTTGACTTCTAGGTTAAGTTTTCGGAATCTGTATCACAGTGCTGCTTCTCAGGGGAGCATACACATCCAGACTCACCAACAGATACACTGCACAGCTAGCCATGTGCTGTGGGTCAGCATCTCCTGCAGAGTTCTGTCCCTGTGCTCACCTAGGGCTGTACAGTAATTTACGTATAACTTACGTCTCCTGACACAAGTCTCCCAGAGGAGCCAGGAATCTAGAAGATATCTTATTTGGATCAAAGGGCTCGCTACTAAATGTTTGTGGGGAGATATACATAAGCCCTGGGCTGCATCTGAAGATAGGCTACTTTTTATTTGTATTTGGTTTTGGTTTTAGGGGCAGCATTTTTTGGTTTGTTTGTTTGTTTGTTTGTTTGATCTAGCATGAAGTTCAGGCTTTTAGGGTTGTTTTTTGTTATGTTTTGCTTTGTTCGTTTTTAATTAAAGACCAGCTGTTACCCAGGAAAGTCACAGTAATTTTCAAACTTTTCTGGTTTTCAAACTTTGCTCCTAGACATTATGCCGCAGGAAGAGTGAGCTCGTGCCCTTTTCATCATGGAGGACTCAGGAAAGACTTTTGGATCAGAGGAGGAAGAAACAAACTATTGGAGAGACCTGGCCATGACCTACAAGCAGAGGTCAGTCCTGCAGCTTCCATCCCTGCACTCTCTGAGAGTGTGCTGGGTACCATGCATTCAGCCTTGTCATTAGATGAAGAAACTAGGGTCACCTTTCTCTACAAAGGCCCCTGAGCAATTGGGAACTCAGACAGCCGGCCTAAGGCAGTAGCTGTCAGAAGTAGAGTTGGGATTTGAACTACAAACTGAGTCACTTAACCATTCTAACATCTCATTGTATGTTCTGGATAGGTCCTTATCTATATCAGGTCTGCTATAGAGAAGAAGATTTACCTGTGCCTATCAAAATATGCTGTTGTTGGAGAGGTGGCTCAAGGTTAAGAGCACTTGTTTTTGTAGAGGATCCGGAGTCAGTTCCCAGCAGCCACATAGTGACTCACAGCCATCCTTAACGCTAGTTCCAGAAGACCCGATGCCTTCTTCTGATCTCCGTGGGCTTGCAATTGGTCCACATACATGCATGCAGGCAAAACACTTGTGCACATAAAATAACATTGAAAAAAGATAGCTTTTTGGAAGATTTTAAATTTGAGACAGGTGTTGCAGTACACAGATCTAAAAGTGCTGAGAGAGAGAGAGATTTTGATTCAGCACTGTGTAGTGTAGGCTGGTCTTGAATTCTTGAGCCTCCTGCCTCAGACTCCTGAATGCTAAGATTACAGGTGTGTACTTCAATGCTGGCTCTCACAAACTGTTGTCTTTTCCATAAGATGGGAATAATGGTGGCTGAATAAAGGCATGATCCACACACCCTACTTTGTGACACAATACCAGCATCATTAATTCTGTGATAAATTTATTTTTAATACTGCTACAGGGCAGAGAATACACAGGAGGAACTTCGAGAATTCCAGGAAGGAAGCCGGGAATACGAAGCTGAATTGGAGACTCAGCTGCAGCAAATTGAGACCAGGAACCGGGACCTATTGTCAGAGAATAACCGCCTTCGAATGGAGCTGGAGTCTGTGAAGGTGAGGAAGCCCAGGGGACATGTGCACAGGTAGGGATGGCTTGTGGTAAGCAGGGTTGCAGTCACTGTACTGATTTCCCAAGGGACATGGCAAAAAGAGTTCTTCAAAGGCTCAGTGTCAGAATTGTAGCTTCTTGAGACTGAGTCAGGTAGCCCAGGCTCACTGTGACCAGCCCGGAATTTACTGTGTAGCTGAAGGTGGCCTTGAACTCCTTGCATTCACCTCCTGAGTGCTAGGATTAAGGGTAATCACCATCATGACTGGCTTTAGAATGTCTCCTGCTTGTATATTACAAGCACAGTATGGTATCTCTTAGCTACATATGGCTATTGAAATGAAAGCTAATGAGGAAAAAAATTAATTCTACTAACATTACCACAATTCAGGTGCTCTGTAACCACATATAACTCATGGGTTTCACTTCTGGACACAGGGACTACAGAATATCATCTTTTAGAACACTCTGTTGGACCATACCAATCATAAGCAGGTTTATTAACTGGGCTCTGCAGTAGTTCTACCTGGACCCGTTCTTGGCTTTATTTTCCATGATTTGGGTTACCAGTAATCAAACAAAATCCAAAAAATATTAAATGGAAAATTCTAGAGATAACTTATACATTTTAAATAACTTTTATTATGGTATAATATTATAATCAACCTATCTTGTAATTATTGTTAATTTATTAGTTTGTAAACTAAAGCATTATAACACAGCAAACATGGGAAAAACAAAACATGTATAGGGTTTGGTGGTGTCTGAAGTTTTGGGGGATGTAGCAGAATGTCTTAGAATGTGTCCTCTCAGGTCAAAACGAAGCACTGTGTTGCCTCTTGAGCCTGGACACTGTTGTGAGTGAGGCCCTGAGCTTTGTGTTGTAAGACAATGAGTAGTATTTCTGGCCTTCATCTGCCAGAAACAAATAGCACTCCCAAATGCTATGGTTGTGATGGTCAAAAATACTTCTAGGCTGTCAAGAAGGCTCACCTGGCTCAGCTGGTAAAGGTGCCTGCCATCAAGCCTGGCGACCTGAGTTTGACTCCTGAGACTGGCAAGGTGCTAGGAGAGAATTGGTGCTGGCCAGTTGTTCTCTGACCTCTGCACCCTCAGGAGTGGAATCTCTCCTTCCATCACATGGGTCCCAGGGATCTATCTTAGGTCATGGGGCTTGGCTGCAGTTGCTGCCTTGACAGCTCAGTTTCATGGTTGTTTGTTTGTTTTGAGACAGGATTTCTCTGCAGTTTCAAGGTTTTAAAAATATATATTTAATCTCAGACGCTAAGATATATGAAACTTCCCAGAAAAATCAGGGTTTCTAACTTCTTTTCAGAGAGATGCCTGGCTTCATAAGGCATGCATTAGTTCATGCCAATGGATAACTGGGCCCAGTCTGTCCTGGTCACACCAAATACTATCTCTTGCTCTTGTCCTATGTCAGGTCCAAATTTCTCATCGACCCTGGAAGTATTTCATTTGGCCTCTGAAACAGGCAATGAGGAATTGTTCCAGTTCTCAGCCAAAGGCTGTGGAGAGGCAAGTTTGTGACAGGAGTAGTGGCTGGGGGTGTTAAGATGCCTTTTATAGGTAAGGGCTGCATACATACCCTTCAGTTATTGAGTAATTTTATGCTTCAGGATTGAATTTTGACTTCTTCATTACAACCTCTGGCCAGTGGCATGAGGCCCCACACAGAGACTAAGGGAAGAAATACTGGAGAAAGAGCCTGCCACTTGTAATTGCCTATTAGTCACCTATGGCAGGTGTATCAGCTGTTCATCAAGCCTTGAATTCAGCAGCCTGTGAGCCATCAGACAGCACATACTGAGCCTCCATCAGAAACAGTGAAAGCTCAGTGGGACAGCAATTTTCATGTCCCAAACACTCTCTCTAAATCTGTGCAGGCACAGGGTCTGGGTCTCCACATCTTAATGATCTAAGATCTAGTTTCTTTTTGCTTATGTTCAGACATTTGCTTTTGTCTTCTTGCCAGGAAACCCCAGAAGCCTTAGGATGTTGACGATTGATTGATGTTGTCGACCTATAAATCACTTAATGGCCACTGTGGTCATTCTTCTTTCACAGGAGTGCTTGTCCCCAACTCTGGTCTGGGCATCACCATTTATTACCTCCTGGTAAATCTGACTGTCTCACAATAGCTTTGCTTCTTGAATCTAGGCAAGAAGAGGAGCTAGCTTTTCTCTTTTTCTTTTCTTTTGTTAACTTCCTTGATGGCCTGTGTGGTGGTTTATATAGGAATGGCCCCATAGTCTCTTGTGTTTGAATGCTTGGCCCTATTAGGAGGTGTGGGCTTGTTGGAGGAAGTGTGTCACTGTGGAGGCAGGCTTTGAAGTCTCATATGCTCAAGCTAGGCCTAGTGTGTTAGTCTCCTGCTGCCTATGGATCCACATGTAGAACTCTCATCTTCTCTTGCACCATGTCTTCTGCCTGTCTGCCTGTCTGTCTGCCTGCCTGCCTGCCTGTCACCATGCTTCTTGCCGTGCGTCTCGCCATGCTTCTCGCTGTGATGATAATGGGTGAAACCTTTGAGCCTGTAAGCCAGCCCCAGTGAAGTGTTTTCTTTTATAAGAGTTGCCGTGGTCGTGGTGTCTTTTCATAACAATAGAAACCCTAACTAAGACAACCTGCATGGAAATTGCTTAGTGTCTTTGCTTTAAGAGTGGATGCTCTGGTGGCCCTGATCTTGGGTGGGTTATTTGTTGCAGATCAACTTTGGGCCAGGCAAGTAACTGAGTCTTAATTTCCATATATCTGGTGTGGGCTGAAATTAATTAACATACAGTAGGTTCATAAGTGTTAACTGCTCCAGATGGGCAGCAGCTAACCAGTGAGGTGTCATCAGAACTGTTCCTTGCTCTTAGAAAGCACTGGCCAATCAAACTGAGCTTCTCTTACATTGTTGTGGAGTGTCTTAGATCAAAAAGTTAGAATGGTTGTCGTTAAATATCTGATGTCTCCTTCTGAGGTACAAGCAACTCAAGTCACCCCTGCTGTTATCCTCAAGTACAGTACTCAAGCACAAAGCAGTGCCTATTGCATTGTACTGGGGCCTGAGTGAGTGCATGTGGCTGTGGACACCTTGAATGATTCATCTGAAGGTCAGTGGGCTCTGCAAGGACCAGGTGAGAGTAGACAGGATGGCAGGTAGCAGGCGGTGAGGGGATCGGCAGGCACGTGGCTGGGAGAGTTGGGGCGTGCATTCTTTGAATGACTGTCACTTATCTTTCACAGCATCTTCTGTTGTCCTGGCTAGTTTTCTGTCAAGCTGGAGTCATCTGAAAGGAGGAAACTTCAGTTGAGAAAATGTCTCCACTATAGGGCATTTTTTTAATTAGTGGTTATGGGGGAGGGCCTAGCCTGTTGTGCACACGGCCATCCCTGGGCTGGTGGTCTTGAGTTGTATAAGAAGGAAGGCTAAACAAGCCATGGGGAGCAAGCCTGTAAGCAGCATCCCTCCATGGCCTCTGTATCAGCTCTTGCCTCCAAGTTCCTGCACTGTTTGATTTCCTATCCTGACTTCCCTTTGATGAGCAGTGATATAGAAATATAAGCCTAATAAACCCTGTCCTCCCCACGTTGCTTTGGTCATGGTGTTTCATCACAGTAATAATAATCCTAACTAGGACAACAACTGCTTCTCATCTGAAATTTCAGGTCTGTGGAGAGAAGGGTCTGTTGATTGAGCTCAGGGGAGGCTAGGAGAGGAGGCCTGAAGCTGCCTCATAGGGGTCATATGAAGAAATACCTCAGAGACCCTAAAATGAAGAGAGAGACATTCCTTATGATGTTGGGGTTATGTTGAGGCTGTGCCTCAGATGGGGACTGAGAATGCTGGCACAAAAGCCCCAACACTGCATAAACTGGCCATGGTAACTCATGACTATACCTGGAAGGTGGAGACAGGACAGGCAGTTCGAGAGTATCCTCTGCTTCTTGGGTACATAGTTTGTTTGAGGCAGGTCTGGCACACATGAAATACTATCTCAAGGAAAGAAGATGACGTACTGTTGCTGGGGTGGAAGGAAGGAGGGAAAGAGCTTATATTCAGTGGCCAAAGCCACCAAATGTCTTGTACAGGTAGATAGAAGTATCCATGAGTGACATCCCATACTTGATGATAGTGATGGTGGGGTGATGATAAGGAAGGGATGCAAACATAGATTGTCACAGTCTTCAGTCACTGACCAGGCTTCTGTTCTGTCCTGCAGGAGAAGTTTGAAATGCAGCATTCAGAGGGTTACCGGCAGATCTCAGCCTTAGAGGATGACCTGGCTCAGACAAAAGCCATTAAAGACCAACTGCAGAAATACATCCGGGAACTGGAACAAGCCAATGATGACCTGGAAAGAGCCAAACGGTAGGTGGGGCAAGGAAAGTTTTGAGGTGACAACCACAGACCTGAGTATGAAGAACTCAGTGCTGAGCAAGGCAAAACCCCTAATGGCTCATGAGCCAGATAGAATATGTTTACCATTTCTGGTGTTGGACTCGTGTGAGATGGTCTGTGAGCTTTCAGATTGTCCTGTCTTCTGTCTCCACCTACCATCTCTCTGTAGGCATGCTGAGACTACAGACACTCTCATTTTAATATGTCTTGCTTTTACATGGGTTTTGGAGATTAGAATTCAGATATTTACCCTTGTGAGGCCCTGTTGGCCCTCCACTCTGTAGATTGAGATAGGGTCTTGCTGTATACCCTCCAGCTCACAGCTATGTTGCTTCCTGACTTGTCTTCAAGGATCTGCTCTTCTCTTTTCTCCTTTGCTTTTTTTTTTTTTTTTTTGGAAACATTTTCTGGTGGGTTGGAACTCTGTGTACACCAGAATGGCCTCAGATTCATAACAAGGCTCCTAATTGACACCCGCCCCCCACTCTCCTCCTCACTCCACCCACCCCCACCCCAGTGCTGAGGTTCCAGGTGTGCACTGCCATGCTGGCTTGGAGGGTATTTTCATTAGATGGAGAATTCTAGCCTCACAGGCTTGGACTTTGGAGGTGATGTTGCAGTCTTCTGTAGTTGTTGCTTCTCTGTATGTCTGAAGAGCTGTTTTCTATCCTTGCTCTTGGGTTCTCCTCAGCTTGGGTTTTCTGTGGTTTGGTGGACTGTGCTCCTTGGCAGGTTGGGGCCGTGTTATGCCAAAGAGATTATATCGCACAACAAATCTCATGCAAGAGATTTATTTGAGGCAGAGGTGGGTCTCAGAGTTGGGACATAAAAGAGAGACAGAGACAGAGCAAGAGAGTGGGTAGCAGGGACCCTTTAAAGGGTATGTGTCCCATTTAGTGGCTGGTGACTTAGCTGCTGGTGCTGAGGTGCTGAAGGCAGGCTGGGGCTAACATTTGTCTTTCATCAAATTGTATTTTGGTCACTCTTTCTCCAGATACTTTTCCATTTGTTTGTTTGCTTGCTTGCTTGCTTACTTGCTTTTGAGACAGGATCTCACTAAGTATCTCTGGCTGGCCTAGACTCCATATGGAGACCAGGCTCTCCTCAGATTTACAAAGATCCCCCTGGTTCCTCTTTCCTTTTGAGGCATGATCTGGATTCTATCCAGACATGAATCCTGTCAGATGGGTCTCTGGGGTCTCTTCCTCCCATTTCTCTCTCTCTCTCTCTCTCTCTCTCTCTCTCTCTCTCTCTCTCTCTCTCTCTCTCTCTCTCTCTCTGTGGGCTGTGCATTAGTTCAGTTGCCATGGTTGTGCAGTACATGTGGGCGGTAGAGATCGACTTTGGGCATCTTCCTCTGTTGTTCTTTATCGTAGTTTTTGAAGCAGGATCTTTCACTGAACCTGGAACTTGCTGTTCTGGCTAGACTGGCTGCCAGACAGCTCCTAGGTTTCTCTTTTCTCCAACTTGCACACAGGGAAGTTTCATACATTTGCCATCATACCCAGCCTTTATGCAGGTGCTGGGGATCCAAACCCAGGTCTCACGTTTGCACAGCAAGCACTTTATACACTGAGCCATCTCCCACCCTTCGCTTGTTTCTACTTTAATCTTGTTGTTTCTATTGTTTTAATTTAAAAATCTGCTGTTAAGCTTGGATATTGCTGAAATTCCTTCACAGGAGGAAGACTAAACAACAGCTGCCTCTCCTAAGGTCCACACAAAAACTGAGGCATGATTCTTCTTTTTTTTTGGTTTTTCGAGACAGGGTTTCTCTGTGTAGCCCTGGCTGTCCTGGAACTCTGTAGACCAGGCTAGCCTCAAACTCTCGAACTCAGAAATCCGCCTTCCTCTGCCTCCCAAGTGCTGGGAGGCATGATTCTTCTAAGTTCACCTTGGGGAAACAATGAATTCACTGGGCTTCCTTACAGAGAATAGGTGAGGGGTCACTCACAGGGTGTTGGTGCTTCTCCTCCAAAAGGCCACACCTGGAAAGCACACCCAGTAGGGATGAGGACTTCCCAGTAGCAGCATAAACGGAACCTTCCTCCCCTAGACTTCTGACTGTTCTCTAGCTCTTCTTTGAGGCCGTATGCAATTAAGGCAGAGTTTTGTAGTTGCATGCTTCAGAACTAGAATTTCCATTTTGTTGTGGTTCTTCTTTTTTAATCTCTATTCCTATACTGAGCTTTCTTCTTGTCTCAGATCCTGATCACAGCGGCTGTTTTTAACCTTTGACCTATTTCTAGCACGGTCATCTCAGTGTTGGTCCAGTGATTGTCTTTTCTCCTGAATTCTGTCATGTTTTCATTGTCTCTTAAGTCCAGTCAGTTTGGATTGGGTTGTGAACATTGTAGTCCGTGTGTCCTGAGCCTGGAGGCCCTGTTAGCTATTTGCCTGTGTCTCCTTGTCCATGCAGATCATGTAGCTGAACTTGAACTCCACACCGTCTTCTGTCTGTGGTGAGCAGTAGCTGAAATGCCTTTGATCACTTTTAGAGTTTTCGCTGTGGTGGGCAGTATCTGAAATGCCTTTGTTCATTTTTAGACTTTCCCTGTGTGCTCAGGTTCAGAGGTCAACCAGAAATGTGGACAAGAGCTGTGCAGGTTTTGAGGCCCCTTGGTGGTGCTGGTTTTCTGTCACTACGGATTTTTAAAGTAAAATTCTCAGAAGATGCAGAGTCAGCAGCACTGCTGTCTGCTCCAAGTTCTAGCCAGTCTCTGCCGTGCCTGTAGGTGACAGCCTTCACGGTCATGTTTACTGTTTGTCCTTATGATTAGAGTATGACTCTGCTCCAGTTTGGTTTTCTTCACGTGGATGCACTGTTACTCTCTCTTTCATTGTTTCCCATAAGGTACTGAACTCAGTTCCACTGCACATTAATTTTTCACTTATCCCAGCATCTACTACTGGATTTATATTTGGTCCAGTCTACAGTTGGTAGTATATGTCCTGGCTAGTTTTATGTCAGCTTGACTCAAGCTAGAGTCATCTGAGAGGAGAGAAAACACTTCCATAAGATCAGGCCTGTAGGGCACTTTTTAAATTAGTGATTGATGGGGGAGAGCCCAGCCCTCTGTGGGTTGTACCATCCCTCAGCTGGCAGTCATGGGGTCTATAAGAAAGCAGGCTGAGCAAGCCAGTAAGCAATACTCCTTCATAGTCTCCGCATCAGCTCCTACCTCCAGGTTCCTGCCCTGCTTGAGTTCTTGTCCCAGCTTCCTTCAGTGAGGACTGTGATGGGAAAGTGTAAGCCAAGTAAACCCTTTCCTCCCCAGACTGCTTTTGGTCATGGCTTTCATCCTAGTGATAGTAACTAAGACAGTATGTGAAGCCACATTCTGAATCGAGCCAGTGTCATTTCCACACATCTTTTATAAAAAGCAGGTCACATGGTCACACTGAGTCAGAGGGTGAAAGTGTATTCTACCCACAGTGAGTCTCCAGCGAGGATGTAGGTGCAGGGACAGATGAAGAGTCAGGATCAATAATGCAATTCTCCACAAGAAGTTAGTACATCCACACAGTTCAAAACTATGATAGGAAGGGTTAGAGGGTTTCCCCCCCAAGATTTATTCTTATTATTTTAAATTATGTGTATGTATAAATGTACCTGTGTGTAGATACCTACAAAAGCCAGAAGAGGCTTCAGATCCCCTGGAGCTGGGGGCCACAGAGAGATTGTGAGCTGCTTTATGTGAACCAACTCAGTTCTTTGTAAAACCAGCAAGCACTCTTTTTTTCTGCAGTTTGGTGGACTGTGCTCCTAGGTGTGGTTTTTCATTAATTTATTTATTCACTTTACACCCCAATATCAGGCTCCCTCCTCCCAGTCTCCCCCTCACACAGCTCCTCTCCCTACCCCCATCCCCATCTCCTCTGAGAAGTGGGAGGCTACCGTGGGTATCACCCACCCTGGCACATCAAGTCACTGCAGGACTAGGCACGTCCTCTCCCATGCAGCAAGCACACTTAACCAATGAATTATTCTCACCAGCTCAAGGGGTGTTTGTTTGAGTTTTTTTAAAGGTTTTAAATTTTTATGTGCATAGTATTTCAGTGCCTAATAAGGACAGAGAGGACGCTGATCTAGACCTGGAGTTAGAGACAACTGTAAATTGCCATATGGGTGCTGGGAATTGAACCTCAAGAGGAGCAGTCAGTGCTTTTAAACACCGAACTCTCTCTCCAGATCCTTTCTAAATGATTTTAATTGTATGTATAGAGATTTATATGTGAGTGTAGGCGACAGCGGAGGCCAGAGGTGTGGATCCCCTGGAGCTGGAGTTGCAGGCACCTGATGTGGGTGCTGGGGACTGAATGTGGGTCTTCTGAAAGAACAGTTCAGCATGTACTCTTAACTGCCGAGCCCCAGGGGAGTTTGTTTGTTTGGTTTGGCTTTAAGATATTTATTTATTTACTTATGAGCGCTCTCTATGAACACCTGATGCCAGAAGAGGGCATCAGATCGCAGGTTGTGAGCCACCATGTGGCTGCTGGGAATTGAACTCAAAACCTCTGGAATAGCAGACAACGCTCTTAACTGCTGAGCTCTCTTTCCAGCCCTGTTTGTTTGTTTGTTTGTTTGTTGTTTTTTTTGTTTGTTTGTTTGTTTTTAATGGACATTTAAACAACTAGAAAACAGATACTGTTTAGCACTGTCATGAAAGTGGGAGGGTCTCGTAAGGAAATTCTCCCTGAGGATTTATGGATAGTTAATGGTTGCAGCTAGGAGCAGAGATCTTTCTTTAGTGGTGCAGCATTCTAAGATGGCCATACCCCTGGGAGCCACCCTCACTCGCTCATTGGGTCACACACACTAAAGACATGAAAACTAAAGGGGGTAATGGGTGAGTATAGGGGACAAAAAAGGGTAACGAATATTTATGATGCTCATGTATGAAAACGCCATAAAGAAACCTTTATGTATAATTAATCTATACTGATAGAATAAAACAAAAGGCGTTGTTATTCCTCCTCCTCTGGTCCCCCACAATGGAGCACTTTGTACTCAGAGTTGTACATCTTGCTTTTCCACTTAACAATGGATTCTGGAGATACTATCTGTTGAAGGATACAGAACACTCTTGTTCTTTTTTTCCAAACACATACGTAATTGTCTACTGAATAGTTAATATTGGCTGATACCATGACTTACTTATCCAGGTTCCTGGGGGTGTGTCTTGCTATTATTAGTTCATTTACTGATCAGAGTCCTCATGTCTTACTCTCCCAGGTGCTGGGATTGCAAAGATGTATCATCACACCTGGCCTATTGTTTATTTCTGAGACCCTAGAGTGCTGTGAGCATCATACCTGTAGTGATTCTTTACCCCTGGTCTTCCCAGTCAGCTTCTTTTGTGTCTGCTGTGCCCCACCCCCACCACACCCCATCACCAACTGGTATTTTCTTATAAGATGGTAACAGTGGCTGGGTGGAGCATGTGGTCCTGACGGGCAAGGCTTTAGGTCGTCTTAGGCTTTACTGCCTTGTGGGAACTATCAGACTTAGCCCTCAGGACAGCCTGGTGCATCTTCTTGGCCCTGATGACTCCATTTTGTAGGTGAGGAGCCTGAGGTCCAGGAGGCCCTGTGGTCCTTAGGACCACACAGGCACCTCTGCTGTCACATCTTCCAGAGCTTCAGGCGCTGACAGATGCTGCCATTGCTATTTTGGATAACTGTGAACTTCTTCTACTCAGAGCCACGATCATGTCCCTGGAAGACTTTGAGCAGCGTTTGAATCAAGCCATCGAAAGAAATGCCTTCCTAGAGAGCGAGCTGGATGAGAAGGAGAATCTTCTAGAATCTGTGCAAAGGCTGAAGGATGAAGCCCGAGGTCAGAGGCTTTCCCTGTTTTCTCTGGTGTTTCTCCATCTAAGACAGCATCTGCTCTTGGCCTTGCCGAGCACTGCCTTTCCAGGGAATCTGCAGCCATTCCGTACATGGGCCAGCCTCAGAGAGGCTGAGGGGCAGCTCTGTGTAGACAGTAGCCGGGGTGGGTGTTCTGGGTTGTTAGCAGTTTTCAGTGATTTTCAGTGTCATGTGTGTCTGCAGGAAAAGCCTTGGGATTC
Source organism: Grammomys surdaster (assembly GCF_004785775.1). Classification (NCBI taxonomy): domain Eukaryota; kingdom Metazoa; phylum Chordata; class Mammalia; order Rodentia; family Muridae; genus Grammomys; species Grammomys surdaster. The sequence goes on along the minus strand of NW_021604753.1, from coordinate 459,257 downwards.
ACAAGTTCTGTCTTTGTTCATGTGCTTTACCTGCTTAGTTCAAAGTTGTTTCCTCGGGGAACAATTTTCACACATGCCAGACAGGCTTGAGTCCTGCCTGGCCGAAGTACAAGAGTTTCTTGGGGAGAAAAATGCTATTGTATTGCTGGCCAATCTTTGGCTGTTGTGCCAGGCATGGAGTTTTTAGACTAATGGAACCTTCATTGGTAAACCATCCCAGCTGCATTTTTTTTTTTTTTTTTTTCCTTCGAAACAGGGTTTCTCTGTGAAGCCCTAGGTGTCCTGGAACTCACTCTGTAGACCAGGCTGGCCTCGAACTCAGAATCCGCCTGGCTCTGTCTCCCAAGCTGGGATTAAAGGTGTGTGCTACCACTGCCCCCTAGCTGCATTCTTAAGAGAATTTGATTCAAGTCCTATTTTCTTGTTTGTTTCTTCAAGACAGGGTTTCTCTTTGTAACTGCCCTGGCTGTCCTGGAACTTGTTTTGTAGACTAGGCTGGCCTTGAACTCACAGAGATCTGCCTGTCTCTACCTCGTGAGTACTGGAATTAAAAGTGTATGTTGGGGCTGGTGAGATGGCTCAGTGGTTAACATCACTGACTGCTCTTCCAGAGTTCATGAGTTCAAATCCTAGCAAGCACATGGTGGCTCACAACCATCTGCAATGATATCTGATGCCCTCTTGTGGGGTGTCTGAAGACAGCTACAGTGTACTTACATTTAAAAAAAAAAAAAAAAGTGTATGTCACTATGCCTGTCCCTTAATTCTTTTTAAATAAGAATTTGATATCAAATGGTATAGTCAGTAGATAGGGTTTAGATTTCAGAACATGTTGAATTCCATTAGGAATGCTCAGTGGCCTGGCTGTGGTGGTGCATACCTTTAAGCCCTGCATTCTGGAAGAGGATCAGTTCAAGGTCATCCTTGTCCTCATAGCAAGTTCAAGGCCAGCCTGGGCTACAAAGACCACGTCTTTAAACAAACAAACAAACAAACAACAACAACAAAACCTTGGATGGAAGAAATTCTCAAATGATTGATAAAGTCTATGCAAATATTATTTAAAGAACTTGGCACTTACGGTCCAAAACATTTCAGATAAGAGCTACTGGCTTCTTCAGCCTATACCCGTTAGTAATGAAGATACCAGCAATTCACAGGAATTTATTTTATGGAGTGTTAAACAGTTATTATAATGAGTGGACATTGGTAGATATGTTGTCATGGGAAAGATAGGCAGACCCTTCATGGAAGTGGGGAGAATTAGTTACAGACAGGCCTGCCTACCTGCTAATGATTCTAAAATCATTTGTACAATACTCAGTAGGAGTTTCCGACAGATGTGAGCTGTGAGGAGAAGGTCTGGAAAGGTCAGGTGGGTATATATACACTTGGGACACCAGTGCTCGGGAGATGATCTAGTGTTTGACTTCACCCTGGATACATAGCAAAAAGGCAGTCAGTTGCTGAGCGAAGCTTGCAGCTCTGCAGAGGTCTGCTCAGTTTTAACTGAGCGAGGCTTGCAGCTCTGCAGAGGTCTGCCCAGTTTTAACTGAGCGAGGCTTGCAGCCCTGCAGAGGTCTGCCCAGTTTTCTGACCTGCTGATCCTTGTTTCTTCCATCGCTTTCCATCCTGGCAGAGCCCAGCACGCTGGCGTCTATACCCTTTCTCCGAAGCTCTCCACCATTCCCTTGCCACTGCTGAGTGCACTGGCCTAACTCAAAAGCTGTGGCCTTTTCTCTTAACTCTATCAGGTAGCCTGCCTTCTCAGGGTATTTCTTTTTAACTCTAATAAAATCGTCCTTGAGCTTCACAAAAGAAAACAACAACAGACACAGAAAAAAAAAAAAAAAAAGGCAAAACTTGGTAATGTGTTCCAGACAGAAGAGAACTGAGGGAAACAAGTTTTCACTTAGGGTTCTGTCCATACCACAGTGTCACAATCTTTTTTAACAATTATGTTAACAAATGTTATGTTAAAGCTTTAGTTTTTAACACCTTTTGTATTTGATGCAGAAGAAGAGTGTGTTGTTTGCATAACTGTTAAGGAGAGAACATGGGTGCCCCTCCATTCAGGGTTTCCAGGTTGATTTCTAGGTTGTACACTCGTGTTTTGGCTGCATCCTCACCCAGAGCAAGGACTCACATTCTGAACCCTTTCCCTGTATAGACCTGCGGCAGGAATTGGCTGTGCAGCAGAAGCAAGACAAGCCTCGGACACCCATGCCAGGCTCAGGTGAAGCCAGAAGGACAGACATGGCTGTGCAGGCCACAGGCTCTGTACCGTCTACTCCAATAGCTCACCGAGGACCTAGCTCTGGTGTGAACACACCAGGAATGTTCAGACATGGTGAGGAGATGGGGCAGAGGGATTTAAACACACCAGGAATGTTCACACATGGTGAGGAGATAGGGCAGAGGGAAGTTTTTCTTTGATTTAAAGAGTTTGCCCTTAGGCCAGGTATGGTGGTACAGTTATGAGCACTCAAGAGGCAGAAGTAGGTAGAGCTCTGTGAATTTAAGGCCAACCTGGTCTATATAGTGAATTCCAGGACATCCAGGGCTAGAAAGACCATGCTAAGGAAGGAAGGGAGGGAGGGAGGGAGGGAGGGAGGAGAGAAAATAGTTTGCCCTGATAAGAACCTCGTGTGGGTCCTGGGTGAGATGGTCTGGCTCAGTTAGGGAGTAGTGTGGGAATGCTCAGTAGGGCAGGCTGTTGATAGAAATAGGAGAGTCTTAAGTGAGGCAGGGCATAGCAGATCCTGTGATAAAGAACAAACTGTCTAGAAGGGCAGCAACCTCTGCTACAGAGGACATAGGTCCATCCTAACAGACACTCCTAGAGGCCAGAAATCTGAAGGTCTAAATGTTACACCCAAAAGTCAAAAACATCATGGATTGGGCATGGTGGCACATATCTGTAATTCCAGTGTTCTGGAGGCTGAGGCTGTAATTAAGAGTTCAAAGCTAGACTCCTCTTGAACTGTGTCCTGGTTAGGGGTTTACTGCAGTGAACACCCACCATGACCAAGGCAAGTCTTACAAAGGACAGCATTTAATTGGACTGGCTTACAGGTTCAGAGGTTCAGTCTATTATCATCAAAGTATGAACATAGCAGCATCTAGGCAGCCATAGTGCAGGAGGAGCTAAGAATTCTACATCTTCATATAAAGGTAGCTAACAGAATACTGGCTTCCAGGCAGCAAGGATGAAGTTCTTAAAGCCCATACCCACAGTAACACACTTCCTCCAACAAGGCTACACCTTCTAATAATGCCACTTCCTGGGCTAAGCATATACAAACCATCACAATATGGTCTACTTAGTGAGAGCCAGTCTCATAAGTAAATATTTATGAGGGGGCGGGGCTGTCTTGCAATAGGTCTATCTGGAAATGTGCCCGGTGTAATTAGTATGGTTAAAACTGAGATATTTGAGTTATGTCTCCCAGCTTTTTGACTTATTCAGTCAGGCCACCAAGGGCAAATAGACAATTATTGAATGCTCATTGTATGCTAGGTAGTCTTTGCAACACTTCATATTAGGACCTCACAGAGCTATCCTCACAAGCCTACCCTGCAGATGGTAGTCCCATCTTTCAGGTGTGTTCACCAATGTCCCTGAAGTCACCTAGCAGATAAGTGGCAGAGTTGAGGTTCTCAGCCAGACAGGCTGGTTCAAGGGCATAAGCCTCAGCTCACACTATGAACCTTGGTGATGAAGACTGCTGTGGTTTCTGGTCCCAATCCAGAGGAGTACCCTGTGTTTTGGAATTTACATGACTCACCTGGTGTCTTAGTTACTGTTTTATGACAGTGTGACCAAGCAACTCTTATAAAAGAGAGCACTTGACTGGGGACTTGCTTAGAGGTTCAGAGGTTTAGTCCATTGTCATCATGACAAAGAACCTGGCCGCACGCATGGTGCTCTAGAAGTAGCTGAGAGCTACATTCTGATCCTCAAGTAGAGACAGATACTGGTCCTTTTGCTTTTGAAACCTCAAAGCCAACCCCAGTGACACGCTTCCTCCATCAAGGCTACACCTACTCTATCTAACAAACCCACACCTCCTAATCCTTCTAATCCTTTCAAACAGTTCCACTCTGGTGACAAACATTCAAATCTAGGAGCCTATTGGAGCCATTCCTATTCAAGCCATCACACCTTAGACTTCGATGAGTTAGTGGCTCAGGCTCAGCTGGTCTTAGTGAGGCCTACAATTTTACCAGCTGTGTTGTGGGGGTGGTTGTCTTGGTTTATGTGTGCAAGTCAGGTTTGGCAGTGAGTACCTTTTACCCACTGAGTCATCACTGGCTGTAAGAAATGCTGTTTTTCATGTGGATTGCTTAGCTGGCTGGTAATGGCAGACTGCAATCCTAGTACCAAGCAAAAAGACTTCCAGTGTAAGCCCAGCAGACATAGAGGGACCCTGTCTCTCCCTCCCCAAAATATGACTTTTTTTTCACTATGTATATATCTATCCTGATCATTGTTAATGTTTACAAAGTATATGGAATTCTTAGATGTACCTTGGCTTGGTTTAAAAAAAGATTACTCTGTTTTAAAAAGATAGATGTTTAAGATAATCTTACCAAAGATTCAAAAAATAGGCTAGTAGTTTTTTGGCGTGTTGTCCAATTAATTCCTTAATGAGATAAGATGGTGATCAGGATCCAAGGGAAGATGTCAGCTCTCATCCCCACCCGCACAGTTAGAGCATAGTGACATTAGAACACAGATGGGACGATCCTGTGATTCATACTGCTGCTTGCACATTCAGGTCTGGATAGCTCCAGTAGTGGGACCCCACTCACACCTGCTGCCCGGATATCAGCCCTAAACATTGTTGGGGACCTGCTTCGGAAAGTTGGGGTAAGTCTGGGCCACTGCAGAGTTTTTGTCTGAAGGTTTATCTAGACATGGCCCCTCTTTGCTTTCACAGAGACCTCCTAAATTTTAAATGTAGCCGGGCCGTCTGTGCCTCCAGGCCGTCTGTGCCTCTGAGCATCTGTAGCTCAGTAGATGGGAGTTTTGTTGTGGAGAGGCCATGTGTTCAGAATCCAGACCCCTTTTCCTTTTCAGGCATCTTTCATTTTTCCTCCAAGTAATTTTGGATAATAGGGTGGTGACGATGTTTGTGTCTCTGTCTTTCTCTCAGAATTGGGCCTCATCCTATAGCCCAGGCCTTCCTTACTCAGGCAGCAGCCCTCCTGCCTCACAGTCTCCCAGATTCTGAGATGAGAGTTGTAGACTACCATACCCTAGAATTAAAAAAAAAAAAAAAAAGAATCCCAGAGCCATTTAAAAACAAGTTAGTCCTCTCCTCCTCACCCCCCCTCTGTGTGTGTGTGTGTGTGTGTGTGTGTGTGTGTGTATGTGTGTGTGTCTGTCTGTCTGTCTGTTCCTCTGTCTCTCTCTAGTAGAACATCTTAAGAATAGAGAGCAAAGCCCTTGGCCTTTCTGCTTTATGTTAATTACCGGAAGGGTCCACTGGATTCTATGCAACAACAGAATTCTTTGTATTTGCACTTTCATTTTTAGAAACCACTCCTAAAAGGCCATTTACCATCAGCCCGGCCTGTCCTGAGGTAGAAAGAGAAACACACACACACACACACACACACAAACACATATACACAAAGGGTCTGCTTGCATGCACACGTCTGTAGGTCTGTGGATATTTAGGTTTTTTTACTCCAAGTTCAAGTCCTTGTTTGAATCTCTCTTCAGCTTTAATGAAATAAACAAAGGGAACAATTCTAGAAGTTATTATTATCATTAGTATTTGCTAAGGTTAGTTCTTGTGTTTTTGTTGTTGTTTGTTTGTTTATTTGACACAGGGTCTTGCTATGTAGCCTAGTCTGGTCTGGAATGTACAGTAATTCTCCTGCCTCGGTCCTTTGAGTGCTGGGATTACAGGTTTGTACCACCATGACTAGCTCATATTTCACTAGGTAGAGTTAATTTTCTGGGGCTCTTTCTGGATATTTTAGATGGGTAGCCTCAGTACTTGTAGATGCACTGGGTTCCACTGGGGACCTCTTAGAATCTTCAGAACCACAGTTTAGTTCTTATCACTGCCATGGCTCCCATGCTCTATTTGGGTTTGTTTTTGTTTTGTTGTTGTTGGTGGTGGTGGTGGCGGTGGTTGTTTGTTTGTTTGTTGTTGTGTTTTTTTGGTTTTGGGGTTTTTGTTTTTTGTTTTGTTTTGAGACAGTTTCTCTGTGTAAACCTGGCTGTCTTAGCGCTCACAGAGCTCACTGTGTTAACCAGGCTGGCCTTGGACTCTCAGAGCAGCTCTTCTTGTCCCTCCCTCTTGAGTGCTGAGATCAAAGGTGTGTGCCACCATATTGCAGTGGCTCTCATACTTTTGTGTTCCTGGATTTTTCCCTTCTTTGAGGGCATGATAGAAACAGGCTCATATAGCCCAGGCTGGTCTCAAATTTGCTATGTAGCTGAAGATAACTTTAACTTCTGATCCTCCTGTCTCTACCTCCCAAGTGTTGGTGTCACGGGTATACCATACCTACTTTCTGTGTTACTGGAGATCCAATCCTGGACTTCATGCACACTTGGCAAGTGCCCTCCACGCTGACTACTTCTCTAGCCTTTTGTCTGTAACTTGATGAAAGTCAATTTCTTTTCAGGCCCTGGAGTCCAAACTAGCATCATGCAGGAACTTCATGTATGATCAGTCCCCAAGCCGGACAGTCGGGCCAGCCTTGGGACGAGGAACCAAAAACAGAGATGGCGTTGACAAAAGGCCAGGCAGCACCAGTGTGGGCGATAAAGGGTCAGTATCTTTGATACTCTCTGTCAGGACATACCAAACTGCTCTAGATCAGACACTAGCCCCCACCTGACGTAGACTCTGTTTTAAGGCTGTAGGGTTATTTCAGCAAACCTTAGCCTCTATTTCCTTTTCATGAGACAGAGGCTCCCTCGGTAGCCCAGGCTGGCCTTGAATAAGCCCCTCACTTGAGGCCAAATTAAATGATATCTAAATTTGGGCAGGCAGGCAAGTAGAGAGCTGTGTATGTGATGTGATTTGCGCTGTGAGGAGACCAAATCTCTTGTTTGGGAGTTGCTCTTCTCCCAGAATGTTTTGTGAGTTGAGGCACACTAGGTACTTGCATATGTGGAGTCGTGAGGTCAACTCTAAGTGGTGCTTCTCAGGTGCCGACAGAGTGTCACTGGTGGGGAACTCACCAAGTACCTCTGCCTCCCTTCAGTGCTGAGATCAGAAGCATGAGCCATCATGTCTGGCTTTTTACATGGATATTGGGGATCAAACTCAGGTCCTGATGCTGTGAGGCAAGGTTTTTTGCCAACTGAGCTATCTCTAAGCCCTTAGTTTTAAGTCTGTACACCCTTCAAGAATCAGTCCAGCCAGACCAGATTCTCAAAAACAGAAGCCTGCAGCTGCCTCTAGATCTAGTTCACTGAAAGGAGCCTGCATTGCTCTGGGCCCCAGGCTGTGTCAGTGTGACAAGGCAAACACACAAGGGAAATGGATTGATTCATGGTGCACACGTAGCTTCTGGACCTTTAAATAGATCTTTAGATGTACCTATTTATTTTTGAGACCAGGCCTCACTGTGTAGCCCTGGCTGACAGGGGGACTAGAACAGCCCAGGGTATACTGCCTGTCTTTATGCCTTGTGTTCTGGGATTAAAGGCATACATACTACCATGCCTAGTCAAAATTTTTATTTAAAATAATTTTTTTTCAATTATATTTATTGAGTGCATGTGCACAGGTGTGCAAATGTGTTTTCTATAGTGCACATATGAAGGTCAGAGGACAACTTGCAAATTCAGTTCTTTCCTTCTGCTATGTGGATTCTGGGGTTGTTAGGCTAAGCAACAAGCATCTTTACCTGTTGAGCCATCTCTTCAGCGTAATTTTTTTTTTTTTTAATTCAAGGAACTGGGAATGTTGCCTAGTAGCAAGTTCCTGCACTCACCTCTTACCACTCCCCAACCCAAATGAAGTGACCAAGAAGTAGATGCTTTCGTAGGGTCTTCTGAAAGTGGGAGTTTTTCCTGCAGCCTTGGGAATCAGGAAACCAGATAGCCAGTGTTGTTTTCTTCATTTCACAGGAGAGAAAATTGAGACCCTGTGAGACTTGTTCCCGCTCTTGACATTCACTCTTAGAACCTTGGGGGCCCTGTGCTAGCCACTGGGATACTACTGTCTCATCTGTTAAATATGGTTTGCTCTGTCTGAAGGTCAGGAAAACGCTTGGAGTTTGGGAAGCCAGCCTCACAGCCAGCATCACCAACGCTGCCATCCACCCAGGGTGTGGTCAAGCTTTTGCTTTAGGACCAGTGGGAACTGCGCCCTCACCTGTCTTCCCTACTTTATAGTCGGCTTTTAGTCATTTTATTTTCAAGGTAGTTTGAGAAATAAGAACCAGCATGACCAGCATTCACTTTGTGCTGTGTATCCTACGCTGACTAAGGCTGTTGGCTGTGGACTTGGCATCATCCCTGTAATGTGCCCCAGTACCTAGCAGTGTATGGCATTGAAATGAGCTCTGCCCCCAACCGGGCAGCTCTAAGGTATGATGTCATTGGCTACCTAGAGTTTTAATGGCCTCCAGAGGTGTTTTGTATAATCTTCAGGGCAGGACTGAAAGTCCAGCTCAGGTGCTCTCTACAGCCTACTTCCAGCTGAAGCTGTCTTTTAGAACATTCTCCTGGTGCTTTTACAGCATGATTAAATTGTATCTAGGACTGGGAGATTACAGAGGCAAAAGGCTGTATTAAACTATGGCCATGTACCTTTGATATTTCAACACTGTTTGCCTCTTAGGTCAGTGGGAGTCTATCCTCTATAGATAAACCCTGACTCCTGCCTTTCCTGAGTCCCCTGCCCTGATGTTGGGGTGACATGTGCATCAGGACCCTGGACAACTTTCGTTGCACTGGACTTTGTTACACCATCCGTAAGAACATCCAGCCAGCAGGGTTTCATCCAGACAGCATAGAGCAACCAGAGTGACTGACTCGTGAGCTGGAGATCACTGCCAGATGCTCCCTGGTGGTGCAAGAAACCCAGCACTTTCAGATGCTCCCTGGGGATGTGGAAAACCCAGCACAGGCTCTGCAGTACCAGCTCGTCTCTCGTCTCTCGTCTCTCGTCTTTGAGTGTGGTGCTGCCTCACGCTTTGGTCCACAAAAAGAAAAGCATACTAATACCAGGGCTTGGCACCCTTCACTTAGCTACTAACTTATTTTCTAGTTGATAGGGCAAAACTGGCCTAGATTCAGCCTAGAACTTTCTGTGTGCTACTGACATTCACAAGGTGGTGTTAAGCTGCTTGGCTATTTGTTCTCCTTAGACATAATAACCTGGGAAAAGATGGACTTTATTTTTTATAAGAAATAAAATAAAAAGAAATGCCTGCTCAATAGATGTGTGTGTCTGTCCTTCCATGTCTGTGCATGTGGCCCTGAAGTTTGTTTTTTGTTTAGCCAAGTAATAAAATAATAAAATAAAAGTGTTTTGTGTGTGGTATGTGTAGTTGTTTGTGTGGATTTGAAGGCACATGCGTGCATGTATATAGGAATCAGAGGTGAACATCTGGTGTATCAATTGTATGTGTGGTGTATGTAGATAAGTATATGTGTACATGTGTACACAGAGGTGATGTTTAGTGTCTTACTGTTTTCCACCTTAGTTTTAAGGTAGGATCTCTTATTAAACCCGTGTCCACCCAATAGGTTAGGCTGGATAACAAGCTGTAAGAATCCTCCTTTTCTCTGACCTCCAGGCTAGGGTTACAGAAGTGTACCAACATGCCCAGCTTTTATGTGGGTTCTGTTGATCTGAGCTGAGAGCCTCATGCTTGCCAAGCAAGCACCTTGCACACTGAATCTTGATTATAAAAATTTCTGTTGAAGTCAGCTGTTCAGCAGTGTTGTGGGGGAATTGTTTGTATGTCATTCCAGCTATATCAGCATTCGGCAGGATGATTGGCTTTTGTTTTTAATTTGTTGAGTTGGGCTTTAGGAAAGTTGTGTGGGTAAGAACTTTTGCAAAGCATGTATCCCTTAAGCACTGTAGTTGGAGAATTAAAGGGCCCTGGCCTGCTTCTGTAGGGTCTTCATGCTAAGAACACTTTCTTAAATGGTTAATTGGGGGCAGGGGGAAGTAGACTTGGAGTTATAGTCAGCCCTGCCTCAGCCTTCCAAGCCCACGGATTATAGACGTGGGCTACTATGCCCTAAGTGTTGGAGTGTTTTGGGGTTTTGGTTTTGTTTTGTCTTTAAGAGTTTTGCATATTTTGCCTGAAGAGGAATATGTTATAGAGGCAGATGTGATCTACAAATCTGAAATATTCAAGTCCATTATTTATGCGTGAGAAAGTATATGCCACAGTACTCATATAGTAGTCAGAGTACAGCTAACTTTATGTGAGTTCACTCAGGTCATCAAGCCTTTACTGTAGGTAGTAAGCAGCAGTCCTAAACACTGTATGCCTGTGCCCCTCTGCTAGGCAAAAATACTGTATTGCAATTTAAAGAGATCAAAGAAACTTTGTACTTAAAATATTGGTTAAATGCATTGCCCTTGAAAGGCTTGGGTCCAGAAGTACCTAGGACTTTGTGTATTTGAGATGCTGTAATATTTGTGCAGCTGGACAGAAGAGCCAACTCCATTCTCGTGATTTATAACCTTTTATTAGTTAGTGAACGTGTCCGTGGGTGCAAATAAGACAGTGTGATCGCTCTGCTTGGCCCTGGGAGCAGTGTTTCTTGTTTAATTCAGATGACTAAAAAAGTCACTTGGTCTTGGTGAACTGTGTGTGTCTGAGGTGTAGCAGGCAGGAAAGGAAAGGGAATCTTCAAACAGGGGCTTTCCTCCCAAACTGAAAGGTTAGGCAGGTCAGGGAATGGTTGGGAGTGGGTTGGGGGCAGTGGCACCATTCATGTAACTTCCTCGTTTCATGTAAACAAAGTTGCTGGTGACTGGCTCCTGACCTGCTTCTCTTACTTGATTCACACCCTTTCTGCAGGGCTATGGTTGATTCCTGGTGAGAGGTGGGGTGATGTCTGCGGCTGGAGAACGAATGGAGACAAATGCTAAGCAGTCTGCTGGGCTCTGCTGTCAGTTAGTGTTTTGTTTTCTCTGACATGGTGTCCAATTCTGAATTTATTCACTGGCTTTGGTTCCATTGAAGTCTGAGTCCCGAGCATCCATTTCTTCTTCAGAACCATCTGTGTTTTCAATAACTCTACGGCCCCCAGCCCTTCTGGAAGGAACAAACGAAGCCTCGTTTCCTCTCCTATGGGTTTGAAATAGAAGATACATGTGTCTTTAGTAAGGAAATCTAGTCGATTGGAAGAGGTTTTTATCAAGGGCGAGACCAAACACACACTTAACATGAATGAGTCACAAACAAATTCAGGGTGAGTTCCAGCCAGTCTTAAAAGTCTGGGTGGTTCTATTTATTCACTTGGCATGGGGTTATTGGTTTTAAAATATTAAAATAGGATTCTGGTCTGCCTTGGGTTGGGAAGAAAAAAAGGCCAATACGGGTGTAGGATAGCACACAGGCCTGGTGTCAGTCAGGTGGAAGGTCATATGCAGGCCTGGTGCTGTTTTATCTATAATTTCTGTCCATGGGAATAAAAAAAAGCCATGATTTTAGGTTTTCAAAATGGAGAGGGAGAGTTTCTCAGAGGTCAGTCCTTAGTTGAAGGGTAACACAGCATCTCTGCTGGTGTGGAACTTCTTGCTCTGAAATGGTCGAGAGATGGTGTCTAACTTGAGTGTGTATTTTCCTCACCATAGTCACATAATGCAGAACACAAAGTGGATACTCAAATGAATAGTAGAAAAATTGTTAATCTGAGGTGAATTTTTTGTTCTATGGGCAAGCAGCTCTGAATCTTCACTACTCCTGTCTTCAGCCCTGCATGTCACATCCTGGCTGTCCAAGTCCACCTGATTTTATAGGAAGGGCTAGATATGTAGCGTGCAGCACTGGATGTGAGAGGAAAGTGGGCAGAGAGGGGAAAGGTCAGTTTACTGGCAACTAGCTTTTGCTATTTCACTGAAGGTTATTTGGGTTTTCAGTCACCTAACACGTGATCTTGTTGGGTCAGCACAGCCCTTCTTGTCCTGAATTTGAATACAGGTGCTAACACAGTTTAGTACAATTAAGAAAAGCAACTTGCTGGTCATAAGGAGGCTGGAGGGAGAAGCCATGAGAGTGTGCCCACCCACTGACCCAATCTTTAGCCCAAAGGAACACATCAGACATGTAATACACCCGAGGCACAAGCACAGGCAGACCCAAAGATTTATGATCAGCAGGTAGGGGAACTCCCTATGTAAATATTTTGGGGTTTTCCCAAGATGTAGCAATCCAGAATAAATACTTTAAGTTGTAGCCACTCCCAAAATTAAGACACCAGGGCCATTTTCAGAAGGCCATTTCAGAAGGGCTTCTTCCCTTGAGAGAGTGAATGGGCCTGGACTATGGTGTAGAGAGATGACAGCCAGTGCCCCCTCCTCAGGGCCATATTTTGGCTTCTGCACCCAATGGTTGGTGTTCTGGGGCTAGAAACAGTATCTAAGTCTACATCAAGGCTCTAGATACTATTTGCCTCTTGGAACAGTCTATATTTGTTGACTCAAAGGGTTTATCCCTTGATCTCAGAAACTCATCAAGAGACCACAGGGGCATTGTTCCAGCTCAGGGGTCACTATGGGAGGAAGCAGTTCTAAATCTGAGAAAAAAGGTTGATACCAACTCTCAGTTATAGGGACTCCTAACAGAGGCTTGTTTCAAAACCTTCAGGGTCTCCCATCCTGGAGAATTGTGGATCTTTCCAAACACTCTGAGTTTATATTATATACTGTGAGAAACCAGATTTCCACAGGTGATCAGACTTTGTTTTCTGCTGACTGGAGGCTCATCTGCTCTCCCTTTTATCCTTGGGGGATGCTCTCTGCGAGACTTCAATTAGTTGTAAGTATTTGACAGCAAGAGCAAAGTTGAAATTCTGCAAAGAACAGGTGAATATAAGCAAGGCTATCCTTGAGCTCAGCATGAGGCACCAGGAACTCCACTGAGCCATCCTTGCCTGGATACAATATGGGGGAGTAAAGGTGCTTAAAATCATAGGGAAGCAGAAGCCCCTCTTGACAAAGCCCCATGTGCTTTGAGTTCATTCTCCTGTCTTTGGACATGCGCAAGCCCATGAGGCCTCCAGAAGAAGTTCCTACAGGTAGTGTCCAATTTCCACTCTCATGCACTGAAAAGATAGTAAGCAGCGAGCCTAAGTTCAGTATGTCTGAAGCCCTGGCATCTGTGCTGTGGCAGGGAGTGCTAATGTCTTTCCACAGGACAAGCTTAACCATGAGTAGATAAGTTTCTGGCTGTATAATCACTATGGCCCTGAGTTTATTTTGTTCTGGATTTGTGACCCAGGCTAGTCAGTTAGAAACCATGCCCGTTCTTTAGGGGTGTGTGAAAGAGGAAGCCGTCATACGTACTCAGTGAGGTATCAACCTGTACAACACGGCTGAGCGTCCTGACAGCGGAAGAGTGGCTCAGCATGCAGGTAAGAACAATCCCAGCAAAAGCACAACTGGTAAAGTGCTTGTTTACCGTGCATGGAGCCCTGGGTTCCATCCTCAGCATCACTTAAAAGAGTATAGCAGTACACACCTGTTATTGTAGCACTTGGGAGGCAGAAACAGGAAGATTTGTAGCTCAAAGGCAATCTGAGCTACATGAGACACTGTCTCAAAACAACAAACCAAACCAAAGCAGCAGCAACAACAACAAAACCCCCAACATGCAGTATTTTAAAATCTTATGGAGATGTGATCAAAGTGTTTTGCTAGAAGCCATATTTGACAAAATGCCAGGAGAAAGGACAATGACTCAAGAAATGAGGTCTGCTTACATCCCCAGCTCTAAACTAAGGTTTGGGGAATCTCACAGAAATTTGCAAGGACTTGGAAAGGGGAAGACACAGGGAAGGGGTGCTGGGCACAGGAATGGGGACAAGGAAGGGTGCTGGGCACAGAGGGATGGGGACAAGGAAGGGGTGCTGGACATAGAGATATAAGGGACAGTGTGACACACGAGCTATAAAGCTGGAGGCACAAGGTACCTGGTGGCTCACTGCGAAGTTTCCTGTGGGGGGGGCCCTCTGAAACAGAGAGAGTCCCCAGAGGTTACCATTCACACTTGGGAAGGAGCCAATTAAGTATGTTAAGGGCACTAGCTTCAATCAAGAAATGAAAGGTACTTCTCAGTCAACATGAACCAGAGAGCCAGCCTGGAGAACTTGGCACTTTAGATAAAGACAGGCACCATTTAAACTTCTGTCCTCCTGAGTCACTTGAGAAACACTTAGAAGTTCTAGCATTGTAGAAAGGTAAAGCCATCTGAAGGAAATAGTCTGAAAGATCAGTGTTTGAGCAGAATGCATGTGCAGGTATGTGTACTGTGTGTGGGTATCGTCTGCATAATCATTGCCTACCTTATATTTTTCAGACAAGGTCTCACGCCCTAGAGTTTACTAATTCAACTATGCTAGCTGGCCAGAAGTCCTATGAATTATCCTGTTTCTGCCTCCCCAGCATTGGGGATACAAAAATGTGCCACCGTGCCCAGGTTGTTTACAGGATTGAATTTGGGTGCTTGTGCTCAAAAACAAGCCCTTTAACCAAGTGGTCTCTGTTACCTTCGGTGGCAGCTAAGTGGGAGGTGATGGGCAACATGGCAATGCTTTGTGGGGACGTGGAATCCTGGGGTATTTGGCCATGCCCCCAGAGCCCAGAGACCTGCCACGAGGTCTCCATGTCCCAGTAGAGGGTGGGGGAACAAGTCTCTGCCTCAAGACTTCCCTGGCCCCACCCTTCTCCCCCCCACCCCCACTTCCAATATAAGCAAACCTCTTCCGACATTTTTTGGGAAAGCACGCCAGACACATCGCCATCTCAATAAATGTCTTCAGCTCTACACATCTCTTGGAATCCTGGACTCATTGTATAAGGTCAAAACCCGCACGGCAGGGTGGGAGTGGGAGAGACAAGCCTTTTGTTCTAGCGGGCCGCAGGACACTTTCTCTTGAGAGCCGTGGTTCCCAGAACGGCCCCACATGCTGCTGCGCTACCCCGGCCGCCTGCGCCCTGGGACCCCTGCTCCGCTGCCTGCGACCTGCGTTGCGTCCCCGCTCCGGCAGCCCGCGACCTCCAGGCGTGAGCAGTGCCCGACAATGCTTGTGGCATGTAGAAGGCCATTTACCTGGCCAGCAGCACTAAAGCTTGCTCGGTGCTTTCTTGACTGTTGGTGGGGCTTACCAGCCTCACACAGCTCTAGTGTGTGAGTTCATGTTTCTGTGGACCTAGACTTAGAGACTGTGGGACATACTGGCACCTGGAACGGATGTGTTTCTGTCTTGGCCTGTACTACCTTAGGTCAAGTATGAGGGATAGAACTCACAGAGATGGTCAGTACAATCCCAAAAGCCATTAAGCCTAAGAGAGAAGAGAGATCTCAGTTGGCTGAGGTGACTATCCTCCAGCCCACTCACTCTGGGCAGAGGACACAAGCCCCACCAGAACACATTCTTCAGGTCATTGTGGAAACAGGTCCTGTGCACTGAGCTCTGGGTGCTGGGACAGCTCTTATAGTCTTACTAGACTGGAGAAACTGAGAAGGATGGTTTCTAGCCTGTCCAGTAGGAACCAACCATACATTGTCATCTTGAGGGGTCGGAGGCTCCTTTCAAGATGGATCACTTTAGAAGTAGAAAGATGAAAAAGGGACCAAGATGGAGCAAAGGGAGTCCAGTGCATGGTGAGTTTGCCAGAGCAGTACAAGTGCATGGTGGGTTTGCCAGAGCAGTCCAGTGCATGGTGAGTTTTTTGATAAAGATGGGCAGTCAGATGAGTGGACCCTGTGAGGTCCAGAGAAAGTGTGTATCCAACAAGAGGTCTTGTGATGGTCACCCTACCAAGAGCTATTGTAGACCATAGTGTGGTCTAAAGAAGGGTGATTGATGCTATTTGAACCTTGTATGGGGACAGTGGTGGCAAAGGAGCAGGGCTAGAGTTGTTCACTCAATAGAATAACTGAAGGAGAGTGAGGCAGTGCCCAGGCACATGCTGGGCATGCAAAGCAGATGAGGGCCAGGTTGAGCAAGGCCTTGGCTTTGCCACATAGCTCAACACAGATGTCAGGGCAGTTATAGGGAAAACTGGTGTGAATTTCATGATCATTTCCGCTTTCTAGTTAAAACAGAAGTGAGTCTATCAGTGAGAAGTGAGAGGGAGATTGCTTATTGGGGTAATTTCAGTGGTTCTCAGCACACTCAGAATAGAAGCAGCAGTTGGGGATATCATTTGGCTTATTTGTGTCTTGGCTGTGCAGAAGGTGGTAATTAGGGCTGGGCAGCCAAATGAAGGCAGCAGAGCAAGAGAGGGCGTCGGGTTGCTGAGGAGGTGTATGGGGGTAAGTGAAGGTTGACATGGAAAGGAACCTAGGGCCACTGGGGAAGGAAATGTGAAGAGAGTAAACAGCACAGAGCTAGACAGGTAGCTCCAGCTGTCAGGATGCCCACAGTACAGTTTGAGTCTAGAATCTCTCATCACATTCCAGAGTATGGCAAGATCAAGGGACAGAAAGCAAGTCTCATGGGATATTAAAACCACAGAAAACAGTGGAGTGAAGAGAGGCTGGAAGGCCAGAGCATCCAGAATGACAGGGTACAGAGAGGGAGGCAGCCCTGAGCAAGAGGACTAAATCTAGTTCCTACAATAGTGTGGGCAGGGCATCTTCATGAGGGGCCACCTGACAACTTCTGAAGACGTTTGTAGTTGTCACAATGCTGTATAGATGGGCCTGCTAAATACCCTATATGCACAGCACAGCACAGCCCTACCTAACACAGCAGTGTGAGAACCTGAAATAGAAGGTTTAGAGAAGGATAAGAAGCAAGAGTTGGTAGCCGCCCATCCTGCAATGAATGACAGGCTTCAAGAGATGGGATCTTCCTCCACCTTCTCCACACAGGAGGGAGTGGGCTATATGGGTTAAAGGGTAGGAGATAAGTTTCTCAAAGGCCGTGCCCTGCTCAGCTCTGTGTCTGTTCCAATGCTGAACTAATAAAAATGTTCAGTGAATCATAAAGGTGGGAGGAAGTTAAAGGTGTTGTTGGGTACAGGGATGCAAGGGAGCTGAGGCATGGGTTCACGACAGGCACTCTAGACTGGTGAGGCCCTTCCAGCTCCCTTGGCTCCTCACCTGAGTTTGCTTTTGAGGGCATTCACCTCACGGCCCATGGCCTCATTGCTCTCAGTGGCCTCATCTAGCTCCCGTTGCAGCTTCCTGCGGTTGGCATTGATACGCTGGGACTCTTCCTCTGCCTCTTCCAGCTGCCTCTTGAGCTGCTTGACCTTGGTGTTTCCTTTCTCTGCCTGCCAAGGACAGGACAATGTGTCAGCAAAGGTAAGGGGTCGTGAAGCACTGGGTGAGACTAGGACAGCCAGGAAAAGGTACCAAGGGTGGCTACCTGCTCCTTGTACTGCTCCGCCATCTTGCGCTCATCCTCCACCTGCAGCAGGACCTCCTTTAGCTTCTTGTCCTTTTGCTTCAGCGATTTGGTGGCTGCCTGTTTTTCTCTGTCATGGGGAGGGAAGAAAGGTGGTTTCCAATTGAAATGGCATCCTTGTAATTGGGATGTTAACCAAGACATGGCATCCCGGCTTCCGTGAGCCCTGAATCAAGAGCCATCCCAAGAATCAGCCAGATGTAGAATAAAGAAAGTTGACACAGTTGTAGAGCCTTTGTGATATGGCCTAGCTAGCAAGATGGGTCAGTGGAGGAGGGACTTAACAGTGATATTTGCCTCTGATTCTCCCAAACCATCTGATGCCTGATCCATCAAGATGTGAGACACAGCCACTACAGTGATGACCTGAAACCTTGGTTTGGGAACCAAGCTGCTCCACTATGCCTTTCCCACATGAAGGACTGGAAACTGTGAGCCAAAACAAACCCTTCCTGTCTAAGTTGCTTCTGTCTGGTAGTCTGTCACAACAGTCAGAGAAGTAACCGACACATTCAGCATATGCCACTCCATGGTGACAAAGTGGATGGTTGAAGTTGGGGATGACAGAGAAGGAAAGACAAAGAGTCGTGGGTTTTTGTGGTTGTGATTTTTGATGTTTTGAGGTGATACAAATGATCCTAATATATATCTGCAGGTAAATTAAAAACCGCAGAAGTGTGTGAATCATCTGGAAAGGTGGTATAAGTAGCACAGAATCTTTAAAACATTAGGTTGTAAAGATGCTGTGATCCAGTGGAGCCTTCTTGTGTCTGTGGCCTGGTGGCAGACCTTTCATGTCCCTGGTGGCAGGAAGAGGTAAAGAAAAGCCTGGTAGGCGCCTATGAAGGCTTGCTCATGTCTGGAGGACCATCACCATTTTAACAGCAACTAACATTTTGAGGGGTTGCTCTCAGTCAGAGGCAGGCTCACTCTATCCTTGCCCTGTGGCCACAGTCACACACTCCACTATCACACTCTAGACAGGAGGCTCTTAGGGTGATTCCCCAAGTGTTCCCTCCTGGTCTTCAGAAAGCTGGAACTCTGGTGCCCCTGTACCTGGCCTCCTGTTCAACCTGCTCTTCCAGCTGTGCGATCTTGGCCTCCAGTGCCCCAACAGTGGACTTGAGCTTGGCTTTCACTGCTCCTTCCACCTCCTGCAGCTTGCTCCGGAGTTCCTTGTTCTGGCGTTCCAGCTGTTGCCGTGCGCTCTCGTTCTTCTGAGCTGTGCTGCGCTCCGTGGCCAACTCATTGCTCAGTTGCTCAGCCTGGGGAAGAGGAGTAGCCATGAGGCATACAACTGGGTGGGTATCAGAACAAGTCTGCCACCATTGTTCCCTAAGGCCAGAGCACCTGCTTCCTCTCTCTCTTTCTATTCATTCTTTGTCACCTCCAGACTCAGCTCAGACGCCTCCTGTGTCACCTAGACTGAACCAGAAACCTGTTCTGTTCTGCCCATGCTCAGACCCTGAGGGGTTACAGGGTGGTTCCTGGCATAAATCACAGAGATGCTCAGGAAACTTCCACTCCATAGTGGTACCGAGAACTCTTGGGACTGGGCAAAGAACAGTGAGGGAAAACACCAGAGCCATTCACCATGGCCATGTGGTGGAGCAAGCAAGATGACACTGGCTAACAGAAGACCCCACAGGTCTATTTAGAGTTTTCTGAAGACCTCAGACAGATACACACATGGACAAGGAGGAAGAAGGACCCCATGCCTTATTTCTGGTTTTCCTCTCTCTCCTCAATCCCTAGAGCTAACACAAAGCATACTTGTGGTGCATGCTATGTAGCCAGTACTGGGCTACACCTAGATCCTGGTCAGGAAGCCATATGACCAAGTGGTCTTGCCTCACTGTAGCCCTCAGGTGGTTATTTTGAGTCCAGTGGCTGAGTGCCCGATACAGGTGTCCTGCATAGGGGAGAAGCAACTACCCAGAGCTAAAAGGGTAGGGTCAGGCTACTTCTGAGCCCTCTATGTTAACTTAAATGGCTTGAGTAGGTGTTCCCTCCCTTTCCCCTCACCCTAACCTCAGTATCTCCTACCTGCAGCGTGGCCTTGCGGACTCTGTCGCTCATAGCCTCCATGTTGCCCTGCTCTTCCTCCAGCTCCTCCTCCAGCTGGGCGATCCTTGCCTCCAGGCGACGCTTCTCATCCTGCAGTGTATTCCTGGAGGGAATGAATCTACCTTGGGGACCCATGGGCCTTACCCAGTCTTAGGCCACTCTCCCTGGAGAAGTGATGTCTCAGGTGCCCCTCATTCTCTAACTGGGGAAAAAAGCTCCAGGGAGACTAGAGTCACCCAAGATCACCTGTATCATGGTTTGAATGGGAAATGTCCCTCACAAGTTCATGTACTGGGGGCTTGGTTATCAACTGGTGGGCTCTGGTAAGTGACTAGATTCTGATTTAATAAATGGATCAGTTCCTTGATGGCTTCAGAACATGGTAGAATTCCTGGAAGGTGAAAAGCAGTAAATGGAGGCTAGTTGGAAGCAGCAGGTCACAGTAGGGAAGGGGACTTGCATCCTTGGGGGTCTCCTCTCCCTTCTTGATTCACACTGTTTCCTGTCTACCTTGAGGTGAACAGCCTCTTCAGTGTGTACCCAACACCATGATGCTCTGTACTAGCCCGAGTCCAGGTTCAGCAAAACCAAAGACCTTAGGCTCAATTCTCTAAAACCATGAGCTAAAAATAAGCTTTCTCCTTTAAACATCTGTTGGATATTTGAGCCATAGCACAGCATCCTGCTAGGAAGAGTTGAGCTAGGGACTCGTACAGAGCAGCATCAGCAAAGCCAGAATGGGGAGAGCAATCTCCTCTGGCTTTCTTTGCCCCTGCCTCTACTCAGTCAGAGTGAAGTGCCACATATCCAAAATAGTAGATGGGAAGACCGTGAGGTCAACCCTTTTCCCAGCATGGGTCTGTCCAGACGGGGCTCAGTGAGCAGTGCGGGTTTTTTTTTGGGGGGGGGGGGGGGGGGGGGTTTTTTTGATGGCAGTGAGCTATCATTGAAGTGGGTGTTCCAGGGTACACTCAAGCTGGTGGTTCTCTATGTCCTTACCTTCCTGACAAGCTGCTAGCCAGCTCCTCAGCCAGCTCCTCCTTTTCCAGGTCAGCTTGCTTGCGAGCTCTCTCAGCTGCTGCCAGGTCCTAGAGCAGGAGAGAGGCTCTAGCTATTCTGCTCTTGCACAGTTGAAGTGCAGCTCCCCTTCTGAGCTCAGAGAGGCTCCCTTTGCTCTTTGTGTGAGGGAGGTCCACTCATTCAGAAAGAAGCTGACAGGAAGGAAGGACATCTGGGTGCTTTGGCATGGAGATCCCAGCACAGCACTGTGAGTGGCTGTCGCCAGCAGGGCAAGCTTACATACCTCCTGGAGCTGCATGAGTTCTGCCTCCAGGCTCTTGGCTTTCTTCTCATTCTCTTTTGAGGTGGCAAAGATCTCATCCCTGGAGGCACGGGCATCATCCAGCTCTCTTTGGAAGTCCTTCATCTGGGCCTGAATGAGTCGATAGGACAAGCAAGGTCCAGTTTACTCACCTGGCTCTGCACAGAGAGACTTACCTCTGCATGCCAACCCCTTGGAATTTCCAGTTTATTTTGGTGAGTCCCTGGTACTTGGCTGGGCCCCAGGTCTCCAGTGGCAGAATCCTCCATGCAGACTGAAGGGAGTGAGCAAGAACCCAGCAACAGTGCCTCACTCAGAAAACCAATCACCTGTAGCTAAACAGTGCATGGAGTCAGCCCCTGACCTACACCTCTGATAGAAGCAGGTTGCTTCCTGAAGTCTCCACATTGATGTGCCAGGTCTGGGGAACTGCCTCTTCCTCCACTGCATCCCCTCCTCCCTTAGCAAAGTATCACCAACCTGCAGTTTTCGAAGCTGCTTGATGGCCTCCTCCCTCCCTTTGATGGCCGAGTCAGCCTGGAGCTCCAGGTCCTTTAGGTCCCCTTCCAGCTTTTTCTTAGCTGCTGCTGCCAGAGCCCTCTGCTTCCGCTCATCTTCCAGTTCTGTTTCATACTCATGCAGCTGAACCAGGAAGAGGGGTACAAGCTACAAAGATGGCCCTCAGAGCCCCACTCAGAGCCACTTCCTGAGCTCCCAGACACTCAGTATAGCCCGATATGTGTTGCTGGAGCAAGGGGTGCCCACTGATTCCAGCAAGTAGGTTTTAGAGGCTGAATTTAGGTCATGAATCTTGGCAGCAAGAAGGGGTGGAGAATGGGGATGTCCTTAGTCACAGATGCAAGCTGGCTCACCTGCCGCTGTAGCTGCCTTCTCTTCTCCTCATTCTGCTCATCCCGAGCCTGGAGATCGCGTTCAAACTGGCCCTTGAGGGCCTGCATGTTGACCTCCAGCCGCAGCTTGGCATCCTCAGTGGCCTGCAGCTCATCTTCCAGCTCTTCCAGCTGGGTTTTCATCTCTTCCATCTGGGTCTCCAAGGCACGCTTAGACTTCTCTAGCTCGTGCACCTGGTAGGCAGAGTGACACAGGGTCTCTGCTTAAGGGACACCTTACTCTCATGGAATAGAGGCTCATGAGGTCAGAGCAGTGGCCTTGGCCTCCAGGGTATGACTTGGGCCCTGATGGCTCAGTCCCGGCTGCTGTTCCCCAGCTTCTCATGCCCAGACCAGACTGATGTACCTTGCTGAGGCACCAGTTGGTGAGATGCAGAACTACTTACATTCTTGCCCACATCATCCTTGGAGCTGACCAGGTCTTCCATCTCAGCTTTGAGCATCTTGTTGGTCCTCTCCAGCTCTTCTTTGGCTTCCAGGGCTTCCTCCAGGGCTCGGGCTAGAGACAAAGCCTTTGTTTCCTTTTCCCTGGCCTCTGCTTCAGCTCTGTCTCTCTCATCCGCATACTTGGAGGAGATGTTCTTCTCCTCAGCTAACAACTGAAAGAACACAGGGCTCAGAGGCATCCCCAGGACACCTGAGACTCACCAAACTCCAGATGTGTAAAAGACCTGGTCACGCTGAATGTGCCTAGTGAAAGTACAAGCAATTTAGATACACGTGGAAGTCAGGATACTTTACTTTCTTCACTGCCCATTGGGATAGCACATCCTGCTACTGAGGACAATATGGCATTGAATTATTGAGGGTAGGGGTATGGCCACAAGTATCTTTCTTACAAAGTTACCCCATCACCATACTAAAGGTGTATGGTTATGGGCATATTTGGATAAAAGTCAAAGACAGCTGTTCCATCTTACAATTCTCATCTGATTGAGAAGAGAACGGTGTGTTACAGACTGTGGTACCTAAACCTAGACTTGCAAAATTCAGCAGACAAATGACACCACATCCCACAGAATATCAACAGGAAGGCAGTGGAAATCACTTTTGGCCCTCTAGTGGAAAATGAGACCATGGGAGCAAATGGTAGTCTAAAGCAGAATGGCTGATGAGGAAGGGAGGAACTGGCATGTCCTGCACAAGCGTCCCATGGTGTGGCTCAGGGGGAGCAGTAGCTCCTGAATAGCTCGTATTTGGGTTCACAGCACAATCTGTAAACTGAGTTTTAAAATGACCCTATATCATGTGTAAATAAAATCATATTTAATAAGTATGAGTAATCTATATTAGAGGTAGTATTTAGGAATTTGGGTCATAACAGGTACGTTTGTCAGAACAGTGTGACTGCACATTTGAAAGATGTGTTCAGCACAGCCTACATAAATTTACCTCAAAGATAGAAACTAATAATACTTAATATTAGTGTTTCAAGACAAAGTCTTGCTATGCAGCCTAGCTTTAAACTCATAATTCATCTTCCAGAGACTCAGAATTTCAGGCCTGTGTCACCATGCCTGGCTGGAAAACTATTTTTTTTAAGTACAAGTCTTTTTTTTACATTTATTTACGTGTGTGTGTGTACATGTGTGTACATGTGTGTGTGTACATGTGTGTGCTACATGATGACCAGAGGACAAATTGTGGAAGTCTGGTCTCTACTTCCACCAAATATGTTTTAGGAGCTGGAATTAAGTCATGAATCTTGGCAGCAAGACCTGTTACAAGTAAGTAATCTCACCACATTTTAATATGCAATGTTAAATGTTAAGGAATAAAGGAATAGATGCCTTTAATTTGCTTTGAAATTCACCCAAAAATGAAATATGTTGGGTTACTGTGATTCATCTTTATTATAAATAACTAGGATAGAGCTAGGCATGATGACATACACCTCTAATCTAAGCACTCAGGAGCTGGAAGCAGACAAATCTCTGTTAGTTTGAGGCCAGCCTGGCCTACACTATGAGTTCTAAACCAGATAGAGTTACATAGTATCATCCCCACTGCCTGCCCCAAAGTAGGGCAAAAGGCATGTAGCACAATGTTAATGACTGAGTCCGGTAGTGACTGCACTGAGGAAAGTGGTATTACCGAGGATACATCCAGAGGGAAGTTCCTAGGCCTCAGTTGGTAGTGTTTGCCTACCCTGGGACTAGTCTCCAGTATTAAACAAACCTGACAATGGCACACCAGTGACCCCAGTGTTCTAAAGGTGGAGGCAGGAGGATTACAAATTCAGAAGTTCAAAGCCAACTATAGCTATAGAGTGAGTTCAAGGCCAACTTGGTCAATAGGAGACCGTATCTAAATAAGTAAGTAAATAAATAAATAAATAAAGCAGAAATTAAATAATGTGTTCAAAGCATGCACACAGTTACTTATAACACCCGGCAGTGCTCCTCAGTATCCAATGAGTGGAGGGCATAAATGACCCTCACTTTATTAGAGCTTGTGCCAACCCTGAGGGTATGTCTGTCAGCAGGTTTCACAGTGCTTGTACCTAGAAAAATCTCAGTGTTAAGCATTCTGTGTTCATGCCCTGACCTAGCAGCCCTCATATGTCATGGTCACCTAAGATGAGACAAGATAGCCTTCCACAGCGTCCAGCAAAGTCCAAATGAGACTCAGATTCTCAGCACCTCCCTGGTGCGCCCCAGAACTGACTTCACACTGTGTAAAGGGCCGTGAGCTTTCAGCCCTACCTGATCGAATTTCTTCTGCTTCTTTTCCAGATTGGATACCAATTGTCGCTGGTTGTCTAAGTCTACGACCAAGTCATCCAGCTCCTGCTGAAGCCTGTTCTTCGTTTTCTCCAGTTTGTCATAGGCGGCAGCCTTCTCCTCATACTGCTGGCTGAGGCCCTCCATCTCTTTCTGCAACCTCTTCTTCCCCTCTTCCATAACCTCGATGGTGCTTGCAAAGTCCTGCAGCTTCTTCTTAGAGTCTGAGAGCTGGAATGGCCAAGAGTGGGAAGCTGAGACATGAACGTTCTTCCTCCTTACTGAGGACATACAGCAGCAGAGGGAGTTACTGAACAAACCATGCAAGCCCAGAGGAGACCCACGGGTACCACAGAGAAGAGAGGAGTCACAATGGACCCTGGAGGTGAGAAGAGGACCCACTGTGGGCCCAAGCATGCTGTCCACACCTGAATGTTCAGGGTGGAGACATGACGCTCCAGGTTTTGCTTAGCCTCCATCTCTTCATCCAGCTGGTCCTGCAAGCTGTTCCTCTCATCTTCCAACTGACGCAGCTTGGTGGACACATTGAGCTTCTGACGGGTTTCTTCTTGAAGCAGCTCCTACAAGAGAGAGCACACATGGTGGTCCCAGGGACACCCCAGGACGGAGGCACTCCAGGTCTCCCAGATAGTACAGTATGATACTCACTTGGGTGTCCTGAAGCTGGGATCCAAGGGAAGCCACATCCTTAGCCAGTTTGATGGCCTTGCCCTCTGCCTCATTGAGCATGCCTGTTACACTCTCTACTTCATTCTGGGGGTGGGGAGAGTGAGAGACCGGTGAGGTGAAACTCATATCACAGATGAGCAAGAGGAGCCATTTTCACTCAGAATACATCACACACCTTTGTGGGATAGGATCTGTGGTGCCCAGTGACAGAAAATACACAGGAGGCAAGGGGCAACTGTGGGTCCTTCTGGAACCCATCAGCTACAAGGTGGGAATGCTGGCCCTACACTCTGTTCTAGAACCTTCCACTGTATTGACTGGGTGCAGTTAGGATCCACCTTATTGGATCCCAAATCCCTACCAAGGTTAGCAGAGATGAGCTGCAGATCTGAGAGTTCCAATACTGAAAGTCACTCCTTACCACTGGAGAAGAAACAGGATGGCCCGTGACTGTAGGCTCCTACTCCCACTCACTGCCTTTTCATGACTTTCATGGCCATCTCCTAAGAGGTGGAAGCTAAAAGCACAGAGCAGAGCCCCTTCCTGCATCTCTGCATCCTACACGAGCCCTGGTGACTCTGCCCAGGTGTGTCTTGGATGTACAGCTGCAGCCTTCATCTTAATGATCTCATTTATAACGAGGCCTTAAGTGTCACTGCGTATTAGAGTAGCAAATCCCGTCCTCAACAGCAGGGAATGACAACCGTGGTGTTTCCCTGCCCCCTCATTCTAGCTTGTGAGCACAGGAAATATTCATCAAACTTGGGACCATTCTTTGGGAATGGGAACTCAGGCCAAATGTGTCTTTGAAGCTAAAACCCAAGATAACCAGAGTCTTCTCATTCATCAGCTTCAGTTGCCTCCGTTACTTGGGGGTGAATGCCAACATACACCTACCTAGGGCATCAGGCCCTCTGCAGTCTAGCCACAGCTTCCCTCTCTGATCCTGGTCTATACCATGTCTTCTCCCAGCTTGTCAGCACTGTAGGCCCTTGACTACTTCCCCTTTTCATTTACCACAGGCCTTTGCATATACTATACCTTCTGCATACACATGCATCTGAGTGTTAGACCTCCTAAGGGTAGCCTTTCCTGGCCCCACTCCACCCCTGCACTCCAGGCTGCCCCTATATTCGCCCTTATAGTATTATGTATGTCTCCTTCCAGACTTTCTCTCTGTGTTTCTGACTCTCCCACCCCACCAGGCTGAAGTTCAGATGGGACAGAGACAGTCTGTAATCTTTTTTGCTCTTTTGTCTAAGGAGTAAACACAGCGTCTGGTATGCAGTAGGTGCTCAATACATGTTCATTAAGTGTATGTATGAGGTTTTGACATGAGGAATTTGCACAGGGGAATACAAGGATGTATCTTGAGGAAGCCAGCTTTCGGGAGGCTGAGCAGAGGTCTGTTGCAGTGAGCAGCAGCTTGGTCATGCTGCTTGCCCTCACCTGTAGCTTGTGGACCTTGTCACTGAGCTCAGCCCGGGCACGTTCCCCGTCACTGCACTTGGACTGCAGCTCCTGCAGCTGCACCTCCAGCTTCTTCTTCTTGTGTTCTACCTCCTGCTTCGCCTGGCCCAGGACACGCAGCTCCCCAGCCAGGTCTGCGTTCTCCTTCTCCAGTGTCTGCTTGCTTTTGTCCAGGTTTGCCTTGGCCTGTCAAGGAAAGCAGAGGGAGGGGGGCTTGTTTCCTCCTCTCCCTGCCCCACTCCCAGTCCAAGGGAAGGGAGGAGGGTGCATGGAACTTCTGCAGGACTCTTGAAATTCTAGTTTCCTAACTATAGGAATCAAATCAAATCAAATCAAATCAAATCAAATCAAAATATACCCATGTCCCTGATGCCTGTTCTGTATAGGTTACCAAATTTTAGGACATTTCCCAGGAAAAATCTGAATTCCTAGATCTTTTAAAAACAACTTCATGTTCTATCTTGTGACTGTGGCACTCTGCTCAGATGGCCACATTTGTCAAAATGCATTGAAAGGTACACTTAAAGTTGGCGAATTTAGCCAGGTGTGGTGGCATACACCTCTAATCCCAGCACTCAGTAGTCTGAATGTGAGGCTTGAGTTATCCAGAAATCATGTTCAAAGAAACAGAGAGGAGGGACGGGAGGGAGGGGGAGAGAGAGAGGGAGAGAGAGAGAGAGAGAGAAACAAAGGGAAAGAGAAAAAAAGGGAGGCAGGCTGTGGTGACTTATGTCTGTAATCCCAGTATTCCAGCTGAAGCAGGAGGATTACCATGAGTTCCAAGACAATCTAGGCTATAGAATGATACTATGTCTAAAATGAAGAAAAGTGTGTGTGTGTGTGGTTTGTTCACATATTTAAATAATTATACATATTTTAATAATTCTGACTTTCAAAGAACAAGCTAAAGACCTGGAGACAGAAGTTTTACCTTCCCCCAAGGCAGAAATCAGCAGATCTAGGTGGTGGCTGCTGTTCGTGCCACAGCCCCACTCCCTTTGGTCTGGTTACTACCACTTCCTCTTATCTTTCACATTCATTGTCTAATTTGTCCTGCTATTTCTATGGTCGAGTTATTTTACCTAACCAGCTCCTGTACATATATGAGTCACCTAAGGAAAAAGACTTGGATAAAAACAGGAAAAGGAGACGGACTGGAGCTAGTGAGGAGGAAGAAGATGGGAAAGCCACGTGAGCCTGCTTCCCTGATCACCCTACACACACACACACACACACACACACACACCATATCTTACAATTCTCTGAATCTGAGGATCATGGATCTTACTTCTTTTTGAGTTGTAGGATATTTGTATTTGTATGTAAAGAAGCATCTTGGAGAATGGAACCAGACTGAACATGACTTGCCTACTTTCCATAGACAGTGTCTGCATGGTCGGAAGATGATTTTATCAGTTAACTTGGTGTAGTTGCATTCCGACGATGACCCATCTGATGAAGGATGGGGTAGGAATTTTTACTTGTAACACACAGAAAGTTCTAGTTTTTTGGAGCATTTCAAATTCTAAAGTTGTTGACAAGAGTAGGTAAAGTCTGCCATCGTGACATGGCTCTGGGTGTCTCCTTAGCACGCACCCGTTTGAACTGCTCCAGCTGCTCTGTGAGGTCCTCCACAGCCTGTGTGTGCTTCTGCCTCATCTCCTGAACCTGGGCCTCATGGGACCGTGTCTCCTCATCCAGGGCCTTCTTCAGCACTGTCACCTCCTGTTCCCTCTTGGCTCTAGGGGAAAAGAACACAGTGGTTGACAGTTAGACAGGAGACAGAGCTTTGCCTGACAATACTGTACAAGGGGACAAGGGCTCTCTCAGTACCCAGAGCTGAAGTCCTTCTCTCTTGCTGTGTGATCCACAACAACCTGCCTAACCTCTGTAGCCCTGCAGTTTTGTCTCAGCTCTGAAATGGGAAAGGTGTTATGTGCTTTCAGAACTTCTCAAGGCTGGCAAACCAACATACAAGATATGAGCAAGAACATGTCTGTGGTCTACAGATGTCCCTTAAATAAACACTACTTGGCTTTATGCATCACTTACTACTATATGCTGGGGCCTGAGCTAACATTTTATTTATTTATTTATTTATTTATTTATTTATTTATTTATTTATTCATTCATTCATTTATTTATTTTGGAGACAGGATTTCACTCACTACATAGCTTAGGCTGGTCTCAAATTCCTCCTGCCTCCACTTCTGGGTGCTAGGATTACAAGCAGGAGCCATCAAGCCCAACTGGACCTGTTCCATACACAGCATCTCATCCTCAGATCAGCTCTAGGAGGCAGTGATGTCATTTTCAGGCTAAAGGGGAAAACAGCTTACCCATGGGGTCCCGACCGTTCTGTGACAGAGCCACAAAATTTAGCCACTATCTTTCTTTATCTCCAGCCAGGTAGGAGAAGAACAAAAATATGGGACTAACCTTTGGTACATGTGCAAAACCCAAAGTATGGTGAATACTGGGTCACAGTTAACAGAGACCCTGCCCATAGGATATCCTCAAAAGATCTGTATGCTTATTAAATGACCTACGTTCACCAGAAACACCTTATTCTCTGGGATATGGTTCTTTATCATTTCTGTTTACTTATAGTGACTCTTGAACTGGAGACCAATCTGATAAATGTTATTTTAAATTTTTTTTTCTTTTTATTTATTTTTTATTTTTTTAAATAATTTATTTATTTTTACTCAACTGGTAATTCATTCACACTGGGGTTATAAACGCAAAAAGGCAGGACGTGGGGAAGGGGATGACACATGTCACACACATACAGAGGAAAAAGTTATTTTAAAATCCTGTCTATGGATGGAACTGGAGGAAATGTCCTTTTTGACATCTGTTCTTCTATCATGTTTAAGTTGTTCTTGAATTCTGCACTACTACTCTCCTGCAGATAGAATTAAACAGACTCGTATTTTAGACACAACCAGGAAGGCCAGTGGTTTCAAATCTGCTTGTGTTCAGTGGCTTCTGAGGCCCAGCTTCCAGTACCTGAGCTCCTGCTGGGTAGCTGTACTGTCCAGCGTATCCTCCAGCTCCGTCTTGAGCGCCTCCAGCTCCTCCCCCAGGTCTCGCTTCTGCTTCTCAGCCTTGTTCCTGGCGGCCCGCTCTGAGTCCAGGTCCTCTTGTAGGTCTGAGACATGGCCCTCCAGCTCTCGAATTTTCTTTAGGGCATTGTTTTTCTGGGCGATCTCTTCATCGAGCCTGTCCGGAATGGAGCACCAAGGATTAAGACCCCCCACAGCCAAGGCCATCCAATGCCATCAAAAATTACTCTGGGTCTGACTCCTTGTGTCCCAAAGTGTAGGAAGCTCAGCATAAAAAAAGCATTGGAGAAACAAGGATTGTCAATTATGCAGGCCTGTTTTCTTCAACAGAAGAAAATGACTGACACCTAGTCACTTGGAATGCCAAACTGAAAAGCGGTCAGTCAGCCTGGAGATTCTTTGCTCTTCCTATATCCTGAGCACTGTTCGGGCCCTGGTCCTGCAGTGAAAAGAACTCGTACTTTACATCCTCCACCAACAGAATCAGTCTTTATGCTTATCACAGATGCTTTTCTAGACCCCAGTCCTGAGCTCTGTTTACCAGCCAATAGAACTCATTCTTATTGTAAAAGTCATAAGTTCTACTATATTTAAATGTGTAAGGAAGATAAACCTTTGAGGTCTTGACCCAGTGCCTGTAAAGATGATACCGTCCTGAGTTTCAGTCTTCATCTCTCCTGCATCCCCACCCCAGTCTTCAGGCTTAGGGGTAGGATTCCTGACACCAAAGATGTCAGAACTCACGCCTCCCACATCTCCCAAAACCAGGCATTTCTTTTGATGTTGGAGATTCACATAGAATGAGAGCACCAAGTTTTATATAAAAAGGTTAACACAGGGCATGGTGGCAAACATCTGTGATCCTTGTACTGGGAAGACTGAGGCAGGAGGATCTCAAGTTCCAGGCCAGGTGGAGATACATAGTGAAATCTTGTCTCAAGAAAATAAAAAATAGAAACAAACCAAAGATAAAAAGGATATGGGTGTGCTAATGTATCAGTCATCTCAACACTGGGGAGGCTGAGGCAGGAGAATGGCTGAGAGTTCAAGGTTAGCCTGAATTACATAGTGGATTCCAGGAAAGCCCCCAAAATTTATGCTTGTGTGTGTATGTGTGTATGATGGTTTGTATATGCTTGGCCCAGGGACTGGCACTATTAGAAGGTGTGTCCCTGTTGTAGTAGGCGTGTCACTGTGGGTGTGGGCTTTAAGAACCTCATCCTAGCTGCCTGGAAGCAAATATTCTGCTAGCAGCCTTCAGATGAAGAAGTAGAATTCTCAGCTCCTCCTGCACCATGCCTTCCTGGACACTTCCATGTTCCTGCCTTGATGATAATGGACTGAACCTCTGAACCCGTAAGCCAGCCCCAATTAAGTGTTGACTTTTATAAAACTTGTCTTGGTCATGGTGTCTGTTCACAGCAGTAAAACCCTAACTAACTGTGTATACATACACTTTTTTATGGTGCTGTGCCTCTATGCCAGGTGAGGCCTCTGCCATGAGTCATACTCCAACCCTTGATAAATGCTTGTGAACACTAAACATTTCTGTTCTTTCATTTGCTTAACCAGTGACTAGGTTCATGTGTTCTTAATAGTATTAAAATCTCAGCTTATATTACATATTTAAGAAGACACACACATGCAAAGATACACTTATATACATAATAACAAGAAAAGAGAGACCAAGAATTAAAAAGCAATGGGATGTATGATAGGGGTGTATGAGAGGTAGGGGAAGGGAGAAAATGATGTAATTATCTTAAACAACAACAAAATCATAAAAAACTCAACTCCCCAATACACAGAGGTGGTGATCATGGACCAGGTGGGACATGAGTGACGCCAAATGACAGAGCTGCAGGACTTCAGTGACAGTAGAGCTCCGTCCTGGTGCGTGGTGGAGCTAACATCTGTTTTGTATTCTAAGACAGAATTTTGCTTATGGAGCCCAGGCTGTCCATAAAACCATAATCCTCCTGCCTCAGCCTCAGAGTGCTGGGAGTATATCACATTTAGTTTTGCCATCCCACTTGACTATGATGAATGGAAAGGCCTAGGATGAGGGACAGGCTGCTGCTCTGATGTCATTGTGTTTACACCCAGTTGATGCCAGAGAGATTAGGCTTTTTCCGGGAACCCCAGCTACTGTTCAGCCATAGACTGATGTCCCTGGGCAACATATTTTCATTATTCATCAAAGCTCTGCCATGCACTCCAAATTAGAAAAGAGAAGTGAGTTAGGAGACAAATCATACAGCCCCAGGCTCAAGTCCCAGTTTGGCCTCTTAATCTCTCCAGAGCAGTGAGCGGAAGAGAGCACACCTGGTTAGGGTTCTTGAGGGTGCTTCCAGGAGTGAACTGAGCATTTAACAGAGTGGTAAATGTTACTTGCAACCGTGATATTCTTGGCCAGCTGAACACCAGGAAAAAGGAAGAGCAGAGGGACTAGGAGGAACATGTTACTTGGGCTGTGTGGGTGGGAGAAGTGTGGGTGGAAGCTAGAAAAGAAACCAGTAAGCACAGAAAGAGAGAGACAGTAAGACAGGGATGATGAAAGCCACTCCAGCCTAGACATGTGATGTTTATGATCCCAATAGAGATAGACTCAGTGGCTGACTGGGAATTCAGAACTGGGGTTCAATGAGAAATTCTGAGTACCCCAGATGCTGCAATCCTATTGGAGTAAGGGCACTGCAGAGAGGGTGAGTTTGGAAGGAAGAGAATCAAATGTGAGGTTTAGGGGTAAGAGCATAATTGGGAAGGCTTGCAGGAAACCAGATCTGACAATCGATGTCCATGCTAAGGGCCTGTGGCCATGTTAAAAAGCAGAGGGCCTCTGGACACACCCAGACACACACAGGCATAGACACACATATACACACATAGCACACCTGGCTAGAGCTGCCTGTAGCTCTTCCTCTTTCTTTGCCAGCTGCATCTTGAGCTCTGCTATCTGGGCCTGCAGGTCAGCGATCTGCTCATGGAAGTCACTGGCATCGCCCTCCAGTTTCCTCTTGAGTTTCTCCAGCTCCTGCCGGCTCTTCTCCTCTTTCTTCAGCCTCACTGCAACAGAGCCAGAGCTACCTCAGTTGGGGGATGCCACCAGAAAGAGGCATGTGTCTTTCTACCTGGGCGATGGACGCTGCACATTCAGCCATAACCCTTCTCCAGTAGAGGGAATGCCAAGCTTGGGAAAATGTTATCAGAGTGTGCCTCCCACAGTGTGGGGCCCAGGCAGAATCTTTCCCAGGATAATCTGTCTTTCTAATAGTTCCTTCCTGACTTTTTATGGTTTAGTTGTTTTCTTCAAAAGATTTATTTGGGGCTGGAGAGATGGCTCAGTGGTTAAAACACTGACTGTTCTTCCAGATGTCCTGAGTTCAATTCCCAGCAACCACATGGTGACTCACAACCATCTGTAATGGAATCTGATGCCCTCTTCTGGTGTGTCTGAAGACAGGGACAATATACTCATATATATAAAATAAAACTTTTTTAAAAAAATAGTTTTATTTTGTGGGTATATGTGTGAGCATATGTATGTGAGCACACGTGTGTGAGGGAGTCTTTCGAGGCCAGGAGAGGCTGTTGGATCTTGCACAGCTGGAATTACAGGCATTTGGGAGCCACCTAATGTGGCACTGGGATCCAAACTCTGGCACTCCTGATTGAGCAGAAAGTGTTCTTCACTGATGGGCCATCTTTCCAGTCTTTAGGGAATTAGTTTTTAAAGTGACTATGTAGAATAGTAGGTTTTGTGAGGAAATTTTCATAGACATCCATGATGGGGCTTTGCTTGTATTTGCCTGAATTCTTCTCTTTCCCTCTTCCCCTCTCCTCTGGTCGCCTTTCCTTATTCAGAGGGACCCTCTTTCTGCTTTCATGGCCTTTCTTTCTTAAAGTCTGATTCCATGTGAGAGAAAAGGTATTGTTCTTTTTCTTACCCTACCTTCCTCTCTGCTCTACCTTAACACCCCTTCTTTTCCATATGTCTCCTTCAAGTTTCATGTCTTATACATATACATACTTATTCAAAATCTAGATTCTGGATTGGGGATGTAGCTCAGTTGATAGTGCTTGTCTTGCATGCATTTGGGTCCAATTCCCAGCACTTCGTAAGCTCAGCACAGTAGTATTACTATGTAGTGTTGCCTGTTATACCAGCATTTGGGAGGTATAGGCAGTAGGATCAGGAACTCACAGCTAGCTTTGGCTACATAGTGACTTTCAGGCCTGCCTAAGCCACATGAGACCCTGTCTCTAAAATAGAGTAAAATAGGCTGACAGGATGACTTAGCAGGTAAAGGCATCCAAGCTTAGCAACCTAAGTTCAACCCCCAGGTTCTGCAGAGTAGAAGGAGAGAGCCAATTCTACAAAGTTGTCTTGTGACTTCCATGTACATGCTGTGACATGCATGAGCATGCATACGTATATGCACACACATACCACACATATATACACACCACACAGTATATACTACACATACAACACAGATACCACATACACCACACATCATGTATATAAACACACACTGCACACACACACCACACATACCACACATACCATACACATACAACATATACACACTGCACACACACACACATACATTACACATACCACACATACCATACACACAAACACACACATATCACACACACAATACATACATACATATATATACATATAACACACACATATATAAAGCACATACACATGCATACACACTTAACACATACACCATTTATACCACACACACCACAGATACCATACATACAAACACACACCAAACATACCATACATACCTACAACACACACATATATAAAGCACATACACATGCATACACACTTATCACATACACCCCACACTACACATACCATACATACAAACACACATATATTACACAGACACTACATATACCATACTTACACACACTACACATACACACACATGCACACATGCACCATACATACCACATACCACACACATGCACACTCAAAAAATAAATGCGTTTTAAAGAAAATAGAAAATAAAATAATAAGAACTTATAAAACAAAATATTAAAATCTCTAGTCCACATATGAGAGAAAAGGTGGTATTTGTCTTTTGAGGCCAGCTCATTTCACTTAACATGGCTTCTGTCGCCACTCATGTCCCCGCTTACCCTCCAGCTCTGAGATCATGGACTCGTGCTTGCTCTTTAGCTTTGTGAGGTTTTTAGCCTTTTCTTCCTCTTCTGCTAGGTTGGTTGTCAAGTCACTGACCCTCTCTTCAAGGAGTTTTCGTTCCTTTGGGGGAAAGGGAGGAAACAACAATGTAAAGAAAAATCCTTATTTTAATCCCAGGCGCTAGGAGTCCTGGATGTTAGAAGTTCCCACCCACGCTGTCCACTTCTCGCTTCATGTCCTGTCAGTGTGTCTTGTATACTCATGTACAGCTAGGGGACGTTCCCATTCCTGCCTGATGACAGCTTGTCTCTGCCTCAAGTCCTTTGCACAGCAGGTCAATGTTCTATTCCTAATTGATCCTCAATTTCCTTTCCTCCTCCTCCAGAAAACCTCCTTAGAGATCTTCCTTCATCCCCTAGTGTTTCACTTCTAACAGTGCGTACATCTTCAGACCCTGGTTACAATGGCAACGGTTCCTCCTATCTCACTAGAGTGTAAGTCACAGTGCAGGGCCCTGGCTTCTTGTACTATGAGTCTTTTGATCCACAGTGGCCCAGCCCACAGAAGGCCTAGCTGATGCCCAGCTTGAACTAATGAAATGCAGCTGGCTGGTAATTACTAACTGAAGTGGCTGCTTGTCCCCCATTTTCATAGGATGCTTCTACGGTTAGTGCTTGACATTCCATGTCCCAGGCAAGCCTGGCACATCTTACTCACTTTTGAAAGCTTATTGTTCTGATCATCCATAACCAAGATGTCGTCCTCCAGTTTCTTGATTTTGGCCTCAGCCGTGACCTTCTCTAGCTGTAGTTTCTGTCTAGCAGCCTCCTCCTCCTCCAGTTGTTCCTCTAGGTCCTTTGTGGGAGGATAGACAGGGATCACAGCTGGAACAAAGTCACTAGTGGAGACTGAAGCTAGCCAGCATGGAGGCTGGAATGAGATCAACCTGCTCTTTGCTGTCTCCTTGAGAAAGAAGGAAGCCCATGGAGGCTACTCTGCTTTGATCCGTATCAGTGTCCTGAGTTTACTGGGGAGTGGATACCATACTCCAGATGTTCTTTGATGCTCATTTCTTCTAGAGGCAGGGAATTCCAGAGGCCCCTTGAGTGTGTGGGGGTTAAGAATTTTCAACACAATTGGAAGGAAGTAATAGGTGTAACCTCAGTGGCCTGGGCTATGAAAGGCATCATGGCTTCCTCCTTCCTCCTTCTGGGGGCAGTTCATAGCCATAATGAGAGGAAGCCCAAGCAGCCAGATGACATGGCTGAGGAACTGGCACCTCCTGCTAACAGCCATGTGAATAAGGCACAAAGGTCTTCTAGCCTGATTGAGTCTTCAAATGACTAGCCCTGGCTGGAATCTTAATTGCTAACCTTAGGAATGTCCATAGCCAGAACCCCTCAACTAAGCCTCTCCCCAGTTGCTGAATACTAAAACAAATATGGATTATTTGAAGCTGCTATATCTAAGCTGTTTTGTTACAGTGTAATAGCCGACACAATTATTCTTTACACCAAATTGTTAACAGGAAGGGGGGTCAGCATACAGAAGACAAGACAGTAGACAGCAGGCTCTGGACACTTATATTCAGTCCCTGCCTTAGTTCTGTGGTGTGAGACAGATTGTTCCCTTAGCCTTAGTCCCTCCATCTTCCAGCATCAGGGCTATGTTTTTTATCACCAGATGCCTTCACTGAGAATCTAGTGAGTCTATTCTCACCACAAGCTGCCCCTACAATGTCTTACTAGCATCTGCTGAGCCATCTTCTTCCTCTCAGCCTGTAGCTGTTGGCCCCGGTCCTCCTCTTCCTCCAGGCGGGCCTCCATCTCGTGTAGGATCTCCTCCAGTTCCTGCTTCTTAGCTGCCAACCGGACTCGCATCTCCTCAGCCTCAGCATACAGCTCTGTCTCTGCCTGCAACTGCTCCTGCAGCAGAGTCTTCTCCTCAGCCAGCTACAGGGTGAAGACGCAGGATTAGGAGGTGGGCTGAGGCCTTGACTGTGCTCCCAGGCTCACG
Organism: Grammomys surdaster; assembly: GCF_004785775.1. Taxonomy (NCBI): domain Eukaryota; kingdom Metazoa; phylum Chordata; class Mammalia; order Rodentia; family Muridae; genus Grammomys; species Grammomys surdaster. The sequence continues at coordinate 422,234 of NW_021604753.1, read as the reverse complement.
CACACCCGTCCATACCTGAGTGTGCTTCTGCTCTAGTTCCTTCAGCTCAGTCTCTGCCTTCTGCTGCCGCTCCTTGATCTTCTGCATCTCCTCCTCCTTGGCCTGCATCTCCTCCTCCTGCCGTGTCACCTGGAGCAATGGCTTTACCTGCGTGTATGTAAATAGCCATTGTTAGTGTTTTGGCCAAAGGAAGCCATTTTCATCAAATATTAGATTGGTTCACAGATGATTTTACTAACACCTATCTAGGTGACACTGGACAATGTCAGAAATATAATCAGATGTCAAAACTGGGATGGGAGATTCTACTGGGATTAGTGGGTAGAGACCAGAGATATAGCTTATACTCTAGAACAACATCTAGGAATATCTTCCACAAGTCAGAATTGCTAAGCCCAAACTATTAGCATATTTACATTGTTTCTCCCTGTCTCTCTCTGTCTGTCTGTCTCTCTCTCTGTCTCTGTCTGTCTCCCTCCCTGCCTTCCTTCCTCCCTCCCTCCCTCCCTCCCTCCCTCTCTCTTTTTTTTTTTTTTTTTTGTTTTTCCAGACAGGGTTTCTCTGTGTAGTCCTGGCTGTTCTGGAACTCACTCTGTAGACCAGGCTGGCCTCGAACTTAGAAATCCGCCTGCCTCTGCCTCCCAAGTGCTGGGATTAAAGGTGTGCGCCACCACTGCCCGGTGCTGCCTTTCTTTTTTTGTCCAGTGCTGGGGATTGAACCCAGGGCTGTGTGCTTTACCACTGAGCTACACCCTGAATCCACAGGCCTCTCATTAGACCAGTTTATTAGAACAAAATGAAAAGAGAAAGAAGCAACGGAGTTGGGGGTGGTTATTCATCCGTCACCGCTGTTTCACAGTTACAGTCACTGTCAGCATACTGCATCCCATGCATTCACTTTCCTGTTTAAAAACAGTCTTGAAGGTTGGCTATGGTGGTGCGTGCCTCTAATTCCAGCACTTGGGGGACAGAAGCAGGAGGATCTCTGTGGGCTCAAGGTCAGTCTGATTTACATGAGGAGTTCTAGACCAGCCAGAGCTACACAGAGACTCTATCTCAAAAGAGAGAACAAGAAGGCAAGTATTGAACTGAATGTGTAGTTTTCTGTTCCATCATTTAAAAATCACAAGTTTCTTAGCTCATGGCTTACAACTTTGGTCTTAGAGAGGCATTGTTTTTACTAGTTGGTCCTCCACCACTATCCCCATAAACAATTGAACCAAGGAGTCTGCTGAGGAAATGCCACCACTGTCAAGCAGCTGTGGAGGATGCCCTGGAATCCTGCTTTCCATTATGGAAGATGGTTTTCTCAGGTGAGTTCCTTGGAATGTGGGTTTGTGGGAACATTTGCAGAGAGCAGCTTCTCCTCAGGCTTCTTTCCCAGCTTCTCTGGAACCCAGAGCCTCTGCCAGTGGTCTCCGTGGTTGCCTGCCTTTTCACATTTAGCGGGGTTTGCCGTTATCTGTCTGTGACTGTTCATTATCACCCACTTCTCTAGTTGGCTGGCATATCCATGGAGCCAGAGACCATGTATGCTGTAGCACATACCTGGCATACAGCAGGTATTCAATAAGTATTTTCTCAGGGGAAGAACTTACACACTCAAGGTCTTATAAAGGAGATTTATAAGTTTGCAGCCAGTGATGGGCCGGCCAGTGGTACCCAGAGGCTCTGCAAGCTGCAAGGAATAAAATGAACTACCAAGTCAAACAACAAGTGTGGGCTTCCTACTTAATCATTCTGAGTAAAAACACCAATCCTAAAAGGCACCATGCCACAGGACTCCATTTAAATCTTGAAACAATGGGGGTTCAGAAAGGGAGGTCAGAAATGTGGTTGTCAGAGGGAGTGGGTTCCTACACTAGAGTGGTAAGATGGATTTTTGAGGTGACAGAAACACTTTGATCTGCCTTAAGTCACGACTGTAACCCCACCAAAGGTTAGACCTTCACAGGTCTGCATGTGAGGTCTGAGTTCAGGTCTCAGATCCAGAGCCACCCTGGAGCACCTCTATTCCCACATCTAGATCCAAGTAGGGCTTGGGGTTATGAAAGTGGAGATCAGGGAAGTGGAGGAGGTCTGGAAAGCATAGGGCCAATCACTCACTTTGGTGAAGAGCCTCCACCATTGCCAGTTGCGGAGCTTAAGGTAGGCAGCGCAGTTCCTCTGGATCACCTTCATGGCTGTCAGCTGCTGCTGCCTCTTGGTAAAGGCCCTGGGGAAGTGAGGCAGGGAGCCGTGAGGAGCTTCACTCACGGCTCATGCTGTCAGTTCCTGCATTGAGGCAGATCTTTCCGAGCAGGAGTACCAGCAAGTTCTTGGGAAATCAGGCCACTTAAAGTTACCTCCCAGAGCCTTTCTCAGCAGGCAAGCGAAACTTGCAAATACTCGGAATCAAAGCTAGAAATGATATCTAAGGAAAAGTTGTAAGCTATGTTTCTGCATGGATCGGGAGAATCCCTGCAGAAACATAGTAGTGCTAGTTGAGTTCTGACAGACCTATTTATTCCTTGGTAGTATTTCAGAAATCTCAAACCTCAACACAAACCAGCACTATATTTCTTAAGGGCTTCTAAGTTTGAAAATTATAGAATGAGCTGGCTGTAGTGGCACAGGCCTTAATTCTGGCACCCAGGAAGCAGAGGCAAGTGGATCTCTGTGGGCTCTAGGCCAGTCTGGTCTACAGAGTTAGTTTCAGGACAGCCAAGGCGAAACAGAGAAACCCTGGTTTGAAAAACAAACAATGGTAACAAGAAAGAAAGGAGAGAGAGAGAGAGAGAGAGAGAGAGAGAT
>NW_021604753.1:418051-419041 GCF_004785775.1 Grammomys surdaster | reverse complement strand
GGAGAGGAGAGGAGAGGAGAGGAGAGAGCTAGAGAATGAAGATTGTAAACCCATTATACTGTGGTAGCTGCCACATTGGCTATGGGTACATTTAAGAATATCCATTATTATTAGGAAGATTAATTATTTTGAGAATAGTAATGATGACAATAGAGAACTTAATTATAACATTTAACAAACTAGGTCTGCTGTTGTACTAAGTGTGCTCCAATTTCTGGCCGTAACCATATTGAGTCTCTGATAATCAGCTTGACCAAACTAGGGTTCTTTAGCTGTGGTGTGGGCTATCCTTGATGACAGCACACACTCCAGGTGCTAGCACCCCGGGAGATATCTCTGGGTGTCTTTCTTTGGTGAACCTCAATCTCCACCTAGCCACCAAGCAGAACAGACAGAGCGCTGAGTCTTCTAAAGTCCTACTTTAGTAACTCTATTTGGACATGGGGCTAGAGATACAGCCACAGAGTCTTTCCTCTGAAACTCTAAGACTTCTGAAACGAAAAGCAGCCACACTTCATTTCATTAACTCCCCTTTAACAACTTCTTGAGGTAGAAATGACTGCTCTCAGGAGAAACCTGGGCACATTAGATGAGAAATTGAGAATAAGAGCCCAGGTCCACATTCCTCTCTTACTGGATGAGTTACCTCTCCAGCCAAAATATGAGGGGAGCTGCCTAGTCTTACGGCAACTCGACATGCCATGTTCGCTTGATATCCCTGGGAGGCCTGCCCTTTTCTGAAGGGAAATGGAAGAGGCGTGGATGGGGAGGAGGGCAGGTAGCGGGGAGAGACTGGGAAGAGAAGAGGGAGAGGAAACTGTGGTAGGGATGTAATATATGAAAGAATAAATAAATAAAAAACAACCCATATCTGAAACTCTCCAGCCCATTGGCTGGTATTCTGTCCTCCTTACATCTATAACCAACGTATGCATTTCAACCAGAAGCTGCCCTTCCCTCTCAGATGCATTTCAACCGGAAGCTGCCCTT
>NW_021604753.1:401561-418041 GCF_004785775.1 Grammomys surdaster | reverse complement strand
ATGCATTTCAACCGGAAGCTGCCCTTCCCTCTCAGATGCATTTCAACTGGAAGCTACCCTTTCCTCTCAGGCAGCAGCTGGTGATAAGGACACATCTTAAGAGAGATGACTTCTTGGAATTAGAGAGTCTCGATATAGGGCTGGGAATCCCTTTCTCTGGATTTAAGTTTCTACTATGCATGTGCAGTAAGTTTTAGGATACAGGAAACTGTGTTTACTTTCTGGCCAGGTAGCCACGACACATCGCCTGGAAGGCCATGATGACATCAGTAATCTTCAGGTCTCGTTCCTCCTCTAGGTGGGCCAGGACCCCCGTACGGAAGAAGATTTTGCTCTGCCCAATTCTGTACAGGTTGGGGTCAAGTTCAAGAGCTTTGATCTGAGAAGGGAGGAAGAAGAGTCACCATTTTCAACTGGGCCATTTAGTCAGTGGTGACATGTATTTAAGAACCATCCCACCCAGATCAGCAACTGGCAGTGTGACCCACAGCGGGAAGGTCACAGTTGGATGTCTGGGAGGGTCCAGGCTTAAGCTCACCATGAGAATGCAGGCTTGCTTTCCATCCATGAAGCCTTTGGGGATGGCGTTCGCTGCCAGGATCTCATAGCTTAAAACACAGAACAGAAGTCAGCCAACACATCTCCATCATTTGTGCTCTCTCCGAGGCTAGCTCCACACTGCCCCACCCCTGCAGGCTCACCGTTGCCGGAACTCTTGGAAGACAATCCTGTTGGGGAAGCCCTGACGGCAGATGCGGATGCCTTCCAACACACCGTTGCACCGCAGCTGCTCCAGCACTAGAAATGCGTCCAGCTTGCCAGACTGTGGGAATGGAGGAGGCCAGTGAGCACTGGAACAGCCAGCCCTGCCAGAAAACATACCTGGCAGCCTGTGGGCTCTTAACCGGGTTTAGCTGAGGGACAGTGTGTCTTGTTACCATCTCTGGGTTTCCACAATTTGGCCATATTTTTCTCATAATCCCCATTGTGCTTGATGGTGCCAGCACCCCTGGCCAGAAGCTGAAGCTGTTATCCCCTCACTATTCTCTCCCTTACTTCTGGGCCATCACCACCCTTAGCTCTTCCTTCCCATGTCTCTCCCAGTAAGTTTCTTTAAAGAAATAAATAAAAATAAAAACAAAAACCAGATATGGTGTACATTTGTATACATTCGTGGTTTTGCATGTCTATGAGAGCACACATGTTCACATGTGTATGTGTACATGATGTATGTGTGGTGTATGTGTGATGTATGTGTGTGTGGTTGTGCATTGTGTGATGTCTGTATATTCAAGTGTGTTTGTACACATTTGGATGCACAAAGTTGGTGTCAGAAATCATCCTCAATCACTTCTTTCTTATTTATTGAGGCACTCACTCACTCACACTCACTCATTCACTCTCACTCAAACTCAAAGGCCACCAGTACCACTAGTTTCTTATCTGGAATTCTGGGGATTCCTGTCTGAGGATTCTAGTATTTAGGTGAGTTTCTGGGATTCCAAGTCCCACTTGTATGGCAAGCACTTTAAATGGCTAAGTCATCTCCCCAGCCTACTTTTTAAAGCCATTGTCTCTCTCCTCCGCCCAGACAACCGCACCTTCTGGCTTGATCCTCTCCCCTCAGCCCTGCCTGCCTCTTCTAACTCATTTGATCATGACCTACTGCTTAAACTCCTTCAGGAGTTTCCTACAGACAGGATGCCAATCTCTAGCTCCACAAGCTGGTATAGTCCCACCTCTATTCCACACCTTTGTGTATCAATATGAAACAAAGGGCTGGGAGGATGCCTCATTCCATAAAGTGCCTGCCTTGCAAGCAGGAGACCCTGAGTTCAAATCCATAGAACCCCTGTAAAAAGCTGGGCATAGCGGCACAGGCCTATAATCCTAGAACTATAAGAAGGGCAGAGACAGGAGGAATGTGAAAAGCTCATAGACCAGCTCAGCTGTCCTACATGATAAAGCTCCAGGCCAGTAAGAAAGCTGCCCCACACAGAAATAGAAGGTACCTAAGGACTGATACCAGGGCTTGTCTTCTAACCTCTGAATACACTGTGTATGTATACCCCACATCCACAGGCATGTACACACACGTGCACACAAACAAAAACAATACAAAATCACCTAGCTATAGTTTTCTTGCCTAAACTTAATTTCTCACCTCTAGACATTTCCTTACCCCAAGATTTTGGCCTAAAACACCTCCAAGGATACTCATACCCCACTATGCATTTCACCAAGTTGATGATACACACGCCCTTTAAAATGACATTCATATTTATGTTGTATTTGGGGATAGGTGTGGGTACAGGTATGCCACAGTATATATGTAAAAGTCAGAGGACATCCTGCAGCTGTCAGTTTTTCCTTCTACCATGTAGGTCTCAGGGATGGAACTCAGGTCATTAGCATTGGCAGCAAGAGCCTTTACCAACTGAGTTATCTCCCTAGCCCGTTTACTCATTCTTAAAGTTCTGGAGGCAGAGGTACCTAGCCAGGGCTTCTGTTATTTTCCTAACTCACCATCGTGTTTCTAGCCTGTGTGTCAAGGTCCCTGTGGGGTCTCATAACCTCAGCATCAATGACATTTTGGGTCCACTAATTCTCTGTTGTGGGCTGAGCTGTCCCACAGGCTCCCTGGCCTCTCTCTACTAGATGCCGTAGCAATCCTCTTCCCACTGTGACAAGCAAATGTGTTTCCATTCATTTCTTCAATACTGTATTCCAACTGTCAGTCACAAATGGCAGCTTGGCAAGCATTTACTGGAAGAATGGAAGGATTGGGGGCTTCTCACCCCATGCTTCTAACTAGCCGAGCATTCTCTAGAAAGATTCCCTCCCTTCCTCCCTCCCTTCCTCCCTCCCTTTATCCCTTCTTTCCTTCCTTGCTCTCCTTTGCTTCCAGGCATGGAGAGTAGGTCCAAATCCAGACAACTTTCCACACGTGCAGGTGTAGACCTTCCTTGAGGGTGCTCAGGGCAGGAACCAATATCAAACCTCTCTTTCTGCCTGTCCACTTCATTGGTATGCCTTATTACCTCTCAGGTTCCTCTCTCCAGCCCCCCATCCCAGCACTATTCCATAGGCAGGCGGCCCAGGTTGGGATATGCCTCACCCTCTTCTCGTGGTTGGGGATGATGCAGCGCACAAAGTTAGGCGTGGTGTTGCGCAGTGTAGTCATCAGCTTCCCCAGCTGCTCTTTGTAGAGCTGGCCCACAGTGCGGAACATGCCCTTTTTGGTCTTGGAGGCACTGGGCAGTGAGCTTTCAGTCATCTTGGCCATCTGGTCCAGCCCCACAATGCGGTCCACTGTGGGGTACATGAAGGGTGACATCAGCTTCTGGGCTCTGCCACAAGCCAGAGAACTGGGCTGTGAAGATGACGACCAAGGGAGGTATTTTGTGCAGGTGATACTCATGGGAGATGACAGATCCCATCTGGGGTAAGTAACATTTCCAATCTTTCCCTCTGGAGGTCAGTGCTTCTATTGCTAGCAGGGTCAGAGCTGAGATAAGAGCCTTTAAGTAGTGTCAGTTTGGGCATCCTTGAGGGCACCTGAGTGGCAAAATAAGCCAATGTTCTCTGTTCTTGTCACAGAGACCAAAGGAGTCAGTTTTATTATTGGTATTAACTCACTGGCCTGGCCCTGGCACCGTGTTCTAAGTTCAGCTTCCATTTCTTAACAATGAAAGCAGTAGCTCTATCCTAAGGATGCAATGTGGACACAAGGCATAGAGAGCCCTCAGCTCCACAGCAGCCTTCGATACTTCCTTCATCTCCAGAGATTTCCTGAGAGCTAACCGTGTATGGGCCCCAAGCACTCGCCAAAGACCCTGACCATTTCTCCCCATAGGTTACTGATCTTTAACAAGAGGCAGACTATGAAGTTCTATATCAGGTGGTGAGCCGTGGTTAGAAAAATCATGGATAGAGGGAAGGGGAGAAGGAAGGAGTGGGAAGAGGGAAAAAAGGAAAAGAAAAAGAATGGGACAAGAGGAGAAGGAAGAGTGACCTTCCTTCAACAGGGTGATGAGGAGTGTGCCTGAGAAGCTCATCTCTGAGAAGATACAGAGAAGGGGGACGTATGGTGGCCCACCATCTGTCCAAGCAGACATAGGTATCCAATGAAAGGACATCCCAGTGAGAAGACACAGCAAGTGCTCTGAGGAGGACTGGTAAGTGCTTGATAGACCAGGTGTTAGTGGGTAATATTAGCACAGGGGAGCTTCTGCTTTGGGCAGGTGCCCAGCCACATAGCCATAGTCTTCCTGTGCCTTCTCTAGGATGGAATGAGAAGCTCTAAGAGGCCAGTAGGTGCTGCTACTGTGCCCAGGTGATGCAGCACTAGATGGAGCCAGAGCATCCTCTATGCACCAGCTCTAGCCTCATCCTGTGGTTTAATAGGGAGGCCCTGGTGCAAGGCTGAGAACCACTGGTGAGAGCCAAACTCATGCAATTCCTAGGGCAAGTGAGACATGGTATTGACCCAGTTTACAAATGAGGACATCCAAGCTCAACAAAGTTAGCCAACATGCCCAAGGTTATACTGATACATGGCAGAGACAAGAAGAGTCTGTGACTGTGACGTGTGTCCTTTTGACTTCAGAAGGGGACTGCTTCATCATGCCCAGTTATACCATTTCCTGGGCTGTGAAACAGGACTTTTTTGGTGAGTCCAAAAAAAAATGGGGATGGGGATGCTCAGTGTCTCTTGTTTAAGAAGAGGCTATGAACTGAATTTTCCAGAAAAGGGGGCAGATCTATGTTAAAGATTCTACAAGGCTAACAGATTAGTACCGAAGGAGAGTTGGAATGTTGCAGATTCAGAGCCAAATCATCTTGGGCTATCTTTAGCTACTAATGGCCATTTACTGTTTCCATCCATGCCTGACCTAATATAAATCTGACTATCCTATGAAACCTTTGAGGCTGTCTTAACAGACCACCAACTTCCATTGGTCCCAAAGCTAAGAATATCATTAGGTCCCCACCACAGTCCTTAAAAGATTGCTTTGATTTATGAATTCCTTTTGTTATAGCACATTAAAATCTAATGAAACCATTTCCTCATTGAGACATGCCATTCGAAATGTCCTGAATCTGTGTTCTCCATCCACAGTCACTCCCACTCAGCTAAGGATAAGCTCTTACTTTCTATGAAGAAGGAATTGTGTTGTATGGTCAAAGTTGTTTCAATGCGATAGTGTGAGCATGTGACAGCCTGGTCCATTCCCTGTTCCCACATGGAGCCTCCCAGTCTGGGCAGATGTATAAACCGAGAAGTAGGTCTGAGCTGTTCAGCCTTCTGGCATAAAGCTGTGTCACGATAAGAGGGACTTACCATCCTTCCACAGGTCAGCCACAAACTTGTCTGAAGAGGCATTGAGGAGTGAGGTCACATTGTCATTTAGCGGGTCCATGTTCTTGGTCAGCCAGGCACTTGCATTGTAGTCCACCTGCCAAAACCCACCCTGCCATCAGGTTTCCTGGTTGCGAAACCTACTGCCAAGCCCAATCCTCCCACACTCCCCTCACACCTGGAGACATCAAATGAGAAATGACATTTTTGAGGCAGCCACCCATATCAAGGAAGAAACCATAAGGTCAGAATCTTCAGGGATCCTATAGGGATGCCATACAGGGCATCCACCTGTGGAAGCTAGTGCTAGAAAAACCTCTCACTGTTCCACAGTCTCAGAGATGCCACCTTCTGCCAGAGGCTCACACTTAGCCCCAGAAATGGCCAAGGAAGCTAATGGTGACAAAAGCCATCTTAAATACCCCATGTCTCCCCTATGCCTGGGCAGTTTAACAAGGATCCTCATTCTTAAACTGAGCACGGGTCTTCCCCCACTGTCTGATGAACAGGACTCTTATAGCTAAGGCTGTACTGCACTGCAACTCATTATAGTACTAGGGATTGACCCTAGGATGTCAAGCAGGGTGTATGCTCTAGTTTGTTTTCTATTGCTATGTGAAACACCTTGACCAAAAGCAGCCTAAGGAAAATAGTTCTGCAAACCAGAACAAGCTATGGCTTTTCTTTTTAAAATATTTTTTATCTTATAAGTGTGGATGTTTTGCCTGTGTGTATCTGTGTGCCATGTTTGTGCAGTGCCAGCAGAAGTGAGCTGTAGCATTTCTATGCTGTTCAGGACATACTAATATCCAAGATGACAGTGATAATGATGATGATTATCATTGATCAATGATGATGTCAGCTAGCACAGTTCCCTCAGATGGAGCATAGTGGTAATGTCAGGGATTCCTGTAAATCTGTAGAAGACTCATTGGTGCCCTCACTCCAGAGGCCTTGCCTGTTGGGTTTGTCATGGAGCAAGTATTTGGAGTCTTTCCAGGGGAAAACAGTCTGGTCAACACAGTTGACATATGTCAGAGATGGCCACTTTCACTCCTGACAGTTGCTTAGACAAATTGTTCAGAGTCCCTAACTGAGAACCACCTTACTACAAGTGTTTGGAGGACACAGCCACTGCCAAAGCACCCTTGATGTGAACACCGTCCCAGGTTCCTTTGAGACAACCACTCCTCAAGACTCCCTGACCAATACCTTCCCAGCATAGTGGATGATGGAGAACTCTGTTTTGTCCTTTAGCTGCTTGGGCTTCTGAAATTTGGGGTGATTGCCTTGCTCTGAGCACAGCTTCTCCACAAAAGACTTGTCCGTAGCTTTGGGGAACCAGCATTCTTCATCCAGCAGGGCCAGCACACCGGGAGGGTTGTTCTGGGGACATAGAAAGGCAGGGTCACCCCCAGGCAGGAGGACCCCAGGCTCACCAGGAAGGGCCAACCATACACATTCCACATATATTGTCAGGTGTGGTGGTATAGGACTGAAGCCCTGACATGTGGGAGGCAGAGGCAAGGAGGATCAGTTCAATGCTAATTCAGCTACAAACAAGTTCAAAGCCAGGCTGAACTACATGAGAGGTCACACACAGGAGTCCTCCTGGCATTGTAACTGCATTTTGCTTATATCTAAAGTAAATCCATACCCTCTTTCTTCCATGTTGAATCTATTAAACCATTATTCTTCTGTCAATAGACAGCTTGAGGGACTGAAAGCAAGAACTAACAGGACACAGTGCTTGCTGATATCCATACTGGGCAATACACAAAGATTGAATTCTTCTCTCCCATCTTGAATGAGAATGGAACTCAGGGCCTAGAGCCTGTTTCATAGGGCTTATTTTGTATCCCAGGCTCCCATATACACTTTGAGACATCATATCCCAGGCTGCCAAAACCCACTATTCAGTTAACACTAATCTCAAACCTGCAGCAATCCTCCTGTGTCAGCCTCCTAAGTGCTGGGATTATAGATGTGCGCCACCATACTCAGTCAAGATTACATAAGGATTTCAAATGAGCTTGGGCAGTGGTGGCGCACACCTTTAATCCCAGCACTTGGGAGGCAGAGGCAGGTGGATTTCTGAGTTTGAGGCCAGCCTGGTCTACAGAGTGAGTTCCAAGGACAGCCTGGGCTACACAGAGAAACCCTGTCTCGAAAAATAAAAAAACAAAACAAAACAAAAACAACAACAACAAAAACAAAAAGTTGTCTTAAAAAAAAGAATTTCAAATGAATCTGTTGCTTTGTTTCCTTATAAATGTACCCAGGGTCTCTTTCAGCAAGGCTTTTCTGTTTGAGAGGATCTAAACTAAGGTGTTGGCGTGTGTCATTCACCCTGGGGAACTAGCTCCACTCTGAGTACTCCACCACGTAGAACCATTTCCTGACTGTTTCCATAGTTCTTTGCCAGGAGTGTCAGTTGGTTTCACCACTGGCCCTTCCAGGGGGTGAGGGTCCATGCCCATCTTGTTCATAGTTACAGCCCCAACACTAAAAGAAGAGGCCCAGCACATCGTGACTATTAGCCTACTATGGCTCTAGAAGTTTGGGATATATCAGTGGACAAAGCACAGACTCTTTGGGAATGAATGAATGGAGGAAAAGAAGAGAAAGACTGGTGGAATTGCATCATGGTGAGATACACCCTAATACTAGCACAGGAAGGCCGAGGTAGGAGGATTGTCATAATCGTGTCAACCAGGTAAGGCTGTATATACCTGCAAACCCAGCACTTGGGAGTCGGAGGCAGGAAGATAAGAAGCTCAAAGTCATCCTCGACTATATAGTAAGATTGAAACCAGTCTGGGCTCTATAGACTCTATCTCAAAAAAAATTAATATAAGCTAATAGGCTATTTTTAAACTTTAAATGAAAGAGCACTTGCCTAGTGTGGGCAAGGTCCTGGGTTGCAAGCCTAGAGTTGATAATTATTTTGCTGAGGAACAACATGACTAACTTGTGGGGCTGAGGCAGGAGGACTCATAGGGTTAGAGGCTAGCCTCTGTGTACATACTGAGTTTCAGGTGAGTTATCTCAAAAAGGGGGAAAGGTGGTGTAAAAACAAAACAAAATAAACAAAAAATGTTGATTGTAAACATGGGTTAACAGAAAGCATGGCCTAGTTCCCCAGGACTCCATTTACAGCCTTCCAGGACTTGCCCAAAGACAATGTCCACATGGAAAGCATTCTCTGACTAAGTGTGTACAAATGGGCCATGCACGCACAGTGCCAGCCCCTCACCGGCCGCTCAATCAGCTCAATACAAGGCTGCAGATCCAGGCCAAAGTCGATGAAGTTCCACTCGATGCCCTCTCGTTGGTACTCTTCCTGCTCCAGGATGAACATGGTATGATTGAACAGCTGCTGCAGCTTCTCGTTGGTGTAGTTGATGCACAGCTGCTCGAAGGAGTTGACCTGTGCATATGCATGGAGAGGAAAGACAGCTGAGCTGGGTGAGCTCGTAAGGCAGGGAGCTCAGCTGCAAGGAGCCCCATGACCTGGACCTCAGCATCCAGAGAGTGCAAGACTCAACTAACATGGTGTAAAGTCTAGTATGACTGGCAGAAGTGACCCATTCCAATACCACAGGGTCCTCACCTTTTCTACCTTCACACAGATGGACTAACCATATAAGGCATGTTCTCATCACTATTTTATAGACAGGGAAACTTAGGCTCAAATGACAGGGAGATCCCACAGAGGACCTCTTTGATACATCGCTCAGACTCTTACTCTGAGAAATTCCCTCCAACTTATGAGAGTGGGACCCAGGCACTCTGTGTACATGACATGAAATATAATAAAGAACCTGGGCTCGGTGCTCAATGTAGAGGTGACCCATTGGCTTAGCTCAAGTGAACAGGAACCAATGTGACTTCTACTTCAAGATTTGGGTTGAAGCTCTTAGAGTTGGATGCTCTTTTTTTTTTTTTCTTCTAAGATTGCTAAATAGAAATCTGGAGCCCTGGCACTCTCTCTACCCCATGAGGAGAGAGCTGTTGGAGACAGAGCCAGTGTGGTAGAAAACAGAGCAGGTAGGTCCTGCCTACTGCATCCAGCTTTGCTGACCAGCCAACTTATACAATCTAATACATAAATAGAGAATTTATGTCTCTTACACACTGAAGTGTAACCTTAACCAAAAACTTCCTACCTATAGTGCCTATCTGTGTGCCTTTCTACAAAATAGCAACATCTCAAAGCACTATCCCAGATGACCAAGACCACAGATATACCTCAAAGATTTCAAACCCAGCAATATCCAGAATGCCCAGGAAGGAGGCCCCCTGCCGATGGGTCTTGTCCAAGGCTTTATTCACACGGCTGAGAATCCATCGGAAAAGGCGCTCGTAGGTGGCCTTGGCTAAGGCCTCAATGGCAAAGTCAGCCTGCAGGGGCAATGAAGGAAACAAGGGTATTGCCAGCGGAAAAGTGGCAGGAAGAGTGGTCAGACTTAAAGAATGACTAGATAGATAATGAAATGCCGCCCATGAGAATCCTGTGGAGCCTGTTCTGTTTAAGGATCAATTAGAGGCTGCCAGCCCTGCTTCTTAAAAATATAGTCATTTCCACAAGTCAGGTCTCTAAGGTCAGTGATGTGTGAAGGACTCTGCTTTTGGTTAGCAGTGTCCAAAAATGTTGGCATAGGACGCAGGTATTTTAGTACCAGATAGATGAAAGATATAGAGGTGGATGGATAGATGGATAGAGGGACAGGAGGATGGGTAGACGAATGGTAGATGGATGGCTGAGAGATGAGTGGGTTGGTAGAGGAGTGGTTAATGGGTAAGTATATGGATGGGTGGGCGGGCAGGTGAAGGGATGGGTGGTTGAGTCAATGTGGGGATAGGTAGATGGACGGATAACGGATGGTAGATAATGGATGGATGGTTGTTAGTCAGATTACTGTTTGGGTAGACAGGTAGATGGTAAATGACTGGGTGGGTGGTGTACGGGTGAGCAGGTAGCTAGGTGAGTGGGTAGATGGGTATGTGGGCAGGTGGATGGTAGGTGGATGAGCAGGTGATGTCATGTATATGATGATCAATGGATAGAAGGTTTGCAACATAAACAGCCACAGCATTATCACCTGTTCTTTGGTCTGAGCTTTCTGGACCACATCCCGTCCAACTTTGATACGTGGGGTCAGGATGGCTCTGGTGAAGTCTGTCACATTAATCCCCACAAGGTGGCAGACCTTCTGAGCAGCTGTGTGAGTATGAGAAAAGAAGCATTTTAGCTATGCCACCAAAGAGAACAGGTGCCTCTGGGACCAAGTGATGCCATCTCTACTCTTCAATTCCCTTTAAAGAAAAAAAAATGTTCATGCACCCATGTGGTGGTGCGTGTCTGTCATGCCCACACTTGGGAGATGGAGGTGGGAGCATCATAAGGGCAAGATCACCTCTGCCCACACAGTGAATTTGAGCCCTGCATGAGCTATATGAGACCCTGCCTCAAAATACAACAGGTAAAGAAACAGAAAGGACTTCAAACAAAAGAAGACAAAGGAAAACTAAAATCTATTCATATATGTCTATTCTGGTCATAAACATGTGACTCGCTTATTACTGTATATTTCTGCATTTAAAAACTTATTTTCGGGCTGGAGAGATGGCTCAGCAGTTAAGAGCACTGACTGCTCTTCCAGAGGTCCTGAGTTCAAATCCCAGCAACCACATGGTGGCGCACAACCATCTGTAATGGGATCCGATGCCCTCTTCTGGTGTGTCTGAAGACAGCTACAGTGTACTCATATACATGAATAAATAAATAAATCTAAAAAAAACCTTATTTTCAAAAACACACAGAAGCACACTACCAGCTGCTTCCTATGCACAAAGATTTGTCTATCAAATGGGGATATGGGGGTGCAGATAGTACTAAAGTTTAGGGTTCCTCCATTGTTTCACAAGCTATCTGTTCATGTCTCTGGATTCTCATGGCAAATTGGAACCTATTTGTGTGCCACATTTTGGGGTAATGGGTTACTATGCAATATATGTCCAATAGGGTGTCTCTGTGGGGCTGTAAAGTGATATCCTATATAGTCTGGGATGCCCCAAAACTAGAAACCTGATATTTAGCTCCTACTAAAGGTGATGGGAGCCAGGTGATCCTCTTAGAAACAGGAATTTTTGAGTATTTTCAAGAAAGATGGCCAGAATCAGTGGTGGGAAATCCAGGAGGGGAACCAGGGTTCTGAGTTAAATAAGAACTTCAGAGAAATAGCATTTTGTAGTAGGATCTCCTTTTAAAGGTTTTATTTTTATTTATGCATATGCGTGAGTAGGCACACACATGCATGTGTGTGCTGATAAGAGTGATGGATATCCAAGAGCTGAAGTTACAGGCAGTTGTGAGATTTCTGACCGGGGTGCTGAGAATTGCACTTGGGTCCTCTAGAAGAGCAACAAGTGCTTGTAACCTCTGAGCCACCTGTCCTGCCCCATGGAACATTCTCGTGGTGGAAAGTGTTACGGCTTGTCTGGAAACTGGGTTTAGTTGGACCACCCATGGTTTTTCTGGGGCTCTTCATTTGCAAGGAGCCTGGGGCCTAGCTCCTCAGCAAGACTGTACCTAAGAAGGGATGAGCTGGCTTGCTTTCTGCTGTGTCTTAAGGCCTGGCAGAGTACAACTGCTTAGGAAATGCTTATTCAATACAAAAACCATTGTGGGGTTCAGAAGAGGTGATCAAGGAGGGCCTATCCGGCTGGAAACACTCAGCTTCTGACTTTGTGCTGTAGGATCTGCACTCATGAAACACTTGAAGGAAGAGGCAGAGACAGCAGAAAGCCCCCATAGCGATGGGGCATATGCCCAAGACATGAGTGAATGTTTGGAACAAAGATGATGTCAGCCCTGTGCATGCTGATGCTTTCCTGTATGGAGACCTCTGATAAAGTTTAACTTAGACAGTAGATACCATGAGGAGCTAATAACAGTCATTAGGAATAAGTCAGGTAGTATACCTGCCCTCCTAGGACTTGGAGACTGAGGCTGGAGAACTGGGAATTCCAGGCCAGCCTGGGCTAGCCACTGAGGCCTTGTCTCCAAAAGAACTACTACTAATAAAGGAACAATTACAGTAACAATGAATGTCATAATTATAACAGTGTATTATAATAAAAGTCACTCAAAGGTGGCTTTTCTCTGTCAAACTCTCTCTTTGTGTTGTCTTGTCTTGTACTTTAAGACCACAGCTGACTGCTATGTGTAGCCATAGATAAGGGGACATCTATACGACCAGTGCCTGAGTGTGACCTGACCCCCTATTCCAGAAGCTATCACTGCTGGGAAAAGTGACAAGTACCGGTGTTATCAGGCATGGATGCCTGGTCTGTGTTTCGCTCCTTCTTGAAGACAATGTTTCCAAGCTGAAGAACGGAGGATACTACCTTCAAGATGGCTGAAGTAGGGAGAGAAGAGTGGATTAGTCAGTAACAGCTCAAAGTATTTTGAAAGCCATCAATCTAATCATCACTGGATACCCAGAGTCAACTAGTGTCATTTGTCTGTAGACCAAGTTCAGAGTTCTTGTTCTGGATAAGATTGTCTGACTCCCTCACTTGCACAAGAAGATGCTTGGATGTGGGAGCTGAGTATGGCCAGGAAGTTGCTGAAAAACTTTGTATTGTGCACATGGGATTTCTTTATGCAGCAGGGACTTGTAAGCTCCAGCCATGGACCAAATGTATCTCACTGACTATTATGAATGGAAGAATGAATGGGTAGATGGTAGGCATGGGTGGAGGAATGATGGAGTGTGATGCAGGTTGGATGCATAGATGGATAAATAGATAGAGGATGGATTCCTGAGCAGAGATAGATAAATGAATGAGTAGAGGATGGATGGAGGTGGGTAGGGAAGAATGCCTGGGGTGTGGAGGGCGTGTCACTGATGATTGCCAATAGACCTCATTGAACTGCGGAATCATTCACCAAGAAGTTATCATGTTCCAGTAACAAAGCCTAGAAACTCCATCTTTCTTTGGTCCCCAGGCCACACCACGGGTTTTAGCTTCTTCACAGCAGATGATCTCATACCACAAGACCCAGTCATAGTCAAGAGGAGGAAGGTCCAGTTGCTAACTGCTAGCCCACCCCCACCTGCACTCTTCACTGTGAAGCTGCTACAGACAGGGCACTGCTAAGGGTGTTCTCTTTTATACTAACACTCACAAAAGGAACTTTGTAAACTAGGAAGTGCTGACCTTGAGGTCCTCAAAAGCACAGGTCTAAGCTAGGTATTGCCAATGTGCCTGCCATCTAACTCCAGCTCAGCCTTACTGAGCTCAGCAGAAATACTTGGGCAGAAAGAGTGATGGCAACACCCCCATCACTCACCAGTAGATGGCAGCAGTGTCCGCCTCTAGAGCTGGAAATGTTGGCTTAGGTTTATCTTGAGGACACTCATTGTTAGCACATTTTCCTACTTTTAGACAGATCTCACTGCTTAGCTCAGGCTGACCTTAAGATCAGTTTTCCTGCCTCACCCATCCAGGTGCTATGTTTACAGGCATGTACCCCACAGAAGGCAGTGCGTGGTACCCCTTGCTCCGTTTGTGTCCTATCTGCCCCATCACTGATTAAGTCTTCTTGATATTTTCTTTTCATTTTTTTCTTGGTTTTTTTTTTTTTAACAGAATTTTTTCTGTATATCCCTAGCTATCTTTGACCTTTCTTTGTAGACTAGACTAGCCTCACACTCAGAGATCTGCCTGCCATTGCCTCCCAAGTGCTGGGATCAAAGGCGTGCGCCGCCACTGCCCGGCATTATTCTGTTTTCATTTGTTTGCATTGTTGTTGTTATTACTATTTTGGTTTTTTGAGACAGGTTTTCTCTGTGTAGCCCTGGCTGGTGTGGAACTCACAGAGAGTCTTCTGGCTCTGCCTGTGTGGTCCTGGGATTAAAGGTGTGTGCCTCCATGAGTGGTTTGCTTGTTCGTTTTTGACTCTGAGAGATGGTCTCAGTCTACACCCCTGTCTGCTTCAAGCTCACAGCAACCCTCCTGCCTCAGCCTCCCAAGTGCTGAGATTACAGGCATGTGCCACTATGCCTGGTCATTTAGCCTGCTTTCCACCTGGTTCCTGACATAAATTATTCAAGAAGTTTAAGGACCCAAACTTCTATGGGCAAAAGCAGGGTCCCAGGTTAGCCCCAGCAGCAGTTAACTTTTTGCTTCTCTGCCTCAGTTTCCTCACAGAGTGCCATTGGTAGAGGGCTTGCCTAACCTGCAGGAAGCCTGGCTTGATTCCCTGTACCCCATAAAGATGTGATGGACATACCTGTTATCCCAGCACTCAGGAGGGAGAAGTAGGGAGATCAGGTGTTCAAGATCATCTTTGGCAACATAGAGAGTTATGGGATATCCTGGGCTACATGAGACACTGTCTCAAAAAGTTAAAGTCCTGCTTTGTTCTTCACTACTTTCTCTTTTAACCTCCTGTGATACAGATACTGATACAGATGCCATTTTCCAAAACACAATTTAAATGGCCCCTTCTGTCCCCATTTACAGGAACAAATAACAATAACTTTTATTAATCACCATTTTACTTTATTCCAATTTTTTTCTTTCTTTCACTATTGGAATAAAATACATTGAGCATCTTGGTGTCTTAAGGGGAAAATAAGAAGTACACAGCTGGGACCCATTCTAGTATTTAATATCACTCTGTGTTTTCTTAAAACTGGATTCGGAGTCAAATTGACCCTTGTCTCCAAGGAGATGCATTGGACAGGAGTCCATGGCTCTGGCTGCTGACACAAGAGCCACAGACACCACCCATCTGTCTACGCTGTCCTAGAACCTTCTTTTTCTGGATCGTAGGCTATCCTATAGATACCAGCCTATCCTACGGTCCTCACTGTAGCAACTGGGATCCCAGAGGGTGTGGGAAGGGAGGCCAGTTTACCACAGTCCTGCCTTGGTTAATTCTGAATACTGGACAGAAAGAAAAGTGTTTCTGGATCAGAAACCAGCTTTTAAGAGAAATTCAGAGTCCCTAGAACCTGGAACCTGCAACCAGCACATCTGAGTTTTCCAATACTGGATTGGTTGGTTTGATTTTGGGCCATCCTCCATAGGCTTATCTTCCCAGCTCTTGGTCCCTAGGTCATGATGCTATTTTGAAAGCCTCTAGGTAGGGCCTGGCCTGTGGAAATAGGCTGGTAGGGGCAGTTCCTTCCCATTCTGCTTCCTGCCTGCTGTGATTTAAGGAGCTCTGCTATATATTCCCGCTGCCACAGTCTGAATAGTTCCACCAGGCCTTCCCTTCATGATGGAGTGAGACCCTAGAGACAATGAGCCAAGATAAATCCTCCCTTTCTTAAGTTGCTTCTGTCTGGTGTGTCCTCAGGTTAACAGAAGTAACTAACACAGAGTGAATCACTTTTTGTTGTTTAAGCCAATTTGGGTCAATTGCAACCAAAAGAGCTTTACTTCAGCCACTTGCCTAATAGGTCACATGTGGAAGGATTCATTTTTCTTTCTCTTGGTTTTTCTTCTCTCCCTCTCTGCCTCCTTTCAGGAGGTAGGGAATCCAGAGAGTAGCCATGCATCCTGACGTGATGAGGGCCAGTAAAGAATCCCCAAGCATCACAAATCCAGTTTACTAGATACAAGGTATGAAACTCACCTAGCTGTTCTTCTTCACTGAAGCCCATGATGGACATGGCCTCCAGTGTCTCCTGGAACATCTCGTCATCTTGTGCAGCTGGGATGGGCACGAAGCCATTGGATAAAAACGTGTAGCTATTAAAACTCTCCAAAAGCAGGTCACCTACAAGAAAGGACAGTGAGCTGCATACGGAGACACGCTTTCACCTTCAGTAAGACACGGGTCCTAGCAACATCTGGACCATCGTCACCTCTCTCCCTTTCTCAAGGTTGGGGCAGTTAAAACTCTTCCCATATGTCATCATGTACAGTCCTCACCAGCCAGTGCTGATTTCATACAGTGATGCTTGTTGTACACTGCACCAGGGTACCAGGCAGCTAAAAGTTCAGCCTTGTTTGTACTGTTCAACCATATCCCTTAACATGGGGCTGTCTGTCTGTACTGTTCAACCATATCCCTTAACATGGGGCTGTCTGTAC